>NW_028232778.1:600000-1077014 GCF_057557595.1 Rhyacophila brunnea
CATTTGCTGACAAAGAGAAATGCGACGTCTTTCTTTATGCTAATAAGTTTTATATGCAGCAAGGAATTTCTATCGAAAGAAATCTATTGTGCCGTCTCCATGACTTTAATTTGATGCTAAACTACACATCTATAGACAAGATATTCTCTTTGTGGCTTTCGTCGGTATCCGCGTTATTATTGGACGTGTAGTAAAATATGCTTCATCTGAGAGACCTTAAAATATCACCAATATCACTTATAATTTTATTTCATACGGGTTTAGCGTTATCTTGAAATAAATACACATTCGCTAACTACTTCTTTGATTATTCTCCAATAAGATGGAAAAAATATCTGCTTTCTTTTACGAATCGATTAGTTAATTTTTATATTATTGAAATTAGACATAAGTAAAAAAAAATTTTAAGAAAAGTTGCTTATTTTTTATGAACATATATTTATTATAGATAGTTCACTCGGTAGAATTGGGGGTTTTTTTTGCTTTCTCTGAAGTACTTCTTAGGTGGTTCCAAACATTTTTTTTTGCCTCCAGTATGATCTTCGTGGATTAAACTTGTATCCAGACTGTAGTTGATATGGAGGGATAAAAAAATCCTATCTAATTTAAACCGATTATATTAGTGCTACCAAAACTACTTCGCAATTAAAATATCCTTTCTGAACATGACATGCTCTATTTAATCTTTTGCACGTTTATAACAACTGATACAGCAACCTCCAGATTTATTCCTAGCTTAGAAGTCATGTATTGGTTTTTCTTTATAATTTCAAAAACAGCCTCTTTGCGGGAATAAATCTTTTTAGGTAAATGTACTTATTTCTGGAGGGAGGGTTGCAATTTAAACTCAGAACATTTATTGAGGTTTTCTAAAAACACGCCATAGCACCCAAGAATAACTATATATGAGCATTCAAATCCAAAAATAGCTATGCGCATAAATAATAAAAACTTACATGCATTTGATGGTAATATAAAAGAAACATAGTGAAATCGATTTTGAATGATAAAGTATATAAACAAAAAAAATTATTTATTTTCGATTTCGTGCTTGTAATCTAAAAAAATTTTAAGAATAAGTTTTTCGAGATGCATATAGCAAACACTAAAAAAAATAATATAAAGTTTTTTTAAAGAATTTTTTTAACGCACCCATATAAATTTATTTATATTGTTGAAAATAAAGTTCATATATTTTACATTGATGATGTTAATTTTATTAAAATCATAGTTGTTTTTATTGTAAATAACAAATTCACACTCTAGAATTTTAAATCTTTAAGAAAGGTATTTACTTTTGATATTTTGCGTAAATACTTAGCAAATATATATTATTAACCTACAGATTTATTTTTCAAAATTTTTGTTGCTTA
This sequence comes from Rhyacophila brunnea, assembly GCF_057557595.1. Taxonomy (NCBI): domain Eukaryota; kingdom Metazoa; phylum Arthropoda; class Insecta; order Trichoptera; family Rhyacophilidae; genus Rhyacophila; species Rhyacophila brunnea. The sequence goes on from NW_028232778.1 coordinate 601,374, forward strand.
AAACCATAAAAAATGATTTCAGCTTGATATATAATAACCAAAATCACCTATTATCATATAAAAACAAATTTCATAAACAAATTAATGTAAAAAAACCCCATTTCTGCAGAGATATATATCAAAAATATAGTAAAAAAAAATTCAAACGATCAAAATGAGAAACATCTTATATATTTACAATTATTTATTCGTTACTATGGTAAAATTTTTACGAAATTTATCTATTAAAATGTGCAGTTCAAGATAAAACATATCAAATAGCATAATTTGATAATTAAAGCACACATATATTGAGAAAAATGCAAAAAAAACATAAAGTAATAAAAATTTGGCGATGTCATGAAGATTAATATGGTTTCGTGTGTAAAATAAATAATTATGCAAAATATGGCTAAAAATACATATCTACATTCTTATATATAAAAAATCACAAAAGCAATATTTTTTTACCGTTACATATATAATGTGTGCTTTTTAGAGATAGACCTGCAATATGAGCTATAATACATGCCTTTTACCATTTTATACGCATATTTAAAGCTTTGATTTATATTCTGTGGGTTTTTATACCACAGAAGTGCCATATGAATTGGATTTAATTGCCTCTAATTTATTTATTATATGAATTTTAATATTTCTTTTAAAATTTTTAACAATAGCATTTCTTAATTTTTCTTTATATAATAAATCAAATGAAAACAATATATTATCTATTTACGGAGTGTATGAAGGGTGAAGCGTTGTTTTAACAAAGCAATATATGAATTATAACTATTTTTACTGATCTTTTTATCAAATAATGAATATTCTATAAAGTTATCAACATAGAAAGCACATACACTTTTTGTGAATATCATGAAGAAGTTCCAAGATATAGATATAAAAATGTTTTTTGACAATAAAAATAAATGTTATAACATTGAAATATTCATATTCAAATGACTAGCCGATAAAAGATTATTTAAATAACAATTATATTTTTTTAACTAAAGATATCCATGATGTACATAAAAAATAGATTTATGCATTAAACAAATCACAAAAAACCAATATTTTTTTTGTTTTATGAAACAAAATATCAATTCAATCGATGAAAATACGAAAATAAATAGAAGAAGATATTTAATGATAGGGTATGAAATAAAAATATTTACTAGATTGCTTTTCAAAGTGAAAATCTGTTCTTTGAAAATTGCAAAATTTGTTTTATTATTGATTTTATTCAAATTCTTATGATCTAGTCATGTTTTACGATAATTACAAGGTTTATTAAGTATTATTTACAAAAAACACTGAATTCTAGTTCCAGAGTGATAAATCGAGCCTTGTTTTCCTTTAAAACACAATACGCGACCGTTTTTTCTATATTCGTTTGTATAATTTCTCTTCATGTAAAAATTTTCCTGGTGGTTTGAAACCACATGCTCCATGTCTAGGTTTTTTAGTTCTCATGTAGGATGGAGCCATCAGTCATAAAGATTTTTCCACCAGATAAAAGTCGTACTAGTAAGTCAGCAATTGTTACAATGCCTTGGCTTGAAGAACTTCATACAAAAAAAGCCTTGAAACCTTTAAAATCCTAACAAAAAACAAAACAGCATCATAATCATATCTTCGCTAATACCGATTTCCCTGGACCATACCTCTTATATTTATTATTTTATCTGTTTAAAACCTCTTTTATTATCATGGTTTGCCCTTAAATTTCAAGCAAGACTGTTGTAAATATAATTTTAATCAATAATTTTGCATAATTTTTTTCGGAATATCGGTGAAAAAACAAACGAATGTGTTTTTAAGATTATCCAGATAGCAGATTCAATATGAAATTTTGCAATGCTAGGTATAGTCTTTTTACATATGGTCTGAAATAAATTTCATGTTTATTCTACAGTTTGATGATACGGTACTTTTTACGCAATGATGTGTATTTTTTCCTTTTATTTGCCTGACCTTCAAAGAATATGAAAAAAGGCATGTAAGAAAATTCCGCAGCGATTGATGTCATACAAGAAGTCATATGATATCTTTTCGTCCGGTAAACATCTTATTTTCAGAAAGTTGTTCATATGAGGGTTGTATAAAATTAAAATGAACTCAATAATTCCGCATAGAAAATCTTTCTATAGATTAAGGGTGCTATCTTATAAGTAAAATGAATAAATCCTTCAATAGAGCAACTTGAATTTTTACTTGCAAATAAAAGGGGATTCTTAGAATAAAAACTGAGCCTTCTTCTCAGGGTGCACCGTTAAGAGAAACTAAACCGGATTAATATTTCCATTGTTTCAAAATACACAGAAATCACTAAATACCATCGCGAATAATACACTAATTATATATTAAAAACTTTTAATATAGGGGTATTGGTCGATAATGATATACCCATTAAAACTATAGCTGCCGTAATTTCAACAGATCTAATGTATTATAACACTTGAAAATTGGATTTCAGGCTTTAAATTAAGCAAAAAAAATATAAATGGGTTCGCAATAATGTATAATTATTTTTTGCCGCTTTATTCTTTGTAAAAATGATACAGCGACCCTGACTTCAAACTTACAAAATTTCCATATTTATTTTTTGTATTTTTTTTCTTTCATGTAAAGATTTATATAACTTTTTTGCAATTACCTAGCAGATCTTATTTGAACCCATCGATTAAGAAACCGCTATGAAAAACATCAACATATTTATTGCCATTGACTACTTTTTCTGTGCATTGAAATTGAATAAATATGTTTTAAGGCAAAATAAAGGTTATGTTGAAAGCCGAATGCTTAATTTTATTGTGGTTTAGCTAATAAGATTTGCTATGTCCCTTGAAGCGAGGCGAAATTTATTTACAGTTTATTAAAGAAGATTTTAAACCCTTATCATTTTTAATGAATATTATATATCTATTTTTGACTTAACTATAATATACTACCAGTAAAAATTGTCACTGATCTACAACAGAGTACGCTAAAATAAAAATTCGCAGCATTTATAAACAAGAGACAATATATTAGGGTAATCCAGTAAATACTAGATATAATTCAGTTCGGCTTTAAAAACTTTCAGGTCATATTTTTACAATTATATGTTTAAATTTATAACAAAATGCTATGAACCTTGTTTAAAAATAATATCTTAGTCGCTCTGTTCAATATAATAGAAAAGTTAAACTTGTAACTTTACATGATTTATTGCAAAAATAGATGTAAAACATGTCAAGTATCTTTACATGTGTACTATAACTTAGAAGAATTTTGTTCTGATTTTCATAAACATACAAGAGTCCAAACTTATATGGTAGAAAATCGATTATTTTTATTTGTGTATATACAATATCATTAAGCTTCAGTCACAACGTGTTTTTTTGTGCTTCACTTTTTGGAATGTTTTAGAATTTAATATAATTCATTCGAACTTATACGCTTTTTATCGTACGATTTTTACTTCTGATTTATATTATTTATCATTGTATATTTCTCGTTAGATTAAGAATCAATTTATAAGGCGAAAAGATTACGTGTAAGCTACATATATTAAAAATCTATGTATTTTTATAGTTGAAGGGGCACATTAATTCTAAGCTTTGTAAATTGGTGTAAAATTTTATTCATTAGTAGTGATCTTCAAAGGTAATTATCTTTTATAGAGCCGTGGAGATGGGGTGTATACAAAATACCACAATTCATATATTAAGGAGTTGGGAATGCCAACTGAAGCTAAAGCATACGCACAAAGAATAGTATTCAGATTGACACTTAAAATAAAAAGTCCTTAAGAAGAAGATACATCGGGGAAGATGTAAATATGATGAGGTATAAAGAAATTTAAGCTAAAACTGTTCTATAGAGCAATCATATGTTTTTTTGACAAATATAAAAAGCTAGAAATCAAATTAAGCTTGAAATAAAAAAAATTATCGATTCGTGTCTAGATTGCCTGCTTATATGCCATTTTTTTAAAGACACATCAACGGTATTTTTGTTATTTTCTAGTGACAGGTAAAAAACCTGTACCATCGGTTGGTTTTTTATGTAGATGCAAGATGCCTTTAAAATGTTCATATATATTCTATCATTCTGAACGATACATAACCAGAATAGTTTTCAAAATTTAGATGGGTCACTATTATTCTATTTTTTTGTCATCGGGTCTGAATATAGTTTTAGAGTTGTTTATTCCCTATATTTTAGAATTCTGACATAATATTTGCTTTTCTGCATTTTATATTTATTTTTAGTCGGTTTGTTTTCTGTGGATTTATGTGGCTGTTTTAATTTAATCAATTACAGCCTAAAAGTTAAATTTATTGAAATACACTGTTGAATTTTCTCACACTAACTACATTTAAAAATATTATACACGTAGCATTTTATCTTATCGTTGTGATAATTTTAATTGCAATCATTATATCTATCTGTTTTTATCTAATATTTTAATTGGACAATCTGACCCTGGTTTTTTTCAAACCAATAATTTTAATTTATAATTTGAAATCGTTAATGATGACAAAAAAATCACAAATAATAGGAATTTTACTTATAAGTATATAGTTTACTTTATAAGAACCAAGATAATAATAAAATATATATAAAAAAGCAGCGTCAATCGAGAAATAAGTTAAGTTTCTGAAAAGGGAAGAATAAACAATATAATAAAATACAAACAAAACATATTTATGATTTTAGAATTAATTTCTAAAAAGATGCTTAAATGTTAAATTCGATATTTGAAGAATCAAAGCAAATATACACAATATATAGCGCCTTTATACATCTTTTCAAATGTCATTTGTATTCGAGTTTTAAAAAATATTCATATGCATACATTATGCACAAACTAAAACACCTTAATATCTAAAAATCTATAATGTTGAAAATGAGGCATCAGCTTGTTTATCAAGCATATATAATCGATCAGAATGGCATTACACGTTCATATTAGAACATTCATTCAAAAATAATAGGCTTAAAAGAACCTTTTTGTGTATATGTTTTGACTTAAAAAAATATAAAAATGCATTTGTATGATTTTATGTCACTATTATATAGTAAGTATTATATATACGCAATGGGTTCTCTTTTCATAAATTCTAGCACAATGAATACTTTTTTAGTCAAAACAAAATAAGATAATATCTCTATATTTTCTAAACGATAATTCCATATATAATTTTTAGGTTAATTTTTTTTTTCTTCTAAAATCTTTTTTAATTGTTTATTTATTTTTTATGTATCTATTTTTACAATGTGCCTTGGATTCAATTTTTTTACATCCCCATATGTGTGCTGAAATTTCCTCTTCTCATTTTAAGTGTATTATTTTTGGCTGATAATATTGATAAGATTCTTACCACATGTCTTTAATATTTATTTTATTACTTAATTTATTAATGTAGGTGATTCTTCTACCATTTTCCGTATATTATAATTTATAACTTCTACAAGAAATTATTATTTATAGATTTTTCTAAAATTTTGTCTTTAAAATAGTTTAAAGTATCATTGTTATTTTTTCTTTAATATTATGATTTTTCGGAAGTTAAATTTTTTTTGAAGGGTGTTAAACTTGAAATTTTGTTTTCTAAAATAAATAAAATAAAATAACAATAATTACCTGAATTAGATTATACAAAAGCAAAAAATCATAATAGAATCAGTAAAAACAAAATGGTTAATTTCGACACAAAGTATCCATATGATAATACAGCCAGTACTTCAAACTAACACATAATAGAAAGATATTAGAAAAATTCACATCACTGAAAAAAGAATCTTTCATGGACTATTATAAATTATTTTAGGCTCAAACATATGCCTCGCTTTGGTTGGCCTATGTTGATGACGAATTTCAACGACAGATTCAAAGATAACACGTTATTACAGCAGTTAAAGAAAACATAAGACAAAATTCTCGTGAAATAAATGCGCTTCAAAAGTATTTTCAAAATAATGACATGAAACTTGATGAAAAAAACATAAAAGTAGATCAAATTATAAACCTCAACATAAATTTAGATAATTCAATAATTTTATAAAATATTGATCAACTTACATTAAAATCCAAGAAAAAATTGAAAATCAAACGAAATAAATTTTTCAAGAACAAGTAAATATCATTTCATGTGGCAGAAAATTTAATTATGTAAGATTCGATTTATATTTCAAAGTATAGTGCAAGTCTTAATTACTATATGACATGAGAATGGTATAAATATTATAGCAAATTCAATTTACTTGAGAATAGCTCCGAATAAATATTCACAGCAAAAAAACAATCAAATAATTCTGAAAGATAGGAAAATATGAAATTTTCAGAAAATGCACTGATATGTTTTATAATAAAAGCTTAATAATTAATAAATACCATGAAAATACAAATAAAGCAAATAAAATTTAATAGAAAAAAATGTTTAGATTTTGCTTATAAAAAATGCAAGAATAAAAAGAAAAAAAAACTTGCAATTTATATATAAAAATTTGAATTTTACAAGCAAAAAATCGACTTGAATTGTATAAATACTCTTCATTGCTCGATAACAGAAAAATTCAATTAAAGCAGATAAAAATTATATTAAAGAAAATTAGAAAAATATATGACAAAGAAGGGTAGAAGCAAAAGATTAAATTTTATTTTTACGTTATGTAGGATGAAAAACATCGAAGCATGTTTTTTTCTTCATAAATTTCTTAAATTGATCAAAAAATCGCAAAACTGAAAATCAGTCGCTTCATATATAACATCTAGCTTTTTAATTTATTAAATATTATATATAAAAAAATTCATTTTTATATATAAACTTGCATCAGAAAATAATTAAAATTATATATGATTGGTTTTACAAGCTACCGCATGCCTCATTCTTTAAGCAGATGTTATGGATGAAATGGATTTAGGCCTATAATCTGTAAATATAATAGAAATAAATTTACAGCTAGAGAATAGACAGAAATGCAGAAACCAGAAGAAAAAAAGCGAAACCTCATATTTAAAAATCAACTCTTACTGTACGCCGAGTACAAGGATCGAAAGAGCTCGAAAAAACGCTTTGATAGCGAAAACAGGATTGAATATAGCACCACACTCAAAGATTACAGATCAGAGCTGATTCCATAAATAATACTCATCTTGTGTATGGATTAGTAAAATCGCAATTAAGGGTAAAATATTTAAATATCAGGGAGTGATAATTTGTCAAGGATGGATTTGAATAGGTCTAATAAGTATTCATTGCAAAAAAAGGCATAATTACAGAGTTAAGAGCAAAAAATATAATTTTTAGAATTTGAATACATATAGGTAGATTAGCTGTGTTAAAAAACACTTTTCTAAATACCTTTAGATATAATGTCGTATAAAACGAACCAATTTCTATTCATTTTCGATTTAAAGCAGCCTATAAAGGTACAGAAAATCTTTGAATATTGACAATAAAAAACATTATTCTCTAATTGCATATGAATAAATATACACTTATATGCGCCAAATAGTATTTGCTATTCATATACATACGTCTTAGTGGAAAAAAGATTGATATAAATACCTTGAAACATTAAAAGAAAATCTCTCTATAATAAAACCAGAAATTTTAAAAATCTATTTTCAAACAATTTCATTAATATTTAATCTAGCAAAAAAAACATAAAGCAAATTTTTTTTAAGAATTTACATACATGCAACCTCGCTTTTAATTAACTTTTAAACATTCATAAATTAGAATTACGTGACTTTTATCGAATAGATAATTGTAAAGGAAAGTTTTAAATGATCAAAAAATTTCATTATTGATATCAATAGAAGAAAATATGAAATTTTAAGTGTGAAAACATAGGAAGAAGACTAGAATTTTAAAATTTCTATAAAAATACCTTTAAGAATATTTTCATCGCGAATAATGTTAATTGAGTTTTAAAAAAAAAGAACAGCAATGCAATTAATAGGGGTAAATTATTAAAACCTGCCCATAAGAACAAGTGTTTTATGGCAATTATTTCTAGAAAATATTTGCAACCATTGAATAATAAAAATCGAAAAAAATTTTTGGTTTTAAAAATAATTGATAAACGAAGGGATTTAATTTTTTTATATGTAGCAGCTTAATGTTTGACAGAGAAGATCGTCGAGATGATTACAAACGACACACTTAAAGTCAAACGTTAAGACGATTTATGTTTTAAAGTTTAAAGAAAGATGTTTTACAAATAAAATCCCAAGTGAGACAACTCTGGTGAGGTATATAAAAAATTAGATCCCCTAGCAAGTAGATATAAATGATTTCTTGACCTTAAAATTATACTAGACACAACAAAGAAGCAAGATATATACAATTTAATATACTAGAAATATTACACTATAAAATATCTGAGAATATTCGCATGCACACAGTAAAAGAAAAATATATGATAACATTGATATAATAAGATTATACAAGTGATAATACCAAGAATTATATAAAAAAGATGATAGATAAGCATAAAATTATAAAATACAATTTTTATTACAGATGCAAAAAATGGCTATTAACATTTGGCGTAAAAAAGGGTTTTATAGTCACAAAATACCAGAAGTCATATATAAAATTTGAACGTAAAAAAAGCTGAAGAATGCGCAAAACTAATAGAAATGTGATATACACATAATTGTATCAATTTTAGCTTAGAAGATGCTTTATAGACAATTTTAAAAATATGAAAAAAAAGCAGTATAAATCCATTCCCTTTCTATAATTATTTTATCTTGTTTTGCTAAGAAAACATTAAAAGCTGACTGTAAAATAAATCAATAAATACATACGAATATAAAAAATTTCACTATAATACATAGGCGTCTTAATTTTACTTAAAAACAAAATTAAGCTGCTAATATAAAAACTAATCTACAGTATATAATATACTAAAAGTTGTTATGTTTCTAAATGCACTATGTGATTGAAAAATAAATTATAAAAGAGTATGCTCTAATTAATTGTTTTTTTACCCACTAAACAAAACGATCAAAATTAAGTTTAGATGTGTTACTGTTATGAACAATTTTGTATGAATATTAATTGTACAGCAATTATAAGTTTTCTTTATTTTTATTTATTTATGGGATAATTTTCTTTTGAATAATTATATCTAATTAGACGTGTTCAGCCCATTGGGACTATTCCACAGCTCCTCGAATCATCTTTTGGCACCTCCAACTGATCAGTCTTCATCAACTGCTCTTCTTTCTTATATGAATTAATTCAAGTGTCTGCGAATTGCTTGAGCTTGCATGTATGCTTCTACTATGCCCGGGATTTTTAACTCCTTAACATTTTTTTTATGTAATTTTGTGACCACCTCATCCCAAGTCATTACATATGGTATTATTCTTGTTTTAAATTCGAGAATTATACCAAGTTCATTCGCCATGATAATATACTTCCAATATTTACCATTCTCAGCTTCATTTAAGTTATCAAGGCAATTTATACCTATTTCAATCAAAGTAATCATATTTTCTCTTTTTATCGTATAGAAAAATATCTGGTAATTTTTATTTGATTTTAAAATTTGTTTTTATTCTGGTATCAAACTTTTTTTCTGCATTTTCGTTTTCTCAGAGCTCTTGTAATGAGTGAGTTCTTATCTTTTTGGTTTTTTTAAAGTTATTTGTTCTTTATAGGATGAAATATAAGTATCTATCAATTTCATTGTGATTTCGCGTGTAATCATGCCCCAATATTTTCTTGCATCTTGTTTCAAGGTTATCAATTGTTTTCATGACTTCGTTACAATGAGGGCATTTTATCTTCTCACCGAAAAACACATTTCTGTCTTGAATAAAATATAATTTTCTTTCTTCACTTGGTTTTTATGTTGCGGTCTTTTATCCATCTTGATGATCCAACAATATCAACCATATCATTATTCTTGGCGTCAAAGGTTTTTAGTGTAATGGTTTTTCTTTTATTTTACACAATAGAATTTCTTGCTGCTTTTTTTTCAGTGTTTCCTAATCGGTGATATTGGGATTATATTTTTTGAAGATATTCTTCAATTAGTGAGAGATTTGTCTTGTTATCTTCTTCTACTTTTTATATTGCAGCCCTCCTCGGTGAACTATTTTTACTGTTTTCGAGCAAATTTTTTAGCTGAATGATCATCTTCTCGGATTTTAATTCAATATTTCATAGCCCACGTTCTAGAGGGTTTTTTTATATTTAATTTTTTTCTTTTATTTATTTCTATATTCTTATTTCATCTCTCTTACCTTCATGCAACTTATGCATGTGTTGTATGTTCATTTATGTTTTATAAATAATATGAAAAAAAATAAAAGTCATTGGAAGCATTTTCTTGCGTTTTACCAATTACTATGAGCTAATAAAATTATTGAAATTTTTTAAATCTGCTTTAGAGTTTTTTTCTATTGGATTTAATTTTTTTTATGCATTGTTTATTAAAATTTATTAAAATAATGGTGTTTACTAAAAACATAAAAATATCAAAACGTAATTTATAATCCCTAAGATATTAAAAAAATGATTTTTGTTGTTTTTATGCCCAAAAATGTGTTGAATTTACATTTTATGTTTATATTTTTATATGCAGTCAATATTTATATATTAGGATTTTTTTCCGTCCATTTTTTAAAAATTTCAATTTTACAACTTTGCAAAATTAAAAAAAAAAACTAAATAAAACCCTAATTTTTTTTTGCGAAAAGCCTCATGTGTTTGAGATATTTCTTGACTATTCTACTTTACTTAATTCATCTATCAAATTTTTTAGATACTGTAAAAATTAAGTTAAATTAGTTGGATATAAAAATACTAAGTTAATATAAATTATATTATAGGCTATAAGTTAGTATATCTAATATTTATACTTATATTTTTTTACCTCAAATACATATAATATTAAGATAAAATATATTATATTTTCTTTCTTTTGCATTATTTTTTATTTTCAATTATCAATTTACATTAATTCTTATTAACTTATATTTACTCTATCAAATACGTAATCTTTTAAATAAAAATCCATTTTATAAATATGTTTATAATTCTAAATATTTTTTTTTACCTTTTATTTGATAAAACTTAGGTCTTTTTAATAAAATTTATGTATATTTTTAGGAATTTTTTAAATCACAACGAAAAAAATTTAAAGTCGCATAATCATTTAAAAGCTATAAAAATCGAAGTTCTACACGAAAGAAAGGGTTTTTTTAAATAAAAAAGCTTTGACAACTAAAAAAAAATTAATTTATTTTTTTGATATACGATTATATTGAATTTATGTATTCGGAGGCATGCGGGTAAAAAACATTTGCAAACTACTATTTTTGCCTTTAGGTTCTCCACATTAAGGATTATTACATTTTTTGTATCTAGTCATAAAAATCTTACTTACTATCCGACATTGGCAACAAATTTAAAGAATTGCATTGTTACGATTTTATGAAAAAAATCTGCAAAAAAAAATCAGTAATAAAATTATTTTAATGTATCTATAAAAAAAATCCTCATCACTTATGTATAAAAATTGCAAATATGGGATCAAATACCCAAAAACATGACAAAATGATGAAAAATAAGAGAAACTTGATGTACTGATATTTATGGCATGGTTAATAGATCTATATTGCCATTTTATTAACTTATTTTGCGTAAATTAAAAGGTAATAACTGAAAGTATGTTAAGCGACTATTATTTATTTATGTTTCTATAAATTCAAGGTAAATATATATAAATGTAATTTTTTTATAAATATTTTAGATACTTTATTATATTTAGCCATTTCAAACATATTAAATAGCAAAAAAACTCTATTTTTGCTTCTTTAAGCCACTTAAATACGATTAACAGTTAATTTTTAATAAAAAAATTTCCCTCTATCAGAAAATTAGCTAATATTCGTGCAATTTATATCCAAAATATACTGTAGCTTTATAATTATTTTTATATATTTTACCAATAAAAAAGCTTTTATACTTTTTTCGATTTTCAAAGTTTGCAGGCGCTTGAATTTTTTTTAAACTATTATATAGATGAAGGCATAAAAATTTTATATGCTATTATTACATATAGAAGGTAATTAAAATTTTTAAAAGAATTGAACGGTATCATATATGATATTATTACGATATTATTTTCACAAATACGAATTGTACAGGATTTAAACCTCTGCCCATACAAATTTGGTTAGTGAGATAGAGCAGTATTCACAGCAAGAAAATTCTCTATAGTTTTTTTTATTGAGGTTTCGATGCAGAAGAAAATCAATTTTTAAAATTATATATATAAAATATTAATAATATAAACATAATTTCTTAATTTAATTGTATAATAAGAATTTGTTATGGGCTTCCGTTGGATTTTCACTATATTTTTATGTTTAACTATGCGCATATGATATATGAATACAAAATTCGGCATAAATATTGTATTAAATGCAAATACTCACGTTAGATTCACATAGAATACTTATATTTGCATTTGCTTAGATGTAATTATGGCTAAAAATGCAAAGAAATCTAACGTATATATTTTTGGTGTAAAAATTTATACAATTGCTCTAATGTTGAAATCATTGGTAAATCTAGTATTTAATTTGATTATATATGAAAAAAACAAAATTTACGGAATAATAAATATATAAACAGCATATGCTGACATATAATGCTTATTTTATTATATCGTGGCCTTTTATTCGTGCGACGTGTTTTCTCGACCGAGAAAGAATCGAAAAAAGAGCATCAAAAGATTTTAAATTTATGACCTTTAAATACATTTGTTCATAAATTTAAAAAAAAGTAAAAACATCGTACATATGGAAACTGCATGGATTATTTTTAATATATTTCCATAATGTTAACCTATCTCTAAAGTTATTAAAATAAACACGCTAGCCATGGATACATTCATGAGCCAAAAAAAATAATCGATATTACCAGGTATTTTTCTCTTTTTTTGCATCGTAAATTATTATCATTTCCACACAAAAAAATAATTTTATCCCTCGATAGAAATTGCATGGGTTTTACTGATGAAAAAAATATCATCTTAATGTAATTTAAAAGAAAAATTATGTAAATCTTAGACTCTTTCTGCTTATTCACTGTTTACAAACAAAAAATGATAAAAAACTTGATAGCAAAAAAAAATACATATATATTTTTCTAAAAAAATTCATATTAAGTTTTATAATTTTTTTATACAGAAATGGATTAAAGATGTCAAATTATAAAGTTACATAAATTAGGTTTTACCGCACAAAAATTAGTATTTGATTATATTTTCGCAATTTTAATTTTATAAAAAAACTTCAATATCACACATTAAGTATAACTTAAATATTCTTAAATTTTATCTATAAATTTAAAAAAAACGTTTTATAAGATGCTTAAACCTTTAAGAATTTTCGAGTTTTCAGATATATAGAAAATGTTGATGCGCTACATAATATTTAATTGTTTTTGAAATTTTTTATCAGAAGATGTATGTTTAATTTGAAAGAGATCAAAGTAACAAGCAAAAAAATTAGTATTAACGCAATAGTAAATTCAAAATTAGGCAAAATGAAGTAATTTAAAAATAATGAATAACATTATTCTATAATAAATGCTAAGAAGCACGAAAAAATAATAGTTTAAGATCTAAATGAATAACTTGCAAAAACATGTTTTATTTTTTTTAATATTATTGCATTTATACAGGTCTCACACATAAAATAATTCAACTACTTTCTTTTCCTATAAAAATCAGATTTTGCAATTATGAAAATCATATTAAAGAGATCATTTTTTTGACTATTTAGAAAGGAATCAAATTTCTTGAAAATTAGATTATTGGTTTTGTTTAAAAATACTGGCCGCATATTATTTCTTTCAATCGTATAAAAATTAAACTTAGTTTGCATTTTAATATTTAGATCCTGCGTGTGTTGAATATCGTTTTTAAAATTATCCCATAAATGAAATAATGGTTTGTTCGTTTTCTTTGAATGACTGGGTATTTCGCTGTTCTTTGTACTCAAATTATTTTCAACTCGGGTATCCCTAACTACATTCTTTTTTCTTGCCTTTAGCCTTCGAAAGTAGAATGTTTGCTGGAATTCCTTTATATTGGCGGGAATCTTTTTGTTGTTTTCACACTTCGGTTTTATTTCTTTTTCATGGAGTCTCTTGTATTCTGGATAAAATTGGCGATCTCTATTTACACCAATTCCTTCATTTATATCGTAAATACGATCATCTTCAATATCAAAATTGCCAAAATTTAGAGAATCCTTTTCAATCAGCATTTTTTAAATTTAATTATTCTTTGAAATTATAATGTATTTATATCCTTTATTTTTTCAATTTGATGTGTAGGATATATTTTTCATCTCTTGATAATTTTATTCTTAATATGGTCAATGTCTTCTTATGTCGAATTCATTTATTACAATTAGAATATTGAAATTTGTCTTTATTGAGTCATATTCAAAGGATAATAAAGCGTCTTATAGCATTTTTACATTTTTATAATGAAATAAAAATATATGTTCTAAAACTAGCGACAAGATTAAGTGAAAAAAACATAAATTAAATGCAAATTTTTAATAATAAATTCTTATATCAATCGGACTTTCTTACGATAAAACTCAATATTTTGGGAATAATAAACATATAAAATAATGCACAAAAATATAGACACCATCAGAGAAAGTTGACTTGTGTATATATGTGTTTTAATAATTAAAACATTTTTTAAAAATATCAGTTGAAAACACAAATTCTTATCTTTTTAATATTATAAACGAGTGTGATTATTTTTGTTATTTGTTATCTGTTATCTACGATTTAAATTATACAACAGAGTTATGTTACACAAATTAGCTGCTGCTTTATAACACAATAAATATTTTTTTTTGTAAGTTTTTAGTATATTGAATTTTTCCTTAATAGGAATATATATTTCGCATTGTAAAGCCTCTAGGATCAAATTCTAAAATACAATTATATTAAATAAAACCTTATATTCTATTTTTTGGTGTTTATCGGTATATATCTAACAACAAATTTAATTTAAATGTATAGTCATGTAGCTAAAAATAAAAATTTTGCCTTCTATCATACTATTTGAATACAAAAATAGCGTAATAAAAAAAATATTCTTATATTAAAATCAATTTATGCAGCCATAATATACAATTTTATGTGATTTTATATCTATTAATAAGGAACAAATGTAGTATCTTATTCATAAAAGATTTAAGATGTTAATTTTTTTATATGCTTTTAAACTTTTGATTATGTTAAAAAAACCTTTTTTCCCGCAATAAAATGTATTTTGTAAATGAAGGCATAGTCCATAAAAGAGAATCGTTTTATATTTAGCGCAAAACCTATCACCAATATTGTCTTTAATATATAATTATTTCTATTGAATTGGAAGAGAAAATTACATTGCAATGCTCATACATAAATATATAAATATGTTGTAATAATTTGGTTTATAAGTTATGTAGCAAGTAACCTGGTTGAGTATAAACGCTCGATTTTCAGTTCCAAGCCATGTTAATACACTTGTATTAATATACTAGACATTTAAATTTACCAAATATGCTCGTAACGAAAATTATGTTTTCATTCATTTACTATAAATTTAAATCCTAGAACTTAAAAAAAGAGCAAAAACAGACCGTATAACCAAAAAAAATAATATATAGTGCATGATAACTTTGTAATAAAACAAATATTGTTTGACCAATTTTGCTCTATAAAACATAAATAGATTCAGAAAAACAGTGTCCTTTTTTTCATTATAAATATAGAAATATTTTTTTATAGAATCAATTAAAGAATTTTTTACTTATTTAGATGTATCAGTAATTTTAATTTATATAACGTATCGATATTAAACAAACTTCAGACTTCTTCCATTTTCTTTTTGCATCATATCTCAAAAATGTGTCATTTTTCATTTTTTTAATAGCAAGCAAATATTATGGAAAATTCATTATTTTCTGTAAATTTAGTCAAAAGAGGAACTGATGTCAAAATATTTGTGGTTCGCATTTATATCTTGAACATTCGAAATTTTTTGTATGGTATTTAAAGGCAGACGCCGTTCACAAATAGTCAATAAAAATGTTCATGATTCATTTTTTTAAGGAAATACTCTATCATACAGGTAAAATCCTTTTTTTTGATTTTACAATATATATGAAGTTGTCTAAGACTGAAATGAACAGATAGGTGGGAAAATGACTAGATTTTATAAATTTTAGAATATTATTTTATTACTAGTAATCCATGCAAATGAACAGGTAGTATGTTGCATAAAAAAGCAGAATTTTGTTCTAAAACATATATTAAAACATATAAAACCATATACTAGGTATACTATATTTAATTACTGATCTTGATCTTTTTTCCACTTTTTTTGTATTAAAATTTGCATTTAAGATAAAAAAAGGATTATCACTGACATATATTCAAATCAAGAACCCATAAAAAGAATTAAAAAACGAGTTGTTTATATGCTATTTCTTGTGTTATAAAAGCATACTGGTACGTATAATTGCCATCAAAATATGTAAATATATAGCTATGTTTATGTTTTGCTATTTATCTGTTTTGATTTTTTTTATGAGCAAAGCATCGTATATTTAAAATTACGAACCTTTTAATCACTGACTATCGAATGTCTATATATTTCGATTGAAATCATGACTCCTCTAAATATCAAAAAGTTAAATTTTGAATGAAAGTGGGTAATTCAAATGTAAAATTTACAAATTATACATTTCATCGATGCCTATATCGAAAATATGAATATATTGTCGTTATATGAATTATAGAAATATAATATTTGTGACCATAGAATCGATAATATAATGCCTTTTAGATAATATTATTAATCTTAATGTATTATATCAATTTAATTAATACCGAATGTAATTTCTATTTATATCAATCAATTAGTATTAATAATTAATTCAGACGACTGATAGGTAATTATCTGACGCATTGGGATGTACATTTTTAAGATTTTTTTTACCCTTAGTTTTGATGATACATAAATGGCTAACAAGTGAAGAAATAAATTCGATCTGTGAAAAGGAAGCGCACAAAAATAGAAATAAATTTAAATACTGTGGTTATGAAGTAAAAAATAGGTTTAGTGATAAATCAATGTAGTTCGTCTATATAGTATCTAAAAAAAGGCATACAATATTTGGTAAGGAACTTTTTATTATAATGCTAGACTTTTGAAATATACCATCCTTAAAATATTGAAAGTGTGTATGCAAAAGGCTTTAAAAAAATTTAAGCATACGGGTTTAAATTGATAAGAAAGCAGTGTGAGAATATTGATAGAATCGCATAATATGATAGTTCACAATATTACAAAACATTATATCAATCTGCGGAAAAGGAAGTGTAGTTGAAATAAAAGAGTCCAAGTTTTATAAGCGATCTACCACATGACGCAATCATTTGTTTGTGTTTTTGGAATGTTGGGGAAGGAACAGTAAAAAAAGAAAAAAGTTGGTCTAGAATGGTTAATGATAAAAGTAGACGCTTAAAAAGACGTGCTTGGCGGTATTAAGAAATATACAATAATTTATGCGGACAGCAGGAATAAAATATAATATAAACAATGAGTATTACTCCAAACACAAGGCTATGACACAGTTCATCCGTTTTTTTATGTTTTAAGGCGGATTTAAATACGAATTCGATTGTAGGATGTTGGACAGGTATAAAAATGCAAATTACATTTCTAAGAAGATCAAAAAAGAAGATAAATGATTTTTTCTAAGATTCATGATCATAAAAATTGAGAAATATCATCCATCAGTATCATCATAAAATACATTTTTTAGATTTTATGGTTTTTCTTTTTTGGACTTAATAATAGTATTTAATGCCTGTTTTCCAATGCAAACTATTGATTCTTATGCAAATTTAAGATTACCAGTAACTAAATCTATAAGATATGATTTTTAACTCCTTTGAGCTAGGTAACAATATCTAGCTGCATTTTAATGACAATTTTAAAATATAACACACTTAGCCTAAATCAAATTTTTGTTTTAAATTGACATATTATCTAAGATATCTTTCTTTTCACATGAAAATTAATGAGGTTAGGGAATGCTATTCTATTTTGATTTAGCAAATAGTAGGGCCAAAATAAGTCAGAAACAAGTGTATAATGAATGTAAATGTGTTATGCGCATCATTATTACATGTTATCTAGCAATAAAAATTTCGTTTACATAAATACGGTTTTAGTGGAATCAAAAATAATTTTGCACCTTTGTTTACACATACACTTAAAAAACACGTTATATGAAAATTCGTTCACTGTGTGAGATGATTTTCAAAATTTTTGATGAATAAGTGTGATATGAATTACCAAAGTAATAGGTAATCTACGAAAACGTGCATGAAATGCATTTATCAGTAATACTTATTTAGAAATATTTTTAAGTATTGAATTACATAAGAGTCCGTCTCTAATTCTTTGAAACACATATTGTTGGCTTTTAAAAAAAGTTTTGCATCCATGAGCTATTTCATAATGTCTAGTGTCTATGAAGCATACATTTAATTTGAGAATTGAGAACCATCATTCTTGTAGAATTTGTACTATATTCTTTTTTATTATATATCAAAAGATTTCCTCGAGGGTAAAGGACTGCATAATATATATGCAAAATTTTTTGACTCTATTATAAATTTCAACATTTGATATAATGTAAACTGTAAAAAGAATGAAGCTCATGCGATAATTTATACAAAGTTCCGAATACCTATTTAGTAAGTTTTATTGACCTATATTCTTTTAGCAAAAAAATAAGGGACACATAAAGCAATTATTGCACTCTCTTATTTTTCCTAGCCTTTTATAAAAAAAAATAATTATATTGCGTTTATACCAAATAATATAATTAAGCTCTGTTTTTGCCACATGTTTACAAAATGCTAACCAAAACAATTTTCAGACATGTTTTTAACTATGGGGAGTTTCTTTCACTGTAAATATTTCTTAAAAAATGATTTAAATTTTATAAGTATCGGAAGGAATCGCCTAATCTATAAAATGCTTAAGAGCATTCATTTTATTCTTCTGCTTTTTTTTGAGGCAAACTATCTAAATCTCCGTATCTAGAAAAAATTGTATGATTATCGGCCATATAACTTGCATTTCGTGTTAAATTTGATATTCTAGAGAGGATTAAAATATTATACAGCATGTGTCAAAAATCGATAAATATTACCAAAAAAAGTAAATAACTCTTTTTTAAAACGATCCACTTTAAAATTCAAAAATAAAGCGCAAATTTCAATTTATCAAATTGTGTCCTACAGAAAACAAATAATTTTCATAAGCAAAGCCGGCAGAGAAGTCATTATTAAAATGGTTGTGTTGCGTAATTCTTAGCTTCATATACCTAGAATTTATTTTGTACTAGATAAATATTGTTATGGCGCTAGCCCCTCTATTCAACATGATTAGGTTTAATATCCGTATGAAAGTTTTCATCACTCTTATTATAGACATAAATGTTTATAATCATTATCAAAAACTTTCAAAAAATGCTCATAAAGATTTACTATTATCAATTATTTCATAAATGATTTTACCGGGCGTGTATTCAAGCATAAATAATGACTTATACTGACAAAGTATTGTATTTTTTGGTATAAAAAAATGTGCAGTTCATATTCCTATAAGTTTTTTCTGATATTTATATTAAAACTAAAATTGCAGCTACAGTTATTAATTTATAATTGAAGTTTATAACCGAACTTAAAATTATAAATGTCTAAGCGCATAACTCTGTATTTTTCGAATCTTTCGCATAAGTTTTTATTTATCGTCAAAATATATTATAACAATAATCTATGATAGCCTTGCTCTTGACTAAATGTTGATGAGTACTAATAAATAAAAAAGAGATAAATTGATGCAAATCACACATATATACTATTAAAAATTTATTTGTGTTGTCAATTTATATATATTTAAAAAATGCTTTGTTGTCATTTTAAATAATTATTTTTCAAGATATGACATTTCTAACACTGATACATGGTAATGTTTGATGTTATTATAAAATTTTATTGCTATTTTAAACTCTGTATTTCATTGCATCAATAAATTCCTGTACTATATTCAATTCAGGAGCTTTATTTATTAATTCTAAGGAAATTTATAAATATTTGGCAAAATACGGATTTAATATTTCGTAAAAGACTTTGTTTATGCGTCAGAAAGTTAAAAAAGACCGGATACCATGAGCAAATAAAAAAACCATTAAAAACGTCTACTAACGCATAGATGGGTCTTATGTAACAAAGAATGTAATTTTGGTTATGTCTAAACTTTATTGCGAAATTTCTTGACCCGAAATCTCATGAGAACTTTATTTAAAAAATCTATAATCATTATACACAACTAAAAAATATGCCTTTAAAAATTGTTTGATTTTTTTGATGATGTTCTTTTGGCATTAGTAGCAAAGTATTTATGTGTGATTAGGCGTACAAATGTCAGAAAAAAAGCTTCGTACGCTTCATTAAAAACAAAGAACCAAGACATAATAAAATACCTGTGCTTTCTTGCTTTTTAAAGCCTAGTTATTTCGCTTTATCTTGCAAATCTTATTTTTAATAAATTCACAATTTGAATTACATGCAAAATGAATATAAAGAAGAAAATTAGAAATATATGAAAAAAATATACCCATTTAAAGTAATTTGCATATTTTTAAATTAATTTGTGTGATTTTTGAGTTTATATTCGGCTATATTGTTCAAAAAATACAGAAATAAATCTTCAGTGCTAATTTTGAGTCAAAAAATAGGTTTTTATGAACGCTAGAGTTATAAAGATGGCGTTAATATATCCGTTTGACGGTATAAATTATTAAAACTATATAATATGAACGTGCACACAGAATTAATACAATAAATACGATTAGATCATAGTACATTATAAGAAATCATTTTTTAGACAAACATTTACATCCCTTACTTGTATTTACTACACGAGTTCTTGAAATAAAAAATAATCATTTCAAAACCGTATAATCATAAATAAAAAGACAAAAACTTTCATTAATCGAATAATACAAATTTAGAATATTGTTTCTTTTTCTTTAGAGTTTTCTTTATGATTTCTTATATTATTAAATAAAATAATATACGTTCAGATTTTCATTTTATTTAGTATCTCTATTTCATAAATTTTGCGCTAAAAAAAGCACAAATTTTCTTAATTTAAACATTTCAGTTACACTTTAAGCATTTAAAAAGAGAATAATAAGAGACAAACTAAATTCATCATAAAATTTACCTAAGAGATTTACTCTATACTTTTATTTAATATATCTACAGTGTTTTTATATGTTGGCTTATGCCAAAAGTAAGCATCCGATATAAAAATAAATAAAAATTACATAAAAATATGTGGATATACATGAAAAGCTTTTTGTAAGCTCAAAATATATTAAAGCACAAAGATAATTTCTGCTAAATATAACTTTATATCTGAAAAACTAAACAGTAAAGATCTAAACTTTTTCTATAAATGATTAACATCAGCATAAAATTTTTTTCAAGCATATGTGACTGTTAAATTTATAGAATAAACATATATGTGCCTAAAATTTCATAGTAAAAATTAGAATTTATATTATCTTTACGTACTTATATTATAACGGTGTTTCAAATTCATATTTCTCTGCTATATTCTTATCTATTCATCGACGCACTTTAAGGCAGAAACATATAATATAATTTTTCTCAATGGTAACTTATAGCAGAAAAAAATACTCTAAGCAGTGTTCGAATCTAATAATGATGCTTAATATTAGATAATCATGTTTTTTTTATTTTAAACGATCACACAAAAATTTTATTCATAGATACACAGCTAAACACAAATAAATAATCCAAATGGGTTGTAAAAATATGTAAAATATTTAAACTGAAATTTAGCAAAATCTATGTATATTCTTGACCTTTAAAAAACCAAAAAAAAAACCGACATTATAAAATTAGCAGCATAATACAAATTATCCTTTTTCTAAAGTACATCACGAAAAAGCAATAGAAAATTTTTATATGTTAATATCTGTCTTTTTTTTTATGTAATCATTATAAAAGACTCTGAAATTTTATAGCTTTTTCTTGTGTTTTAGTTATAAATTAGCACTATAGTAATGTTAAAAATTTTAGCTATATATTCTTAATGCTGTTATATATTCTTATAGTCCATTGTATATTTATTTATGGGTTAATTTTATAACTATAAATTTGGTTTTTGTTCTCGAGCACAACTTGCTTAATTCCCTGCGCGAACAGCGTATTTATACTTTCGGTTATCTTCAAACTCTTCAAAGTATTCCTAAATACCTCTCCTACTTTTGAGATCTATTAATTCGGGGGTTTTTCTCAATCTCAAAGTTTGTATAAATGACTCGATCTGATTTGTGAAATCGAGTTCCTTCAAGCTTATAGTACATATAAAATATTTATTATTATTTAAGTTGCAAGAAATATTAAAAGATCATAGTAGAATTATATCAAGTGCACAGAACTAGTTTTTTCCTTTATATATAAAGTTTAAATTTAGAATAAATTTGAATATAGGGCAACTAAAATATTATAGGCAAATTTTTGTAAATGAGTTTTCATCGTAATTACGATTGTTCATATGCAGCTCGGGCATGCTATAAATACCGTTAGTATCGTATAAAAGATTTTGTTCAAAGCAGTATTATTCTTGAATTAGCTTGTATATTGTAAATAATACGAATTTGTCAACTTTTTATTTGATAACGGTCTTTATAAGGCAAAAATTTTAGAATTAAATGCCTCTTACTTAAAAATATTCGTTACTGCTAACTAAACTAAAAACATGTATGTTTTACTGGGGATTTATTCAGCCCGTACTTTTATGTTATAAATTTTTGATTTTTTACAATGTTTTCTGGTGCAATATAATGTGATCTCGAAACCATTAATGAGTTTGTTACTCTTTTCTAAATTTTTAAAATTTCCTAATAACGGAAATCAAAAAAATTAATGGAAATAAGTAAATTTAGCTTAAAAATTTAGTTGATATGGTCAAGTTTTTATAATTCAACGCTTTAATGGGCGATCATAAGCGCCATATACATATCCCCTAATTTTTTTTTGAATTTATTTGTAAATAAGAATACAAAATAAGGCGTTTTTATATAAAATTATTTAAATATGTGAATCTTTTGACAGAAAAAAAAGAAAACTGTGTTAATTGCGAAATTAGCCTTTATTTTGGAAGATACATACACAATTCAGCAAGAATAGATATGTGTTGACAATGTTTGTTGCATATTTCTTCATATTAAAACATATTACATGGCGAACATTCCTCTATATATTAACTACATAATTTGCTAATGAAGACCACACCAAGGTGAATTGGAGCATATTGTAAGGGAATTCACACAGAGATACATTATTTATGTAGTGGTTCTTCTAGTAAAGTCTGATATTTTTATGGATAAAAATTTAAAACTTAAACAAATATATTTCGAATATGATATTACAAGCTTTAAACCTCTTCCAACTTTGCAAATAGTTGTATATGGTGTTTTTAGGTTCAATTATTAGTATAGTTGGTGTAATTTTTACTTAAGCTTTTGTAATTTTTTTTAATTTAAATAAAATATGTTTATCAGCATGCAAGTTTTAGATTATTATAAAAAATCTTTTATATGCATTTAGAATAATTACTTTTCGCGTAATTATTTTCGAGCCTGTAGACATTTAAATACTTATGATGAATAAAAAAACATATATACAAATTCATAGGCCGCATTCATACATTGCTTATAAAAAAAATATAATTTTAATACCTTTTCCAAAAAAATGCACTAAACCATCTTATATTGACTTGTATGTTTCAAAATTCATGCTTTATTTTAATTATATAACATAACATAAAGATCTATATTAAGTTTGAATTTTGAGAGATTTCAGAACAATATAAGATGGTTTAGTGCATTTTTTTCGGAAATGTATTAAAATTAAAAACGAAAAAAATGTGCCACAAAAGAAACTGAAGATTGTTATTAGATCATAAAATGATAAATTTTTATTAAATGTGATTATTTTATATATCTTTTTTTGTTTCTTGATAAAAAAAAAATTTGATCCAAAATCACTAAAAATAGTATATAAACACTTTATCTTTTATAATATAAAGGTCTATAATATGAATATTCAGTTAGGGTTGCATTTTTTTTCTTATTTAAGGCTTTAATGAGCAAAGGATGTAAATAAAAACATTCATATCAAATAAATTTGCATAAAAATACCTTTTTACACAAAAAACATGCGTGCTCGATTTCTAAAAATTTTTAACAGATTAAAGTTATAATACGTATAAAAACAAAGATTCTACCGCGCAATAAAATATTAAATTATTTTTGATTTTTTATATACACTTTGTGATTTAAAATGAATAAAAATAAAGAAAATAATAAATTTAGCTAAAAAAATATATTTGCGAAGCTTCGTATATTCTATACGAATTATTTCAAAAATTACAAAGAAACGAAATCTAAAAAAAAATCGTACACGCATAACCAGAAATAATATTAATAAATTTTTATCTTATACTTCAATGTAAAATCACGATTTTCACTAATTTTCTTTAGTTCTGTCTCTATGTTCTTATATATAAGAATCAATATTAAGATAAATTTAAAGCTTAGAAAATTGATAATAACGTTTTTTAGAGAGAAAACACGCAATCATCAGTATAAATTGCGTATAAAATGTGCATATTTTTATAATGATAAGATATTACATTGCATAACATTTATGCAATTACCATTATATAATTTATGAATAATATCGAATATTTAGGTTTTCTATAGAAAAAAATTTATGTAGAGATGATTTTTATGTATCTCAGTTCTAAATCACAGCATAAAAATATGATTTAATTATTTAAAAACCACTAATAAGGCTCTCTGAATCATGGTCTTTACGTTTTGTATAAAATGCATTCAAATAAACATATTTATTGCTATTTTCAGATTTTAAAGACGCATATATATTCGATCAAAAAAAAGAAATGTACGTCATATCATTAAAAATATATATTATAACCATATATACTCTAAAATATTTTATATTGGTATAACCGATAAAAATTTGTTTCATATATCAGGCATCTAACTTACAATCATAATGCTACTTAAAAATACAATCGATAATATTTTATTCTCACGCAAGTTCTAGAATCTAAATATCCTTTTAAGATTTTGGATGTACACATTACTTATTTTTTTTCATTTTATGGTGCGTTCTTGATTTTTCGATTAGAAATTAGTTTTTAAAAATATATACTCGTGTATTTTTATTAGTTTTACTAAAATTTAACCAGTAAAATTTATTTTTGTCTCTTGTTTAATTAGTTTAAATATAAAAATTATAGGCCAATGATCTCGTAAGGTCTGATTTCCATGTTTCTCGAATTTTTACGAAATCAATATTTTTCTATAAGAAGAAAATATTATATAAAACTAAAATTGGTTGTTATATCATGTATATCGAACATATAAGATATTATCGTAGAATATTTAGATGTTAATAAGATGGTTTTTGTGTTATTTTAGTTGATTAAGGGGCAAAGTATGATTTTTATATTTTTTTACCTAAATTTAAATTTATATTGAAGTTCTTTACAAAAAAAAACGCATTAAATAATAAGAACTATGCAACAGCTACATAAAAAAAATTTAATCTTAGATTCTTATTGTTATATGATATAATTTTGCTTATAGATATTTATCTACCAGATTCAGTACAAGCTTATACGGTCTATCATAATATCAGAACCAAAAGAAATTAAAAATTTTAAAGAAACAAAACACATAATTAAATTTGTAAAATAAATAAAGGAATATTTTATTGCAAATGTGGGATGCATTGAGTGAAAAATTGAGATGATTTGTTTGATGATTAAAAAAAAAATTCGAAATGTAAAAAAAATATATCTAATGAAGTATCATCCCGATTTTTTAACTCTTGTTACGTCTACTGATTTTATTTATAGAATGATTTGCATTCAAATAAGCTACTCAAATTAAATAAAATTGTAAAATACTCTTAAGTTTTTCATTTGTGTTACTTCCGCAAACTAATATTATTTAAAGAACTTTACATGATCTTTTGAGTATTTTTTTACGATCCACTGCAAAATCAATGGAATTTTTTTCATAGCTTTTACAGGACATAATATGACGGTAAATAATGATCAAAATATAAGGGTAAATAAAGAAGAAATTCACAGAACTTAAAAATCATTAACCGGTATTTTAATTGTTTTACTATAATAATTGTATTATATGATTGATCTCATGGTAAGAAAAATTATAATTGCGATTTTTATCTTCCTAATATCTTTTGTTATAACTAAAAGGCATTAACATAAACAGCTAGATTATATGGGTTCCCTCTTCATTTTTAAAAAATATTGGTATATGGAATCACAGAATTGGTCAACTTGTGATGCGTAAAAAACATCAAATTTGGTTGTAAAGGATTTCCTATTACATATGCGGTTATATTACTAGCTTATCTCGGATATATTTTAATTTTTACCCGATATATGCAATACATCTCCTATTAAGCAAACATAGTCATGATTTAGATGATATTTATATTCTTTTACACTGAAATGAAACGATTTTGTCTAATTTAGGCTAGTATGTACATCGATGAACAAAGGAATAAAATTTTGTTTTTTGTATTTTCTTTTTAAATTCTAAAAATATTAATAACTTTGATTATTTCCCATTTTCTTTTGTAGATTGTTAAAAACTAAAAATATAAATCAATTTAAAGATCTTGAAAATATGGTTAATTATGCCAGCGAAAAAGGTTTTAATAAAATTAAATAGGCAGAAATTCATTGAATATATGGTACATAAGGTAAACAAATATTTTCTTCCAATTTTTATCGCTGAATTTTGTGATTAGACATATAAAATTGACCGATCTATTTTCATCGTAAACAAAATAAGTATGTTAATTAAAAATACACAATGACTTATAATAGTTTAAAATTTAAAAATTAAAAAAAAAAGAGGTTTTTTTTCTGCCGTTAAAATCAGAAGAAATTATACGGAATTTTAGGTAAATGAACTAAATTATTAGATTATATATATAAATACTAATATCCTTCACCAAAAATCATCAATATAAAAAAATGGATTTTACCCCTTTAAATCAATTAATAGACACTCATTATGCGTCATAAAAAGCGAAAAATAAATCTTGCAATAAATAATGCTGTCTGTATAATTTCTTGTATACAATTAAATTTTTTCATTCTTGTATCTAACGATATAAATATAAATTTGTATCTATATTTTCTATATTTTTTTAATCTGTTATTTAAAGCGCAGATTCAGCGTTTATAAAATAATTTTACAGTTTTAAAAAAAAATTTATCCTTTTGGCGTTTTTAATCATTGAACATATAAGCAGGTTGTATCGATACATATATAATTATAAAAGCTTAATATTAACTTCTTTTTTTTGTGTGATATTTGAAATATTTTTTTTATAATTCAAACACAGACATGATGAAAAATAGCCATAATGAAAATATTTCAATTATATTCATACTGTGCTCTGGAAAAAAGAGTCTATTGTAAAATTTTGGCAGGTAATTTAGCAGTTGATCTAGAATAAGGCGATATATTACTTTTTATAGAATTACATATATGTTATGGTTAAAGGCTAGATATTTTATTAATGAAAAGGTGATTATTAACGTCTATTACTATATAGACAAAAATTAACACTTTTCAAATCAAAGGGTAATACAATTATGTATAAGAAGAGGAATTTTAGTAATTAAAATATATAAATACCTCTAATTATTATTGTATATTTGATAGATACATTCTTAATTTAAATATTTTGCTCTGATGCATTATAAACACAAAACCATATTTAAATATTTTTTTAAAGATATATTATGCCTTGATATTAAATTTTTTATCTTTGGTTTTAATGTTTATTATGTCTTAACATTTACTGCGCTTACAACCCATAGGTATCATTTATTTTCTGTGTCTAGATTTCGAATTTTGTTAAGCATAAGATGAAATATTGTTATAAGTTGGATATTTTGCATGTGGTCATTATTGTGCCATCCTTTTAAAGGTTCAAATTTAAGCGAAAGTAATTTGAAAAACTACCTTAATATCCATATGCTGTAAAAACATCTATTTAATAGTTATAATATTTAAATTCCTAGATGATTCAGAAAAAAGTATAAATTCGTTTTTGTTAGAAATATAGATCGAATTTCTCTGCCAAACATAATGTATAGCTTCCGTATCCGTTTCTGATTTAAGATAAAACAAATTTTTATGAATAATTATTTTATAATCAACAAAATATACAATGGGTAGCTTTTTTAATAGAAATACACATTGAACTAACATAAATCAGAACCAAAACAATATTACGCCGAGTTTGCATTCTAAAGTCCAGGAAAGGTATTAATTTTTTTTTTAAGTATATATGGAAATAAATACCTTTGTTGAATCTTGCGATAATAGATAAATTTACATCCACAAAAATAGTGTTTGTATTAGTTAAGAAAAAATTAGGAGAATGGTATTGAATATATAATTAGTATTCATATTCTTAAGAATCAACACATTTTAATTTCTATTAATGTAGATTCCTGATATGTTTTCGAATTCGCACGCAAACAATTTTATATTAGAAACCTTTTTGTAGTATTAGAAGGGAAATTGTCTTTTTAGAAAAATTTTTATCGCCATGTGTATTTTCACACCAATCTATACATAAATCTGGCATAATAAAGTATAAAAATATGGTTTTGGCATGATCCGTAAGAACTTGAGGCTTTTAAATGATGAAAAATCGTAAAGGTATTTATTTTAAAAGATCGCTATTCTTTTATGGACAATTTGTTATTAGCAGTGTATGAATATTATACATCTAAAAAATATAAGCGTTAATTTAAAATTATAGATGCAACAAACACTTTGATTCTGGTATTTTTTCTGTGACTTATGTACATTTAATTTAAAATGACCTTTTATACTTTTCTAACCCCCCCCCCCCCACATGAACTTAATATAAAACGTAAAGGAATTACAAAGCCTTTAATAAAATATTTTTGCTAGTTCATAATGTTTCTGCGTAATGAATTAGCCTTATCCTATATAAAAATAGCGAAAGTATTTCAAAAACTAGTTCATTTTATTCTTTATGATGACTTGGCCCTTAATTTTGCAGCTTTATAATAAAAAATTCACTGAAAGGTTCATAAGGTTCTTTAAAATGTAAAAATCTATATTTTAGTGGTCTATCGCACAATAATTGTCATATAATTATCAAAACACATTTTTTGCTACCGAATATATAGAAAAACTTCTCCATATGGAATTATTTATAATTTTTAAATATCATATATGGTTTTTCAATAGCTTTCATATTTTGGAATCGCTATTTTTAATGAATTTTAAGAAAAATAAAATATTGTAAATGCAAAGTCATTTGATGCACAATTCTAAAGAAAATTATGTGAAAATAAGTAACCTTCTTTAAATCTTTATTCCGTAAGCACTTTCTATATTTTCAAATTAGTATATGACTTAAAAAATATGAGCTAGCACGATGGATTTAATATTACTAGCTATAAAAAATCTAATTGAATTCAATGCATGAAATATTTATTATATTAAATCTATGGCAAGCAACACTAGTTAAAAATAAAGATCGTGAATTAAATAAAAGACTATTTACTTTTCAAAATCGTATTGGAATTTTACCGCATAATTTTACATCAAATTTCTAAACAAGAATAATATATTATAGAGTAAATATAAATCGCGTTTTTAAAACAATAAAATGAGGTATGAAAGGCAAAATAACATATAATTTTTGTAGAAACCCCTTCATTTTACGAATCGGAACGGACTCGATCAAATAATACACATAATAAAACAAAATTCAATTTGTAAATGTTATA
This sequence comes from Rhyacophila brunnea, assembly GCF_057557595.1. Lineage (NCBI taxonomy): Eukaryota > Metazoa > Arthropoda > Insecta > Trichoptera > Rhyacophilidae > Rhyacophila > Rhyacophila brunnea. The sequence continues at coordinate 631,425 of NW_028232778.1, forward strand.
TGCATCAAATTTATTGAAGAAAGCAAAAAAATTATATATTCAACAGAAAAACGTTAAAAAAATATTAAAGTGCAACTATTTGGATATTGATTGTTTTTGTGTATTATTTGCAGCACTTATATTTTTCACGCAATATTATATTTTTAGCACAGGTTAATATGATGGAGTGATGTGAATAGATGCCCTTAAATGCTTAATTAAATTTAAAAAGAAATGTATCCTCTGTATGTAAAGGCTCTGTATACATTTCCAAAAAGGTAATAAATTCCACTTAGCTGCGAGATGTACAATAAAAAACTACTACTCTGATTCAACACAATAAGAAGCTTTCGGATTTAAACATAAATTCAATTGTAAAGTGGAACATTACTCGTTTAGAATACGAAAGATAGGGATTACAGATATTATTTGTCGAATTGGGTCTATTTAAATTTAGTGACGAGTCGATTGTAGTGGTTCAGATTATTATCATCTACTTTTTTATATTAAATGATCATGAATTTCATGGGGGTCATGCACGAAATTTTTTTTTAATGTTTAACTTACTTTTATTGAAACTTTCAAAAAATCGTATATATGAAAGAATTTGATGTAAAAGTGTTGGCCGTAGGATAGAGATTGAGGAATAGTGTAAGGATTATCTGCTTGAAAAATATATACAGCAATTGTGTATTATAAAGATATCTAAAGTTTTGTGCCTGCGTACATAAAAAGTTAAAAGATAAAGTTGCTCTTGCATAAATAAACAAGTTTTATTTCTAGAAATCATTATTCATAATCATTTCATTGAAGGATAGATAAATTCTTCTTTTCTTCTATTAAAAACTTTAAAAGTGAATCTTATAAAAAAAATTCTTTATATAATAAACTATAGTATTTGCAAGAAATCAAGTAATTTATAGTGATTTCACATATTAATCATTTATAGTAACCCCTGCGTTTAGCAAAAGATACAAAATAATAATTATTTTTTTGATAGCTAGTAACAGTTTAGCAGATACTATATCCATGAGTACATCTGTACTATTAATAGTTTATTTCAAAGATTTTATTACACTAAATTAATCTAATTAACCTTTCATACCCATATTAGCGGTTTTTATTTTTATAAAAATTACACGATCAACAAAAATTATATATAAAATGTGATTAAATAGCTAACTCGTATTTTAAATCTACAGGAGCATAAAGAATTCCGCGGGTTAAAGTGTTATATATTGCATTACTTATACTAAAACTGTACTTGAGTATATTAATGGTCAATAAAATGCAACTTTTTTAAAAAATTTGTTTTTATCATCAAATTTATCTTTTCTATGTGATTCCAATGGTTTTTTTTTACTTCCCTATATAATAAAATCGTATATAATAGTGGTTTTCTATGTACACTTTCGTATTATTATATTTGTTTCTAAAAATATATTAATGAGGCGATGATCAGGCACTGTGAAAAATTTATTTATGGTTTTCATGCGATATATACGCTGTTGGTTTATGTATTATATTGGAATTACGCATAAAAAAAGGCTTGAATATGTGTTTTATATAAATAAAGGGGCTCATTCTAATCAGGAATTTGGTAAACACTTTAAATATGCACGTTCGACTTTTAGAATATATAAAATTTATGTTTCTACTTTCGTTTTCTTAGTATAAATTTTTAATTTCGTTGTATTTCGCACTGTTATTAGTGTGTAATACATCTAAATGACTACTTTTAATAGTTTAAATCATTTTGTTTAAAGTTAAATAATATTATTATTGAATTTTGCACATAATAATTTTTTTGTAGTATTTGTATTAAGACACACATGAATTAATATAATATGGCTATTATAAAAATAAAATCCAAAAAATCATAGAAAAATATATTCTATTAAATCACGTTCATTTTTCTTAAAAGCGATAAAATCACTTTTCAAATATAAGAAAATTTAGTCATGATTTTAAATTTAGACAAGCGTGCCTCAAAGTATGGTGCACTTTATATACCATGATATATATTGATTTAATACCTTTTATATTTTATCAATAAAATTACAATTTTGTCACAAAAATTTTCGTTGTTTTTTTTAATTGCTATTACTTTGAAACAGACTTCATTTTTATGAGTTTCAAATATTTTATTTTTCACCATATAGTAATTAAATTCAAATTTATTTGTATATACTGCCACGATATCCTATCTGCAAGATATGTATCTTTTAACGATCTTTACAACAAAATTTGACTGTGAAATTTCAAAGATACGAAGTCACACGCTTTTAAAAACCTTATCAATCTGGTTATTAAAAATTATATATAAAAATACTGCCACGATTTATTAAAATTGGTTCTTCAATATCTTTTCAAACTTATAATCAAGCCTGACAATCCCTTATATTTTTATCAATAAAAGGTTAGTTTTAATAAATTGAAAATATTGAAGATTTTAAAAGTGTATAACTTATTTATTAATTTTATTATTTTTGTGTTCATCAGGTTCAATTAACCATAAATATTAGCTTTAAGTCGTTAGAATTATAAATACCGTGGCAATGTTCTTTTCCCATAAATAAATATTGGACAGTATTGAAAAAATCATTATTATAGGATTTTTTAAATTGTTAATTCAAGAATAAAACACATAAAGATGCTATTAAATTCAAAAAAATATATAATATTCGATGATGAAGTGTTGATATGTCAAATTGTTCTTATTTCATGTGTTCTTTACTATGTTTTTTTTCTGTAATTACCCAATTTAATTACCAACAATGCCTTTATTATTTGTCTTGGCGTACATTGTTTTTAAATTCACTGACACGTTTATAATTCATAAATCATATCTTCCTTACTTGAATTTATTATATATTATTGGAATGAAATTATTAAATTTGCGTCAATAGAAAAAATACATTGGGTTGACCAATATTTTTTTTGGAAATATCCCAGAAGCGAGAAGAAAAAGCTCTAAAGTATATTTATAGAAAAAAATAATGTTTTACAGTCCACATATATTTAATTATGCATGAAAATTTCAATTTTAAATGTTAGGCTTTGTTTTTTTTATTCAACATATTCTCCACATATTTGAATTAACAGAAAAAAATTCAGATATATTGATATTATACTGTGATTTAAAAGCAAAAAGGACTTAGAACAAATTTTAACATTTTAATATGGTATGTATTTGTTTTTCAAATCAAATAGATATATTTAAGATGCAAATAAAGGGATAAAATATGGAAGCCATATAATTTAAAAAAACATATATCTTATTTCAGACCATTTTATTTATATATGAGTAAAAAACATGGAATAATTTTATAATTTAAACCAACGAATTATCTTTGTATCGGCAAATAAAACGAAAATATTGCGCAAAACATCGCCATAAATATTTGCATACCATAAAACGGAAGCATTTGACTTTCTATATACTTTATAATAGATATCTATTGGGGCATAAAGTGAATAAATAGGGACTATGTCCTAGAAATAAATTGCAATAATATGATATATAATTTATTCTAATTAAAGCTTTGACGTCTATTGTTTTTTTTGCTTGTATATTTTCGATTCGAATTTATTTTTTTTTCTTTAATTGGAAAATACCTCTTTACAGTAATAATAATTACTGTAAGTACCGCAAAATACAATTTGTTAAAACGATCTTTCTTTTGACATACGTAAAGAGCTTCCCCTTACCAGTCTATATATTTGTCTTTTATGTTTGGATCCAGTTATAAGTTATAAATTATTTCAAATATAAGAAACCGAAAATTAGCCATATTTCTGAATATTATTATTATTTAACCATAAAAAAATATCCTTTTCCCTAAATTATTTTCGATTTTCTTATTCGATTTTAAAATTAATGAGGCAACGAATAGTTTAGAAAGAACAATGGTGTTTTTTGATGCTGAGTTATACTTAAAAAATTTAATACCTTTAGAATTCGCCTAACTTTAATACAAAACAAATCAGCTTTATTATTTTCGCCCCTTTAACTTCCATCTTTTTAATGGTATTTTATTCGATAAGTATTCTGCCAAATCTTTTCTGCGATAAGAAATTATAAAAAAAGGTTTTTGAAATTATGCATATTGCAATTTTTGCTTTTATATTTCTTTTAAGTACTTAAATTAATATACTTTTCAGGTTTTATTATTTGAAGCTTAAAATTTTTTTCTGGTGAATCCTGTTTTTATTCTTTATTAACATTTTTGAATTTTTCGATGTACCCAATGTTTAACTCTTAAGTTTCCGATATGTAGGTGATCTTTTGTTTGAATATTTTATACTTCCAAAGGAGTTTTTGCGTTTCAAATAAATGTATTAAGGAACATAATGTGTGAGATTCTGGTAATTTTATCACTAAAAAGTATAGTTAAAGCCAAAAAAGTGTTGATTGTTGTCAATTATATTAAAATTATTCTTATGTAGAAATATTTATTCATGATGGGTATATTTTTAATATTATTCTACATTATTTATCGTTTTTAATTATATTAATATAATGGTTTTCAAAATACATCGTCTTATTTTTTTAGCTTACTATAATAAAACGGGTTAAATATATATAACATATTATAAAAAAAGGTAAAAAACCTTTTGTTGTGTTTATGCTGTGAAATAATATATGATATATGATACGTTGTATAAACTTTTAGATGAGTTTATGTAAATTATGAGCAAAATTTTAAATATTTTTTAAATATTTTAGTCGTTTATGAAAGATGTAGATGCCAAATGAAGATATTTAGATACTATAGTTTTTAAAAATATTGGAAATTTGGGTATATTCACTATACCTGGAAAATATATTATTTCCCATCATTTTAAGATATGTAATCAAGTATTAAAATTAATTGCAATTATATATCATTTTTTCTGAAATCAACATATTTTAGGGAGGTAAATTATTTACTGCGGATTGAAATGAATATTTTTTAACGGTTAATCACCTGGTGACAAGATGAAACAAATTATGGGCTACGATTAAACATAGGGCAATTAGATAGTAAGATGCCTTCACTATATGCTAGCAAGAAAATATGATTGAAAAAAAACAATGAAAATCAGCAGGCACACGGGAAAAGAGTTTACATAAATAAATATAATGAAATAAAAGTAAATACGCAATTTTGACGATCATGAAAATTTCCAGGGACATGCCAGAAATATTAATATACGATAAAGACGTAAACGCATCACTTTACTAGAAATGGGTGTAACCGATATAGATAATATACACATGTTCGAAAACAAAACACAAGAAAACATGATGTATTAACGTTCAAATTTCCATTAATCTGTGAGCGTAAGACAAAAATGTGCATGTATGTCGTAACATATGATGGAATGGTGACTCAATATTATAAAAGGTACGAGAAAGAGCTCGAAGTCATAAACAAAATCTAAAATTAAATTCAAACTATTGGATTGAGGAACGCCCTTGAACTAATACGTCTTGAAAAGAGGGGAAGCATCAAATAATATAAGATAACAGCATTGTGCCAATATTTAGATATGATTTTTTCATGGAAAATCAATCACGTTATGATTGAAGAGAAAATTCACATTATAATACCAATATTGTGCAAAAAATAAAAATTAATGCAATTATTCTGGCTAATAATTTACGAATAAAATAGCTATAGCAATTTCGTCACATATTTGTTAGTTCCGATTAATTTTTAAAGGTAGTTTCAATGTAATAAATTAGTAAAAAAATCATATGAGTCTTATAACTACCAATTAAATTTCTATCTTAGAGCATATTTCAAAATAAAATTTTCTGTTCACATTTTTAATATTTCTATTATAAAAAATTTATAGAGATGGATTAATACTATCTCCAATTGATATTTATTTATGGGTTAATTTTCTTTTTATCGAAATTATCTATTTAGACGTGGTCAGCGTGTTTGGAATATTGCACAGCTCCTTCATACATCTTTTGACATCTTCCCCTATCCTATCTTCATCAACTGCTCTTCTTCTTTCAAATGAAATGGGTTCAAGTGTCTTGCGGAGTGGGAGAGCTTGCATGTATGCTTCTACTTCGTCCGGGATTTTTAACTCCTTAACATATTTTTTATGACTATCTCCAAAAATATGTTTTAACCATATTTTATAGTTTTATCATCAATACACTTTTTATCTATAAAAGCGCAGATTTCTTTAGCAGCATATATTTATTTAAGGGCTAATTTTTCTTTTAACTTTTCATGTTTGCTCGCGCAAAACTTTAGATTGCTCTATATATTGATTTGCTACATACTCTTCATAAGCCCATCATTCTTACAGTCTTCCTTAATGCATCTTATACGCTCAAGACTTATACATTCAAGTGTTCCGTCAATATTATTCTTTTTGCAATCAGCTGCCGCTTTCGTTGGCATCCCAATTTCTAAATATACGACTTATGATATTTTGTGACAACACCATCCCATTTTATGGCATATGGTACTATTCTTTGGTATTATTATAAGGGTGCTTTTAAAAAATAAACATTTATATGGTGTACGGTCTGGGTTTATATTATGCATAAAATTTTCACATTTAGTATTTTACAGAAACATTGCGCTATATCAATCCATCCGTTTATTAGTTTGGAAAAGTATAAAATGAATGATCTTATCTATCAAGCTATATGATTTGCTCCTTCTATTATATTACACTCTGTGTTGAACATATGCTTACTTAAAGATTTTATTTATTGGGTTAATTTTTGTATTATAATTCAATAGTCTTCAAAATTAATTTGATTGGTTTCCCATGATCGTATCCTATCTATACGGTATTTCTTTTATTCTTATAAACAATTATCTGTTCGAAAGATTTCAAATTCTTGCTTTCTACATATACCATACACAATTCATGCATGGATTGATTCTTGCATCATAACTTTAAATTTCTTCTTCAGGCTTTACTTGATTAAATTCTCGTGTGCAAATATTATCTATACTTTTAACACTTTCTTCTCTCAATGCTTACTAGTTCAATATCTTTCTCTATCCTATGGTTTATGCGATGAATTCTGCCACAGTTGACATTCCTAACTCCTTAATATACGACTTATAAATGTGTAATAATAGAATTTTATATTAACTCATATTAAAATTAATTTATTTTATAGCATATGTATTTTTTATTATTGGGCTTACTTTATAGTTATAGTTATAATTATAGTTTTTGCTCTCGAGCACAACTTACTTGATTCCCTGCGTGCACAACGTATTTATACTTTCGGTTATCTTCTCCTGTCCAAAGTCTTCTTCAATACCTCTCCTAGAATATGAATGTGTTATTTAATATTAATAAGATCATACACCTGTGATATATCGGATGATATGAGATACTATATAAAGGGTATATATTTAATTCACAATTTGTTTTCATAAACCCTAGTATATATAAATACAAAAATTGTTGTCTCTTTTTAGATTTTCGTGCCCCCTTCTCAAATGATTGAAACAATAATAATCTACGGAAGCATATTCGAGATGTTAATTGAGGTAGTTATCAACCTAAAGCAGATAATGAAGCTACTAAGATCGCAGCCATCAGACAAGACAAGACTAATAATAAAAGATGACGATGAGTTTACCAAGATGCGTAAGTACAATATTGAAAAGCTTATACTTGGAAACATACGAGGCTTGTTATCGGTATCGAAGCTAGCCTATGTTATCCATTACAACCTATACTATCGATCATTTGAGTACACTAAGATTAAGATACCTGGATACAACACCTACATCACCCAAATAATATTTTTAAGATGTTTCATGTTCCTCGAAACCCTTTTTTCAATACCGTTGGATTTGATATCGACCTTTATTATTGAACAAAGGTACGGGTTTAACAAAATGAGTGGATTACTTTATATCCAAGATTTTTTAAAGAGTGAGACTTTGATTACTTTCGTTCTTCCACCGATTCTTTATCTTGTTTTAGTAATAATTGATCTTTCCCCCAAAACATTCTATTTACATGTTTTTGTAGCAGTTACTGTAATCCAAATAGTAATTGTGGTTTTGTTTCCTATTCTTATCCAACCACTCTTTAATAAATTTAAACCTCTTCCAGAAGGTACTCTGAAAACACGAATAGTTGATTTGGCCAATAAAATAGGATTTAGACCAAGTAAAATACTGACTATGGACGGATCAAAAAGATCACATCATTCCAATGCATATTTTATTGGTTTATTTAAAGAAAAAAGAATAGTTTTGTTCGATACTTTATTGGATCATGCAAATGAAGATGAAGTGATGGCCATTCTTTGTCACGAATTCGGACATTGGTATTATAGCCATACATGGATGAATATGTTTTTCGCCTTTTCTATTATGTTCGGGTACATCTATTCATTTAATATGTTTGTAAAAAACGATACTTTCATGTTAAGTTATCCTATGATCCTTAAATTCACTTATTTCTCTCTTCTGGTTGTTTTTGTTAACCCGGTTATTACCCTTATAAGGAATGCCTTTATAAGAATGTTTGAGAGACAAGCTGATGTATTTGCTGTCAATAAGGGGTATGGCGAAGAATTGAAGAGTGGGCTTGTAAAAATTCATGTCGAAAATAAAAGTAATATTTGTCCGGATTCATGGTATAGTACTTATCATCACTCTCATCCTACACTCTTTGAAAGACTTGACTTGATTGATAATGAACTGAAAAAGAAACAGTAGTTAAAAGTGTTTCTTCATTAAAAAAATATGATGAATAGTGTGTCTACCCGTATTTCTTTAATATAATTAATATAATTTTAAGTAATTTATGCATAAAAAAATTTAACTATATTTATTATGCTTTAATTTAATTTTAAGTTATTATTTTTTTCATTCAAAACTTTGGATCGCTTTGTATAACATTTTTTCTTAATACACTTTTCGACTTATTCATCTTTACAATCTTCCTTAATCAATCCTTTTCCTTTCAAGATTATAAATTCCAAGTGTATTATAAATTAAAAAATTCAAATCTTAGACATTTAAATTCAAGAGTAATGTAAATTAAAAAATTCAAATTTAGACATTTAATTTGAAGTTAGGATTTGGAGCATAAAACAATTTGAATCATAGTTAGATAATATATTTGAATGGAAATTTAAATAATTAATACGAAGCGGAGTATTTCGTGACTAAAACAATTAAGACTAGAGTTAAAATACTAAATTTGATTAAAATTTAAATAATAAATCAAATAATTAATTTGGATTTAAGGATTTCATGCAAAACAATTGGAATTTTAATAATAGATTTGAAGAAAATTTTAAATAATAGATAAAATAATAAATTTCAACATAGGATTTCGTGCATGAACAATTTGAATTAAATATTAAATAATATATTTGCATGAAATTTATAATAATAGATAAAATAATGAATTTGAATTTAAGAATTATATGCTAAAAAAAATTTTAATTAAAATCCAACTAACAATTAATAGTTGATGGTAGCATTTTAAAAATATAATATGACATAATCCATATAAAAAACAAAAGGAGTTTCATTGTTTTTTTTTCGAAATGAATGTATATTTTAGTTTGTATCTTTTATTTTTTCATGCATAACTTGAATTTAAAACATAACAAATTTTTTTGGCCATAAAAATAGTTTTTCAAACATTTGCTGCTATGCATTACTAATTTATAGAAAATTTTCATTTCTTATGAATATATAACGATCTATTACATCTTATAAATATAATTGATTTCTTATGGTGATATAGATTCATAGGTCGTATATTGAAGAGTTAAGTAGGCTAACAGAAGCGGAGACAAATAAAAAAAGGATGTAGAAGACATTTGAATAATGATTATTGAAAGAATAAGATTTATATCTAAATTTTGTAAAAAATATTAGGTCGCAAACAAGTGCCGATACGATCGGTAATATAGGACCCTAAAAGGTTTTACCTGGTTATAAAGGATAAAAAACTAAGCTAAAAAAAACTAAAAAATGTAAATCTGTTTGCATTATTAAATAAAAATAATTGCACTTGTGATTTTTATAATATTAATAAATGAAAAGCTATAAAAAATCGGTTAAAGACCACTTACACATTACACTTGCGGTATATTAATATAAGGCTTTTCTTTATATACTGTTTTACGACTATACAAAACAATTTGGTAATAAATGGGTACCTTATAAAATCTTTTTTTTGAAAAAATAATATATATGAAAAATGATCCATAAAATTGTGTTTAGCATTCAAAATAATTACAGCGCTAATTTTTTATAGTACTAAAATCACAAATTCATATTCTATCATAAAATTTAGATATTAGATTACAACTGGGTTTATTAGATGATACAAAAAAATTGAAACTGTCTTTAATTTATGCCCAACTGCGAAGTCTAGCATCTACAGCAGTATGAACAACGTTTCGATATACCCATAAATATTGTTGCCTTTTTAACACAAAAAAGAAAGCATCCACATATCAATGTATTTTTATTTTGATCAATATGATTAGATAGATATCGGTATAAAAAATTTTATTGGATACATTAAGTCCAATATAAATGTCAAGAAACGAAATTACGTGTTTATTATTTTTAATTTAAAATGATTTTAAATGGTGTATTTTTTCGTTAAATAAAATTTTAAGCCAAAGTCTATAGATCATAAAATTTTTAAATCATTGTAAATTATAGACAATTATCGTGATGAATTTTTTTTTAAAAATCAAAGTATTACTGTCTATAACAAATGATATCCCATGTTGCGCGAGTCAATATATATGGTTTCATTTTGTAATTTTCTATTTTTTACCAGCACAATAAAAGTATATGGTTTTAATGACTATTTTAATCTATTTCTATCTCAGAATATGTGTTTTATAAAAAATAGCGCATTTTAAATCAAATAGATGAAGTTTGTTTTATTTACAGGTTGTTTGATAATAATTTTAAATACATTCTCATAGATACACAAGTTTGAGCCTGTTTTTACCCACAAAATTTGCTTACTTGTCTTTTCCTTCGGGGTTATCACCTGCGCCGTCTTCACCCTCCTTGTCACCTGCGCCGCCTTTATCACCCCCCTTGTCACCTGCGCCATCTTCACCCTGTTTATCTGCGCTACCTTTATCATCTTTTCCTCTATATTTTTTGAACGCAATGAATCCACCTATACAAATCAAAGCAAAAGCTACTATTCCAACAATTATAAATATATTCTTGTTCATTTCTTCTGCAATTCAAATTGCTTTCGTATTTATAAATACCGGGAACAAATCAAAATTTACTATAGATAGCGGGAATGTTCTATCAAATGTATTGTATCAGATGTGTCAAAAAATGTTGATCCTGATGTGATTATAAATAAAATTGAACTTAAATGATGTGATTATATATCTGTGATCTGATTATCTTTTAATAAGATATTCGGGCATCATTTTTTTATCTTATTTTAGGGCGCTTTTCATTTGTTAAAAAAATTGAAAAAATATATACGCTTGGGCCCTTCTAAATTTTTTATTTGTTACTGATATTTGTCAATCTATGGCATTGAACTCCAGTTCGTATGAATTTTGTGTTTTAGGTTCGAAAATTCGTTCTGGATAACATCAAGATTCAAAAATTGTTTAGAAATAAATTCTAAATTAAATTAAACGCAAATAAAATAAATAAACCAAAATTTAATTCAATTATCCAGCATTACATAGAAAATTAAAGTTCCCGTTCTTTTTTTCGTCGCTATTAGAAAAGATTTTCCATCTAAAATATTCATCCAACATATAAGATATTTTTCGAGGTTTTCTTTTCTTTGTATCAAAATAAAATCTAAATAAAAAGGTTTTAAAAATTTTTGCAAAAATTAACGATTTTTATGTTCTAATTTTTTTTCATGTTTAAAAAATCGAATATTCATTATTATGTAGGATAAATGTAAAAATGTTATACATTTCATTAGATGCGCTGCAATTGCATTAACTTCTTTTTATTATATCATCTATTGTGGTATTCTTTGATTAAAGATATTTAAATTGGTGTTACATCGTCTATACATCCATTAAAAAAATAATGTATCAAATAATCCAGCTATTTTCATACGATATTTAACAATATATTTTTTTAGTGAGTTTTATTTATATCTGTTCTCTTTTTTATACGATATATTCTATTCTTTAAGGCAATAAAAACCAGAGTTTATGTTCTTAATATTTTTTTCTGACTTCATTGGAGTCATAAACAGTTCTTTAATTTGTAACAATATATTGTTGCATATATATAAGATCATAATGAAAACTTACCAATTAAATATACATGTACTAATTATATTTAGATATATAGAAGACACATAATTTTATAGAAAATGTTTATAGTATAAAGAAATCAAATACCAATATTAAGCGCTGAAAATGATCCTGTTTTTATATAAAATACAGAAGAAAATATATAAAGTTCCATTGTTATGATAGTTTTCAATCATAAAAAAAGAATTGGCTTAATAAAAGAAGTAAAATTATATATGAAAATTATTACAAACATAATCACGTGTAACATATTTTTTAAAGCTAAAAAACTTGGAGAAATGATATTTAGTGTCTTAAAGATAGCATCCCCACCACAAAAAACCTAATACATTATATTACAGAATATGATAAAAAAATGTTTTTTTTTGATATTGAAATTATATTCTTTGTAATAAAAAAATTGATTTTTTTGTTTATTTCTGCGTCTTTTTATATTTCTCTTATTTAGTTTTCAATATATTGGTTTTTAAGCAAAATCAAGCGTATTTAATAAGTTAATAGTATATAAGAATAAAATTTACTCTTTTTAGGATAATTAGTACGGTATCTTAGCGATTAAATTTATGATGGATTGCCACCCTTTTCAACACAGGTCGCAAAAAAAGGTATTTTCTATTTAATTTTATATAATAAAATGTGTGATTCTGAATTAAATAACATAATCACTAATCACATAGAGTAATTTCAACTTTTAATACAAGTGCTTAAAAAGTTGTTCATGTATGTTTCAAGCTGATAGCTAATATCTTGTTTGAAAGGCGTAATTTAAAATAAAATATTTAGCTATTTGAAATATAAATGTCTGTAAAAATATCCTAACGTTCTATAACTGTCGACATGCGTGTTCATGTTACATAAAATAACTGCGTCGTACGAGTAGTATGGGCAGAAAAATTATGGTATGATCATGAGGAAAATCTTTGCAAGAAAATTAAATATTGTTTTAGAATTGAATAAAAATTATATTCATTGATTTTTCTTAAAATTAAGGTCACCAAACTCGGATAAAATCTAATTAATATTGTATTAAACTACATTTATTTAGATCGTAAGCTTAACTTGCATGATCGACAAAAATACAATTTTTTTAAATCAAAAAGATGGTTTGCGCTATCTTAAGTATATAATACAATTAAAACATTGTACGGCGTTTGGGTTTGTGCATCATGAATATATTCGCAGTATTTCTGCTAAAATTAAACATAACCTAGCTTATAGCGTCTGCTGCTCTTTTTTCTCATCAATAAAATCAACAACTTTATATTATATTTTTACCTTTATATACACTAACATAAAACATTTTTATGCTGCCGCCATCTTTTTAATGCACATGGTTATATATTCAACCCAGCTTATAACCATCTTATTAATTTGTTTTGTTTGAAAACGATCATAACTAGTTTATTTATAGTAAAACATTTTGTCTTGAACAATAACCACTTAAATTTTTAGAATAAATACGCACGGAAATACTTGCTTCGCTTGCAAGAACAAATAGTGTGTAAGTTTTTCTATTTTAGACACAATTAATATATATAAATTATAATAATTTCTGTTGTATTTATGTCTATGTTGAGATTTACTTGTATTCATATGAACACATAGAAGTCGAATATTTTAATATTGTGTATACCCTTAAAAACGGAAACTAACAAAAAAAAAATTTATCTATACAACTAGCATGTATTAAAAGCAGTCATATTAGTCTTTCAAAAAATAAAACCAATCTAAAAAAATTATGCCGTGGATATTGTTATTTTGTTTGGATTAAATTGTCTATACTCTTTATTAAATAGCCTTTTTATGATTTATGCAAAGTTTTTTATTTATAATTAGTAATTGATTAAATTTCAGTAAATCATATTTGGGCAGAATATTTTTCATATAAAACAAATATAATTCGGTAAAAAAATTTTAAAGTCATTAGATGTTAATTCATTTACTCAATAAATTAAATTCTAGTATGTTTGTGAAAACTATAAATATTTGTATTCTGGCTTTTTTTTGAATATACGTCGCAATTTAGAAATATTATATTTTTTCTGTATTGAAATAACTGTAAAAAGGCATGAATTTTTTGTTCTTTAGATAATTAGCATAACGTATGGAGAAATAAAGGAACGGAACTAATTGAATTTCGCTATATAGAAAATCAAAAGTTTTACATTTTTTTTATGTGTTATTTGCGGTGCCATTTGGTTGGCTGTGCGAAGCTTAAACATTAATAATACCTTTTAATACCCTTATATTAAATTAGTGTATTTATAATTCCACAAAAATATAATATATTTTGATTATTTTTAAATCAATTTTCTATGTGTAAAATAAATACTTTTCATTGAAAAAGGCTACCATAACTTAAACCAAATATAAACTATATGAGTTTCTATGCTTTCGGTTATATGTGGTATAATATAAAAGTAGGATTTTTGATTTATTTACAAAGGGTCATAGATACACAAAATAAACAAAAAAATTCCGCCTAATATTATCATATAGCCATAAACATATGAAAATGCTTTTTTTTATATTATTTTAAGTAAATTAGCATGTAGGGCCGAGATTAGTAATTGATACTCTAGCATGAATAGTGTGGTTAAATTCAAAACATAATGTGAATTATAGTAAAAATAATATCACAAAATGACCACGGCGTTCGTTTTTTATGGATTTTATATATTTTTTTCAATAATTATTATTGAAAAATATGAATGTAAAATCATATGTGAAATTTGATGCTTAAGAGGGCACAGAACATCAAGAATATATAATATTGTTTAATATATGCGTAAAAACAAAAAATCTGACATTTTGTAAGCATGTATTTTAAAAAGGCTTGTAAATTTAATCACAAAAATAAATTCATATCCAAATAAATATAGATTATCTGAGCATATTCAATATTTCTGGCATAATTCTGCAATAAAAACCTCTTATTATATTTCCATAATGAGAAAATACAGTTCTTGCTAATCCAAATTGCAATTATCCAATATTCTAATTTTGAAACTCTAATATTCTAATTTATTGTAGATTAAACAACAATATAGACTTATTACATGCAAGCGTCGTAGTAAAAGTCATTCAGATTTTTATATCATGACTTTTTATAGATGTGTATAAGATGTTTTTTTGCATATTGATGCAATTTTAAGACCTCTTATATATAAATGAATATTCTAGCTCGGTTAAATAGACCGAAATAAATAATTCAAGGCTAAGCAAGTGTCAAATAAAAAATATATTTGGCGTAAAAAATCCATTTAAGAAATAAGAGAGTATTTTATATTATATAGCTCAAGGTTTAGTTGATTTATTATCATGGAATCCCATGAATAGATTTATTATGTTTGTCTGCTATGTTATGATGAAGAAGAGCAATAATCTTATATTAAAAATGTATGAATACGGATTTCTATAAAAATAATTATACAAAGAATATTTTACACTTGGAAAAAAGAAACAGGATTCAAGCCCCAGAATTTAACTGGGCATGATAGATTATAATAGTTTAAATTTGCTTTTTAGCTGTAGAAAAATTATTTTTATGTTTTATAGAAGCCTCGATAATAAAAAAAGCTCTTGGTTAGGCTTGTCATAAACAAAAGTACAAACTACATCTATCTTAGTTTCTCGAATTTAAAAAACTCTTAATCAAACAGAGTTGAATAACAATATACCATATCCGAAAAAAAAGCTTTTCTAGATTTTATTATGACAGATCACTACAATACAACTTGGCTTAGATTTTATGAGATATTTTTTTGTTACTTTTTTATATGTATTAGATTTATAATAAAAAAATAAGAAAGGAATACAGATGGAATATTATAATTTATAATTCAAAGTTTGGTAAAGTAATTAAGCTATTTTGTTTATCAGATGAATTATTTTCTTTTGTTTGTGGTATATGGTATATCGAGAACTTCTATAAGTTTTGTAAAGGTATTTATTATTATTTTTAATTTAGAGCTAAATACAAATGATTTATAATTATTATTTTTTCTAAATTTATTAATTTATTAAAAATATGAATTTGGTAATTAGTTTTGTTATTTAAAATCTTAAAAAAGCATAATTTTTTTAATCAAAACAATCATTCTTTCTTGTAATTTTTGAATGTGATTCTTGGTTTTAGCCACCTAATAAAATAATTTCTGCACATTCAATTTCGAAAACTATATAAAATAAAAAATATCCTATACAAAGTTATCAATCATGAAAAATCTTTTTATAAATTATATTGACAAATTCATGGGTATTATTATGTGAATATTCCTATATAAAAGATTCGGTAATCAGAGTTCTATTATATCAATCATATTTTTTTTTATGAGCTATATTTATGGTCGTAATTTTAGTTTTTGTTCTCAGGCACAGCTTGCTTGATTTACTGTACGCACAGCGTACTTATGCTTTCGGCTATCTCTCTCTCCAAAGTCTTCTGTAATATTCCACCTTCTTTCAAGGCCTATTAATTCAAGGGTTTTTCTCAATCCCAAGGTTTGAATATATGCCTCAACCTGGTTTGTGACATCTAGTTCCTTCAGGTACCTTCTATGATATCGTGTCACCACACCGTCCCATGTTATAACATATGGGATAATCTATTATATCAATAACTTTTAAATACAATTCTGTAGTGGTATTTTATATCAGCCCTAATGTCTTTCCACAATATTTCTAATAGTAAGCTTATTTAATGAAAGAAAGACAATCTATTAGTGTAAATAAAAGTTTTAAAGTTATATTTTTTAATACCTATAATTCTCTCTATATATAATATTATTAATTGAAAATGTATAACTTTTGTTATTAATATTGTTGTTTGCAGCAAAAATACTTTATTGGGTTTATAATATGGTAATGTTTTTCTAGGAATTAGAGTTAACACAAAATTAATCTGTCTCAGAGGCTGGCATTTCTAGGTGTATAAATATGAAAAGGGTGTTTTTGTGTGATATGTTCCAAACAGACAACTATAATAAAAAAACACGCGTAACTTATAAATAAGCATATAAAATAAGTATTTTTGAATAAATTTAAGCAGCTTGTTTGGATAAAAATATAATGTTGGAATTTTAGTGTTTAGAATATTGGAAAATGAAAAAATGTGGTTTTGTGCATAAATAATATCAAATAATCATTATAAGATCATTAATGCGAAATTTGTCAACAGTTTAAAATCATAAATATTATAATATTGAGTCTTAATGTGATAGATGGTCCCATTATTTCTTTAACAATTCCGATTTTTACTATAAATACAGGTTAATTTAAATTTTTAGAATTCCTCTTGTTTCTAAACCATCACGTGCAACATATTATATCGGCAGACAATTCAAAAAAAAACCCAAACGCTGAGATCAGCCAAGTTTTTTTCGGCGCCAAATAATTTATATACTTAGCTAGTATCGAATAAGTGGTTTAGATGAAAATTGATATATATGAGATGGATGGTATTATTGGTAAAAGTCTTCACAAATTATAATATGTATATGCATTAACCACAATTATATGTATAAAGACTATTAGATTCTCACATCGTTGTTCCTTTAAATTATTTTTTAAACATGAACAGTATTTCTTAAGAAGGACATTTATTTAATCTAAATTAAAAAAAGTTTAAATCATCAATTTTACCCCTATGCACATATTTGTTTGAATAAACCAAAAGTAGAAAAAAATACATTAAAAATATCATTGAAGCCAAATATTTTTTTAATTCAAACATGCTAATCATATTTAATGTGATAATTGGGGCAAGTTTTTGTCACATTAAAACTTCTTCTTCGAGAAGATTGTCGATGCATGTTTTCATCATTCTTTTTTCTATCAAAAAACAGTTATCGAATATTTTCTCACCATTTTCTATATTTGAGCCTACAATGCAAAAAAGACTATCTTGAAACTTCTCACAAATTACAACGATACTTAATGATTCATGTATAATAGAGAGTATATCGTGTACGCCTTTTAACAATACTTCCTGTCTAGGATATCCTTTTAGATTTTTCTTGTTGATGAACACAATCCCAAGGCGACCTACTTTTTTAATTTTATGGTTATATTCTTTTATTATTTTCATAATATCATTAAACATGTCGTGGCCATTTTTTGTATTTTTTTCCGAATTTTTTTCGTTGATTGAGAGAAGTGCTTTGAGTGGCTCATTCATGCACAAATAATACAAAATAACATAATAATTTTCTAAAGCTGTTATGTTACTACTGTATCCACTTTTTTTGACGAGAACAACACTTTTTTCCATGCATTTTTCTATTTGTTTCTTTGTTTGAACTCCGATACAATTAAAATTTTCATTGGCTTCGCGAATGCTAATCCCAATCTTAGCCAATTTTTCGCATATCTTTTTGTTGCTAGGCTTTTTATACTTCTTGAACATCGTCAGATCGTTCGACAGGCATTCAAAAAGTGTTGAATCATTTATAAAAGGGAAGTTGAATTTCTTTTGTTTAAAAATTCCATCGATTCTCCCTGTATTTTGCTTTTTAATTTGATAAGACAATTCACCGACAAATAGATTTATATTTGCGTAAAAATTTGAATTGGAAGGGTTATGAGCGTCATAATCTTCATAGTTGTCTTCTTCGGAAATTGATTCTTCAGATAGCCACATATTTTCTTTCAAATGAAATGTGGTGATGATCGATATCGGCCAAAGTATTGAGTTGGTTATATAGTTAAGATTTTTTGCCATTTCATATAGTGTAAAAAGGGATACAAGATCGTCATTAACCATAAAAAGTGTCTCTACGCGCGTGGATGTAACTTTTTGCTTAAGTTTTGATTTCTTTAAAGAAGATTTTTTATTTCTATCTTTTTTGAGGTGCTTTATAAAATCTTGATCTTTGACTTTAGATTTTTTATTTTCTATGTTTTCTTTTTCTATATCTGGATTATAGATATCAAGATCATCTTCTAAAACGTCAACTTTATCAGATTTATTTATTTTTGGATCTTCGAATTCGTTTATCCGCTCCTCATTAGTTTCATTCTTCAGCATTTTAGAATCGGATTTTTTATCTAACGATAAACTTTCGGGTTTTTTGTTTTTTTCGATTTCCGTTGAAACATTAATTTCGTTTAATAAATCTATATCATTAATTTTTTCGATATTTTGTGCGGTAAATTCCAAATTTATTATTTCGTTTTGAATTATGGTGTCATCAACCATGGGTATATTTGTATCTTTGTCTTTTGTTATTTTTATACATTCACTAAGATCTTCATGGAATACTTCTTTATCTTCGATAGCTATTAAATTACTTTCTAAATCACTATCATTAAAAGTAGTATTAAAAAGTTTGCGTCTTTTACCCACAACAGAATCATTACGTGGCTTTATATCAGATTCGGTATTTTCATGAAAAGAAGATTCTTCTGAATTTTCACTTTCATAGTCAGTTTCTCTAACTACATCTTCACGAGTCCCAAAAATAATGCCAAGCTTATCAGTATCTTCTACACTCAATAAGAAGTCTTCGGCAATATTAGAATGATCAAGATCTACATATATATCATAAAATGTGTTCATTTTAAGATTTCTAGTTATTCCAACTTCATATTCGATCATCTCCTTCTTCAGAATCTCCGTAAGTATCTGCAATCCACATATACTAGCTACACTGTATAAGCAACATATTTTTATTGTTCGATTGGTGTCTTTCAACTTTCGTATTATTATATGTGGATCTTTACTGTAATATACCAGCCTCTGGGTGTGTGTATACTTTTTATCAGACATCTTGAGTTCTCGAGATGATTTGATGATTAAAAATTCACAATTGGTATGATTTGCGCGGGAAAGCTAAGATAAGATAATTGAGTATTCAAAAAAAAATTGTATAAATTTAAGTGAACTTTTAGAATTTATAAATGAAATGCATAAACACAAGAGACAAATCATTTAGAATATAATAAATCGCACATTCCAAAACATTGAACTGAGGCCAAATATAATAGTGATGCTATATGATATAATTTAATATTTTGGGCGTTTCGTAGAAATATTAAATAAAAATTAATATATAATATGCCTGGCCATAATTCGTATACTATGAAGTGAAAAATGTCAACTGAAACATACGCAAGAAACAATAGGGTTTAGCAAAATACTTGAACTAATCGGCCTTAAAATAAATAGGTTTATTAGCTAATATTGTAAATATAATGGGACTAAAACAAGTAATAAGTAAATATATTTTTCATGCCACACGCAAAAGTTTTAGTTAACAAAATTAAATAGCTAAAATTGAGATTAAGCAATAAATATTTATCTTGTAATGTGTTTATCAAAACGTATAAATTAGTTAGTCTTGAGAGTGAAAATATTTAGAGGAATTGAACAAAGCTCATTATATCATACGAAGCATCATTCAACCGTATTTGCTAAAGATCGAAGGTTTTGCGAGAATATATATAAATAGTGAAAGAGTAGACTTACCTTTAAATCAAAAATTTATAATTAATTTAGTCTCTTATGTTGCATTTACATATAATATTATTTTTAAGTTAAAGACAAAGAATTACGAAGGGTTTTTATAACAATTATATGCCAAGATGTATTATGCATGCAAATAAATTGGTAAATTAAATTTTGCAACACCGAAAATTTACTTAAAATTAAAAAGCTAAATGTTTTATCTGTTATACAAAAAGTTGAATGTCCACATAAACAGAAAACACTAATGTTTTATTAACATTACTTTATGTGCAATTATTTTGTTAGATATTTATTTATGGGTTAATTTTATTTTTATCGATTTTATCTATTTAGACGTAGTCAGCGTGTTGGGAATATTGCACGACTCCTTGATGCATCTTTTGACACCTTCCTCTGATCTATCTTCATCAACTCTCTTCTTCTCTCAAATGAGATGTGTTCAAGTGTCTTGCAGAGTGTGGGAGCTTGCATATATGCTTCTACTTCATCCGGGATTTTTAACTCCTTAATGTGCAATTAATAATCATTATTTTGGTATAAAAATTGACCATTGGAAAATTCATAAAAATCGTGTATTATAGGGTGGGTTAGACGAAGATCTTCGTCTAAAAATTGTATGTATTGTTGCCATGTATATAATAATCAGAAAAAATTCTTTAAGAATAAAAACTAAATTGAATTTTTCGATTTTAGCTGCGTAAAATTGTTTTTATTGATGAGTGGCATAAAATTCATCGCGAAAATCTTGAATTTAAATGATTATTGTTTAGAATCCTTCTCATGCAAGGGCATTAAGAATCTGACAAACAGGTAATTAACGCCACTTGGATGCAAGTCATACAGCAAAACGCTTTTAGGACCGCCCACGTATATTAAGATTTCGACTTAGGCATACAATTTTTTGTCACTCTGAACAACTTATCTCGAATCCGGAACGCAAATGAAGTAAATATATCTATTATTGATATTATGGTGATTTTCCGCGTAGCAATGATCCGATTGGCGTGGTAAATACCGTTAATATCTTCTGCTATTCATAGATTAATATTTTTAATATAATCTACAAAATATTTCAAAACTGTGTATGGGAAATTTAAATTTAAAGGAAGGGCAACCTAAAAACAGCAAAGTGTAATGTATTTTTTTGTAGAAAAAAATAATCCAGCATTTTAACATAGCGCATAATAATAAAAAGAACTTAATTAGGTTTAAATTGTTTCTTGAAACATGTTTTAACATGAGAGCAAGTAAATATATGAATAAAGAAGCGCTAATTTTGTCTTTTTATAAAAAAAATATTTTTATTCACTCTCAACATTATTTTTAATGAATAGATAATGCTCTGATAAAGACTAAGAGATCAATTAAAACTACAAACCTAATTTAAAATGCAATAATATAGCTACTTTTATAAAATTCACTTGGGTAATCGTATCTTGAAGCATTGTTTTCTAGCCTAATATATGAAAATGAAAATAAAAATACAATTGTTTAGGGTGAATAATTTAAAGTGAAATGCAAATAATTGTCTTCAATCTATTGTTATTATTTCATAAAAGAATCAATCAGATGCTAATTATAGATTATCTATCTAATTTGATTATGTATCTGATTGTATTAACAGTTTAGTATTCGATCTTTTAATATCTTCTCCTATCAATATGATCAAAGATTTGAATATCAAAAAATTTCGACATATAGAATTTTTAAAAGTAAAAGATACATAGGTGTATAAAATAGAGAACTATCAATTAAAACCGATCTTATCATAATAAAAAGATACAATAAAAGGATAGCGAGGATAATAATGGGCCCATAATAAAAAATTTTCAACTCATGTTTATAAAACAATAAATATTTTCCTGTATAATTGTCTAGAAGAATCCTATGATACAGAGCTCATAGACCAATGTGAATTTTTAAAGATATTTATTTAAGCGTAAAATGTCACTTGAATTTTTTCCTTCAATTTCTAAGCCTTCGAATTTAGCTTGATGGTAGTAGTATGCTAAATTAAAAAAAATATTTGGAATAGAGCGAATAACGCAATTTAATAATATTATTGCAGCAGAAGTATCGGAATTTTATATTTATAAACGCCCTGAATTTCATATTGATTTATTTATTGTGAACAGATTTATATGTTCTTAATTTTTATATTTTTTTCAATATCTAATTTTTAATGTATCCTAAAAAACGATTCATTATGTTCGGCAAATTTTAAAAATGGCATGTTTTTGTTGCTAATCTGTGAAATTTATGTTTTTATTACATATTCAAGCAAAATTGGAGTCATTACCTAAATTATGAATTTTTAATCTAGTTTGATAAATTTTTAGATTATAATGGCGGATTTGCTGGTTATCATTTAAAATAGAAAATTTATATATTTGTGCATTTGCTATTTTCTTTCTGTTTTATATCTATAAAGTCGGATGGCTCTAATTACAATGATTCACATTGAAAAGAATTCAGTCGATGATTATTGTTGTTGCTTGTTTATTTAACATTAATTAAGATTCAATTACATAGAGTCATATTTTTAAAATGCTATAAATTGCATCCGATGTATAATTATGTAGATGAATTGGATACTAATTGACATGTTTTATCTATTATCATATAAATTTAATTTAGTGCTGGATTTTCTGATTTTTTATGGATTGCGTTGTCTTATAATTTGAGCAATAATTCCCTTCTTATCAAATTTTAAGCTATGTGTTTAGTATGTACATAAACTAATAAATTTTTACAAGATATCTATGCAATATATGTTCTAATGCTTTCTAATCTTTAATTTAAAACTACAAAATAAAGTAAAAACGCCAAAAATAACACCTGTTTATGATTCAAATTAGATTCATATATTGCAAGCTGAGTGATCTGTGAAAGAAAATTAGTAAAAACTTATATAATTAAAACCTTTTTTGATAACTTTGAAATCTTATATTTATGCTTTTATTATGTATTTGCGAAAAAAACTTTCAAACAAATCGCACATAAATGAACCAATTGGAAATATGTCTGATCTTTATAGCACCCTAGTATTTACAAAAAACCACAAAATGCAACATTCGCTTTTTATTTATTTATACTACAATAAAAGCATTTTTATTTTTTAAAATAGAGAGATTCTTCTTAATTGAGTTGACCCTTATGATAATTTTTTTAGCTTATCTGAAATTTAAAGCTACATTTTTTCTTATATATCCAATTTTTATTTTTTTTTTAATGGTTTTTTAGATTATCTATATCGTTTGACCAAAAGTTCAACATAAAAAAAACGATTCGCTGTTCTTGATTTAGATTTTTATTATAAAAATTATAGACTTTGTTACGAATATTGGTGTTTTTTGCACGAGGAAAAAGCCTAACATCTTATTAAAATTATTCTTTTAAAATTCAATTGTTTTTTTGCTATGATAGGAATATTTATCCACATATGGTTTGTGATGATAAATAAATACAATAATCATCACAAAAAACAAATGATGTGGTTGAGACCTCTCAATTTTTTTCTAATTCAAAATATCTAATCTTTTTTCTTTCATTTTAATGCCCTCTATTGAATTATAAAATTTAAGATTCTTATTATAAAAAAGCATAAAAAATGCTAAATATCACTAAAGTTAGCCAAATTCCGTCAGTATTATCAAATTTGGAGGTATATAATTATGTTTTTAGAGTTATCAATGCCATGAGAATTATAAATATAAATCAAGTTTGGAATATTTTCGAATTGATTTAGAAACATTTTTCTGATATAACACATCACAGTATGCCGATTTTTATTTTTTTTGTTTGAAAAAGCTATGTAATTCTAATATATATTTATTTTTATTCTTTTTGACAGTAAAAATAACACAGGAAAAATATCGCGAATGATAGTTGTGGACATATTGTACAATACCTAAAGATAAAAGCTTCTAAATTAAAAATATTTTTATGTTTTTTAAGGTTAATCATTAGTAATAATATAAAAGGTGTATATAGAATGCTCAATCTATATTGTTTGAATTAGCGTGCAATTAATTTTGAATTTTATATTTACCGATTGAAAACCATGTTCAATTTATTCTATCTATAAAATCAGCAGATTGATTTAGATACATTCTTTTTATGTAACAAAAAAGTTCATATAGTATTTAATGAAAATTATTAAATCTATGAAATAATTTACAGGGGATAAATTCACGTTAATAAAAATTCTATAATTATATTATTGAATTAAATAAGCTTTTGCATCTTGTTTAAAATAGAAATCTGTAAATGTTAAGTTAAAGAAATCGTTTGATTTATCGAACATTCTTAAGATTTAAAGTTTAGCACGATAAATATAAAATACAATATTATAAGTGACCTACCATATTCATCTTCATATTATGCATTTTTCATTTTTTAGAGTATTTAGACTGAAATTGATTATCAATATTATAAAAAATTTGAATTATATCATAGGAATAAAATTGTTATCATTTTCACTTCCCAAATATTTCGCATTCATAATTGATGCTACAATCTTTTTATTTATAGTAACAAAATCAATGGTTAAATTATATATACAAAGACATGGCTTATTCCCCCATCGTATTTATAATTCAACTTTTAAATGTTAATTCATATGCTAATTTTCTTTTTACTTTCCCATTCAAATTTAAACTATTTTTAGATTGTTCGAATGGCCTAATAAAATTTAAAAAAAGCCCTGTCAATGATATGCCATTGAATTAAAAATAATTTTACGACATCTGCTTATAAATTACAGAAAACAGAGAAATACTATATTTTTATCTTTTCTAATGATGTGAAATCTAAAAAATTAAGAGCTTATATTTTATTAAGAAAATAAACATTTAAAATTTCTACTTTTCAGATAAAAACTTCTTTTATTCTACTAAAGGTTTTTGTTGCTATGTTTTTAATCTCTTCTTCATTATAAATACGATTTCTATTTTTATAATCGCAGAAAAAATTAATATTATCACCAATAAATTTCCAATCGATTGAAGTATTTGCTAAAATACCAACCAGTATCTTCTCAAAAATATATTCGATCTTTATTCTGTTTTCTTGAGATACTACTTTTACAAATATGAATCTTAACTGAATATTTTGTCCTGTCAAAATATTTCTTAAGTCCAGATAAAAAATCCTTTCTTCCCCCAATCTCGTAGGAACACTATAGAATTCACATACTAGTAAAGGATTGAAATTCACGAATGAACTCCTGGAGTTTAGGAATTTCCAACTACAGGGTGCTGATTTTAATTTTATAATTGTGTAGAAATGATTATAGAGATCATAAGAATAAAGGCTACACCCCTCGGCTTTTTTTTTGATATCAGTTACTAGATTTGATGAGCGTTTGAAATAATAAAACATTTTGAAGCGCTTGTTTATGTCTTTGTATGCAAATTCTATAATGTTTTGTAATTTTTTATTTAAAATTTTCCATCTTTCTTCTCCATAATAACAAAAATCATTCTTATGGTAATAACAAAATAAATTTCCAATTATTTCTCTCTTTATAAGTTGTTTCTTGAAAATTTCTATGATAATTTCAATCAATATGATCATATCGAAGTCATTAATATCGCACGTTATGCAAATAAATACATTAATAGTGGATTCGTCTGTCCGATTATCACAGAATTCTCGACAGAGTGCTGGTATTTTATCTTTATGGGTCAAACCTGAACGATAGAAGTCGACCTGTGATATAAAAAGAGTGTGATATAGTCTATCAAGAACGTCAATCTCGGGTGTATCATAAATTCTTCGTTGTGATTTTAAATGCCTGTTTTCTGAAAAAACATTATAATCTTGGAACACTTCTTTTAAAATCTTTTTGGCATTTTTTATCCTCGATAACTTAAGTTCCGTAATATGAGATAGTTCTGCTTTTATAAAAATCAAATCAATTCTTTCAGCATCCTCAATTTTTAAAATCTCTTTTAGTAATTGCTTTTCGTACGTAAATTCTTTTCGACTTATATCGAATACATTTTGAATAGAAAGCAATTTGAATTGGCTATGAGACTTATGTAATTCTTCTGGCACTGAATCTATTATTTTAGAATTCTCTTTTAATAATGAGGAAATAAATCCGAGTGTTAAATTTTTTGGATTGCTAAACACTACTCGAAAATAAAAATAAAGCATTTGTATAAAAATATGTCTTTTTTAATATTTCATCAAGAATAATATAAAAACTTTCCATATGAATTTTAGTATGCCTATTTTGAAGAGTTAATTATATAATATATATTTAATTAAATAAATAATTAATTACTAAAAAAATAGAAGCATAAGAAAAATTTACACACAATTTTAAGTTTAAATAAATATAATTTGAAAACCATAATATGTTTCAAAACTTTTTATGTATATATATGATGAATATTAAAAAATTAATTGCAAAATATATAATCCACACGCATCTATGTGTCTCATGATCTACTTTTAAACTTTAAAATTTTTTCAAACAGACTATTTGAATCACATTCATGCCTATTTTGCATTTTAAATATTATGGAAATATATTTTTTTATAAATACCACATAATTTGATTGCTATATAAAAATTTTAAAAGGTATCCACGATTTTTTTAAGTTTCTATTGTGTTCATTATTTTTCAATAACATGAACTATGATTTTTATGATGTTTTTGTTATTGCATTAATACATAGACGACATGCATTTCATAATCATTAGTAAAGATCTATTACTTGTGTGAAATAAAAAAAGGGTTTTGAGTATTCTCTTGTAAAAAATTTCAAGAAGATATACTCAAGTTTGAATAAGAAAATACAATTGAAACATTACAAATAAATCTATTGTATTCAAATACACATATGTATTTTTGTCAATTTTAAAAGTTTTATTTTGGGATTGGCTATTTTTAGGCACGGTAAATACCATTGGATTCAATAAAATTGTTTTTATCATAAATTGTATGTTTCCGCTTACGAACTTTTATGTTTTTTTGGAGTAATTTATAATTTTATATGATTATATAAATATAAAAAGCGTGATGTACTTATTTTGTTCATATTTAGTTTTACACATAAGCAATGAAAGAAATATTAATATAATTACATTGACTCCATGTTTCCAGGAATTCTAGTACATGAGAATCTCTTATTTTAGAAAAGTTATTCCCTGATACTATAGATTAGGCTATTGTTATTTTCAGTAGATACATACGGTTAAATATTCTGCTTATAAATTTAAATTATAATCACAGCATTCAAACGTAATTTCTAAATTTATATAGTATCTATGCTAAATAAGTAGATATTTTTTATTTTTAAAACAAATAAAATGGTTTTTTCCAGATCAAAACGAACTTAATTTTTAAATATGAGCTTTTTATATTTATAAAACAACCCCTGACTATAATCAATTCAGAAAAAAACATTTTTAAATATAAAATAGTAATACCTTGTTGAATAAAAATGATATCTTTATAAATTTAAAGGTGCGGAATAGTAATAAGTATAAATTTATATGGCCTGTGGGCTATTTATTTGTCTCTTTATAGGCACAATTATTACTATTTCTCAAAATTCTTTGCTTGATAATTAGACTTGATAAAAAAAGCTTACTTTAATCTCTAGCATTTCAATAATCTTCATCATAATTCTTTAATTTAATATTAAATTTGTCTTACAAATACATGAAGCCTCAAAATTCCATTTTTTACAAATTTATATAGAAGATCGAATAAAAACCCCAATAAAATTATACAAGAAAAAAAATTATATTTAATAAAAAATCAATAAAAAGGATAAATTGGCTTCATATAGTATTCTTAATTTTTTGCGGGCATATTCGCTATAAATACATTTAATTTAAACACATAAATACATTTTTCTTATAATACGATTATCAACACAAGGTTTGAAATTAATAAGCATAATGACATAGTTTAAAATATTTTTGATGGACTATTAATATATTTTAATATCCAAAATGATGCAGATTATATTTATATATAAGTGCAATTGCATGATTTATATTTTCATATATGTGTAACGCAACCGTTGAATAGTTATTGAAATATGGCAAAAGATAAATATAGCCCAATGTATTTATTAAAACTGAAAACAGATGAAAATTATAAATCTTGTTCGCATTCCATATTTTATAAAAAAAGCCAAATTAATGTGTAACAGATTATGTGCCTTAGTTTATAAATTTAAATTGTACTAATGTGTTGAATATACGATGTAAAACAAAATTATTAATAAATAATTAAAGGAATAATGTGTTATGAAAGATTATGAATTGAAAAATTTTATATGTGTTCTCATATATTTTCTGCTCACAACTGATTTTTTACATTGATGCAGATAGTTAAAAGGGGATCGAATACCTGGAAATCATTTATTATATTTTCTATCTAGGTAATTAGTTATTTGTCGTTTACATAGCGCCTTTAATGTATTAATATTAAATCAACTGGTTAAAAAAACCATATTAATGTTTTCCTTAATATTAAAAAAACAATTTAGATAGTTGAACTCTTATTTTTTATTTTAACATTTCTGATCGATTATATTATTTTGCGTGGGTGTTACGAAATTCGAACGTTCTAAACTACACAAATTTTCATGATGGATAAGTGATAAATTTCAAATATTTACAAATTCCTAGCAAATCTTACGATATTCAATGAACTATCGAAAATTATTAATTAGTTCAAAAATTAAATTAAAAATACATAGGATCTAAATTCTACTCAACTGACTTTTTATTAATAAAAATTTAAATAAATCTTGTAGGTATTAAATCGCTTCAAACATATTATCACAGTCTTCAATTTTTATATAGGAGAAACCTTCAAGTTCTTTAGTAGTATAAACCCGAAATCTGTTTTTAAATCTACAGAAATACCGCAAATTTTCACAAAATTCTGTAGGGAATAGCATTTTAACTGTGTTATCAGCATTTACCATTTTTTCAAAAACAAAACTTTTTAAATTCTCAGATTTGTTATAATTCCCATCTTGAAATATAAATTCATAAAAAATTTCTTGATCTGTCAGCATATTTTTTATTACTAAAATAATTCTATTTTCAGCAGGAACGTGGTCTATTTTACAAACAATCACGGGATTGCTGTTTGAGAACGATAAATCAGTGTGATTGTATAGACTGAATGCTAAAGCATGTGTATTTACGGCTTCTATGCGAAACACATAGTTTTTTAAATTGATTTTATATAGTTCAATCGACTTGTGTGGGTCTTTAGTTGATATATCACATGTATATGGTAAATTCCAGTCTTCAAATACCAATCTCTTGAAGTAATACATTACTTCAACGTCTTTTGATTTTGATTTGTATATGTTCTTTAAATTGTCGTTTACGCTTCTGTATAATTTTTCCCAAGTGCTTTTTTCAACTATGTTCTTTGGAATTTCTTCATAATAACAGAAATCCTCTTTGTTAAAACATAAAAAAAATGGCTTTATCCTATTTGAATCCCATATTTGAATTTCAAGCATCAGTTTGAGAAGACGCGAAATATACACAATGTCTAAAATATTTATTAAACAACTTGAAGCCAAAAAAAGAACTGAGATGTATTCATCAGGGTCATCTTTGCAGAAAACCTGGAATCCCTCAATCATTTTTTTTGTCGTAATTTGATCATAAGAATTATATTCGGTTTGTATCATGTATGCTCGGTTATTCTTTTCTTTTGTATCACGATGCTTAGGTTTCTTGTATTTGATACTTTTTGAGTAATATTCATTCTTTGCAATAGTATTTCTAAAATCGTATAATACTTCTGTGAACATTAGTATTTCGTTTTTAATGATATCCAGCCTCATGTCATCCGACCTGAAAATCCCAATTTTTAATGAAATGGTATGTATTTTATCCATGTCTTTCGTTTTAAGAAAATTACAAATAAACTGTACTTTTTTTGAACCATCTTTATTGTTATCAGAAAGCGGGTTACGTATTGAAAGTAATTTGAAACTCATATGATCTTTATAAATTTTATCGGGTATATAATTTACCATTTTCGATGCTTGCTCAATCTCATCGTATATTTTTTCCATCTTATATCCTCTTCCAGAGCAAATATAAATCACAATAAAAAAACTTAAATGCATACTTCAGTATAGCCTTCGATAGTCTGTTTTTCGAAAATTATTTTTTAAAATAATTAAATCAAACTATATATACAACATTTTTAAGAATAAATTATAATCATGAAAAACATAATATGTGATCTTTTTGAAATCTTAAAATTGATTGGTGATTTCAATACTACGATTTTTCAAATAAAATAAATCTATTGGATCATTCTTATTTGAAAAATGATCATTTAGATTATGTTCATCATGAGTTTTTAATTTTTCTTGTCATAACTTTAGACTCAAAAAAAAATTTAATATGAAACACTATAATATAGAGACTTGTATGTTTGTCCACAGTGATTTAAATATGGTCAATCATCCAAACATTATCCGGTAATGGAATTTGGAATTAAATTTTGGATGCACAAGCTCAAATATATAGGATCAATTAGACATAATAATAAGCAAGACGTAAGATTCTCGAAAACAAAATTGTTAGAGACTTTTTTTTTAGGATTTATCTTTCAAATACCAACATCATATTGCGGCTCGAAAATTCCATCGATGCGTAATTTTTAAACCACAATTAGTTTAAAACAGAAATATGGAAATGATTTCGGCTAAATTTAGTTTTTAAAAAAAAATCACTGTATAAATCGGGATAGACCGGATTATTTTGAATATGATGAAAAGAAGAACTTTATCATTCTGATTTAAATTTTAGTGATTAGTATCGATGATACAAACACAGTTATGAACGAGAAACCGAAATGATCTATATGTAAGCATCTGTTCTGCAATTAAACAAGTGCAAGAAGAAAATTATTACATATTTTATAGCTTAAGACGAGGTGGTGGCACAATATCATAAATTGATCCAAAAGGAACTCAAAGGCATAAACTAGATCGAGGCATATATACAAACATTGGGAAATAAAAAGACATG
The DNA here is from genome assembly GCF_057557595.1 of Rhyacophila brunnea. Lineage (NCBI taxonomy): Eukaryota > Metazoa > Arthropoda > Insecta > Trichoptera > Rhyacophilidae > Rhyacophila > Rhyacophila brunnea. The sequence continues at coordinate 663,203 of NW_028232778.1, forward strand.
TGAATTAATTACCCAGAAGAGGAGAAGTATTGAAGAAAACAAGGAGAGGAAAATATAGCAAAAGGTTTAAATACGCCTTGCCGTCGGTAAATCAAGCAAATTATACTTGAGAGCAAAAACATAAATTTTTACTGAAACTTCAGCCCTATAAATAAATCTAATATTTATTTATGGGTATACATTGAGAAACATTGTAAGGATATGGTGCGAGAAAGGAGTATACAGCGAATATGTACGATAGACCAATCTAAATTTTTGCGCGAGCAATATTAAAAGCTAAAAGAAAAATTGTACCTTTATTAATATGCGATGTATGTAGTTACGGGTTAATTTGATACTGAGTTCTTTTGTCTTATCTAACCTAAACTCTGAAAGCACTTTAGAACATAAATGACTCGTACTTCTTTCCATCTCATCATCTTGACAATATTTCCCAAGTTTTTTTCCTTCCAGACTTACTAGTTCAAGGTTATTCCTCAATTATATTGTTTGTGCGTATTTTTCTGCTTCTGCTGGCATTCCCAACTCTTAATATATAACGTATGGCATTTTGTAACCATAATATCTCGGTTTTTGCGTTTAATTGTGAATAAAATATATATTCATGGTTAATTATATTTATCTTTGTAGTTGTACATGCAAAAATTTAGATTGTTTTATAGAACAGATTTGGGTCAATATTTCTTTCGACCTCATCAGGTTTACAATCTTCTTCAATGCATCACCTTATCTCAATATTTATTTTATTAGTTCAAGATATTTTCTCAATCTTTTGTTTGTGTGTATGATTAGGTACTAGTTTGAACTATTAACTAATTGATTAAAGTAAAGTGATTTTAAGAAATAATTTTTAAAATATGATTATGTTATATGAAAATGATCCCTTCCATAATAGGAAAAGTATAATTTTCTCATTATTTTATTTATAATCTTGAAACACAAAAAATTATGAACATTTAGTCGCAATTCAAAATTTCTAGTCCGAAATATAAACGCATTCAAATTAGTATGGGTTGTTAATTTTTGAAAAATTTAGATAAAATTTTTTTTGTTGTATCATTACAAAATTATAAAATATATAAACGCTAGTGCATACACCCTCAAATATGCCTTAATATTTTAGTTTTAAGTTATCCAAACCTATATCTAAAAAGCTTCATCTATTTCCGTTTATATAATATTAAAATAATTTAGTTTATGTATAGGGTTTAAAATTCCATATTCAAAAAAAAAAAGATAAATGGGCGATTCATCTGCATAAAATTCAAAAATATTACGGTTTGTGCTTCGCACTATCTCGCCCTTGATTTTCGATATTATTTATGGTTATATTTTTCATTTTATATTATTCAGCACTGGTAAGAATATTTACCTTGGATGGTACTTGAAAAAACCTTCTTTGCTTATAATAAGCAAAATTCTTCTATCTATAAAAATTTTAATTCTTTAGCTATTAAAATCCCATCAAACATTGGTGTATAAATTTAGAATATCTCAAAAAATGGACAAAGATAGGTTTTATTTTATACTTTATACAATATTTCTGTATATTTAAAAAGATTTTGTTTAAAATGTTAAAGATTAAATTTATTCATAAAAAGATATAAAATTTTATATTCACAAAATAAACCTAAGCTAATAAAACAATCTCAAATTTTATTTTTTTTAATATTCAGATTTTGAATTTATCGATGATGAATAAACGTGACTAAAAATTTGATTAAATATATGATTTATCAATTTCAAAATAAAGGTTAATAATTTATATGCCCGAATCAATACTTGTAGGATAAAATGTTATTTTCTATTTATAGACGATAATTCTATAAGATTTTAGGATATATAAATAGAAAAACACTTTTTTTAGGTTATGACTTAGTAAAATAAAAAAACTTCAATGAAAAAATAAATCATAGACATACATCTCACTTGTTTTATCTTAAGAAAATCAGCATTCATTTTTAAATATGAAAAGAAAGTCTATTTATTTCATACAAAAAAATATTTATATAAGAATTATTTTCAATCAGAAAGGGATGATGCTTCTTAATGGTAACTCTAAAAGATTATAAAAAAAACATGTCAAATTTCAGGAATAACAAATTCGTTTTGATTGGATTTGGCAATAAAATGTAATTTCTTTGCTATAAAAAATATATGTATTCGAATCACGGGGCGATCTAATTTTATCCGGACGTGACAAAAATGATTTGTTCTTGCCTTAATCAATGCACAAAAAAAACTGAAGACGAGTGAACTTAAATCGATCATTGAAGATTTTTACAACGAAAAACCAAAAAATTATAAATAATATTTGTATCAAAAATCATAAATAATTTCAAACAAAATATTTGAATCATCATATGGTCTTAGATATTTAGCAAGATCAAGAATTGGATTTTATTAGTTCAGATAGAATAAAGTATATTTTCTCCTGATACTAGTGCTATTTATTAAAAAGGCGTTATTTAATTTTATACTCATATGTTTACGAGGGGTATGCGAAAAGGTTTGACACATGTAGAAAAGGTATGACAGATTTATATTAAAAAAATATATGAGAAGCCTGAGATGATTGATCTAGTCTTTTAAATAATATAAATATATATGATTTTATTTGGAAAGAAAGATGTTTTGAAAGTCATTGAATTTATGGAATTTGAACTTTGAAATGATTAGAAGTTTTTGTGTAAAAAACTGAGGGTAGCTGTTTTTCATTACCGAAGTAAAACAGCATTGGCTGATAAATACGGTGAATACACCTATGGTGTGAATTCTCTTTTCTTATATTTTAAAAAAATGTCGAAATGTTAAAAAAGTGTTTCCAGGGCATAAAACAGTCAATCACTCGAAACATTATAAATATTATAAATCCGAGTATTTACAAACTCCATCGGAGGAGCTTATCCGGAATAAGATGCATGTTCTATTGTGTTATATGAAAAAAGATGAAATTTATAAGTATCGTGTGAGATATATGTTCTTACAAGTGATTCTGGTATTATCTGTTAAATGCAATAAAATATTTACATCTAATTAAAATTGTGTGAATTTGAAAAATTTATATTAATTTAAAATTGATGAGTACTCCATAACCCATTTAATTATCCAATAAATCCATGAACATTCGTTAATTAGGTTTATTTTCTATAAAACTAAAAATGAATGGTCACGTAATATAATAACTTATGTATTTTAGTTCTAGACAATTAAGTATATTTTTTATAGTAAGATGATCTTAATATTTGAACTACTTTCAAACAAGCAAAACTAGAATTTTTTATGTAGCATGCATGTTTTTATCACTTTGTATCACATAAACCTTAAAAAATTCTTCTATCTATCTTTTGTTATAAATTTGTATTTCAATTCACTCGTTTAACTTCATTGTACTTCTTTCCACAATTATTTTTTTACAAACATTGTCAATACAACTCTAGGCTAAATACTGATAAATTAAGGAGCATTCCTCAACATTATTATTTTATCGTAGGTCTTTACATTTTTGATATTTACAACATCTTAATATACGATCTTAAGTAAGTTAAAAATAATATTTTACATATTTATGGTTGTTGCTGTAAGATTTGTTTATCTTTGACTCTTTTATGTCAATTGTTTACCTTTTTTTCTGTTTTTTCATCAACTGAAAGACTTATTAGTTTTTTCTCTTTTTTTATTTTTTACTATTATGCGTTATATTATTCCCTTTTAATTACTTTATTTTATATCTTATCGATTTAAATTTGATTTTTTGAACACTAGATTATTTTTATTTTTGTTTATACCTTACTTAATGGATCTTTTTTTTACTCTATTACACCCCCCCATTATATTGTAAACACATATTTTTTTCTAGATTAAGATCGATTTTAATGTAAAAACATTTTTTTTAAAATTACAAAAAAGTCACCTTGTAGCCTACCCATAGGGGATTTTATTCTCCGATCCGAATCATTTTATGCTATAATAATTTAAAAACATCTGCCTTATTCAATTTCCTTTATTTAAAAAACTAAATTTTAATACATACCAGCTCGGGGCTTTTATATCAGATATAGTTTTATTGCCTTCAAATTAATTAATCCATACTTATTTTTATAAAAATATAAATTGAATCAATCATGTATTTTAGAATAAAACCAGAATATTTTTAGCAAATATCTATGAGTACCTTTTAATTTTGGTTCTAGGTTTTGAATATTAGTACCCTGGGTGTGTTTATTTTTTTTATAGCAGAAAGGTTTCTGATATTTGACGAATAGACAACAAAATAAATTAAAAATTATAAAAAATTATTTAATTCTCAGTCAATCTTACCATTTTTCTATTTATTTAATTCAACCTGTTACTACAATAAAATTTAAAATTAACAAAAAACATTAGGTCCTGTTTTGCTTCGACTCCTTTGGTAATATACAGTTAAGTTATGTCATCATACGTTCGAATTTTATAGATTATGTATGAAAATCATCAGCATCTTTACAAAATCATACTTATAGCAGATTTATCATATGCTAACCCGAAAAGACCATGTTATTAGCACGAGGTCTCTTCATATATGGACATAAAATATTTTTCATCTTACTCTGTAAATATGAAAATAATTGTATTTTGACAAAGTATGTGCATATTAACAAGTATAACTTGCCTTTTCTCTCTATATAAAACTCCACTCATACATAATTCACGTATTCTTTGATTAATAGCTCCCTCTTTGTCCAGATAATTTTTTATTTGGAATCACAAAGCACGTATTTCTATTCTAATTATCTTTTTTAAAATGCTTGAATTACTTCATATAAAACCTTTACGACACATATAAGAATTTTTTTTCAAACGTATAACGCATTTTCAATCGTAATTCACGTTTAAAACAGAGAAATTTACAATAATTTTTGTCGTAATTCCGGTGATTTTATATTTGATTTAAACAGAGTTTAAAGCTCTTATACATTCAAAAATTATATAGCATTATAATTTGTATGGAGAAAACGCTATAAAAGCCTTTCTGAATTGAATTAAGAATTTTAATGTAGCGATTCATTGTAGAAATCGCGCGGCATAGAAAGTCTTAACCCTTCTTTAGCTATAAATACTTAGATCAGAGCATCTATTGACAGCTTGGATACAAAATTTACACAGGCATCTATATAACAAACTAAAAATTGTGAATTAAGGCTTTTTCCATGAAGATTTATTTTGCGATTGGCGTAAGAGTTAGTCTTTGGTACCAAAGAAGTGTATTTTGATTTTTTACTAGCAAATTTTTAATATTTAATTAAAAATATAATCGCTGTGCTACAATTTTATTGTTTTTATTATATACCATATTCTAAACATATTATTTCATCATTCTGAATATGTTCTCTATTCTTTTAAACGCTCACTAGCAACCTTTTCCTTTACTTTTTTTTCTCAAATTTCTCTATATATTGTTTGATATACATTCAAATACAAGCGATTCTTGTAAATTTTATCTCTTTATAATTAGAAGGAATGTTTTGATTAATCGATAATCCCCCATATCCATCGTTCGATAGATAAATCCTATGGTCGATTAATTAGTAAAAATAAATACATATATAATTAAATTCCTGGGTGGCGTTGTTGAGTGGTTTGCAAGTCGGACCCCTATGAGGAGTCGCGGGTTTCATTTCCGCCCACCCCACTAATTTCCAAACGAATTTACTCTAAAGAAAAATACCCAAGGAGGAGGCCAGTGATAAATAAAAGATAAACCATAAATCATTGACAAGCCATGAGAAATAGAAGGTTCCTGTGTAAGCTGTTGAACTGTACCTCCAATATGGAAAAAGATCCTTTACCGTTCAGCAGGGATATATGTAAGTGTAGAGTGTGATTATAGCTTGTATACCTTAGCGATGATCAGTAGACAGAATCATATTCCCTCCACATTTTGACTTTCGTCTATGAGAAAGGCACATTGCATGGTGATTACGGGTGACAAGAAGTGCTGGCGGAGTCCCAAAAAGAGAAGCAGCAGTTAAGCAATAGTTTCTATTAATAGAAAGCGTACTTTCTAGAATTAATGATGTAAAACATAAATAAATAGGGTAAATTCGATTAGAATTTTATATTAAGTTAATGCAAAAAATTATAGAATATTTTGTTGAGATATTTATTTATGGGTTAATTTTCTTTTTATCGATTTTATCTATTAAGACGTAGTCAGCGCGTTGGAAATATTGCACAACTCCTTGATGCATCTTTTGACACCTTCCCCTGAAATATCTTCATCAACTGCTCTTCATCTCTCAAATGAGATGAGTTCAAGTGTCTTGTGGAGTGTGAGAGCTTGCATGTATGCTTCTACTTCGTCCGGGATTTTTAACTGTTTAACAGTATTTTTATGATATTTTGGTGAACACCCCATCCCAAGTCATCACATATGGTACTATTCTTGTTTTACATTTTAAAATATTTTGTTAGAGTTATTTTAGTATAGTATGATATTGATAAAAATATGAATATAAACGAAAAAAGGTAATTTGTTAAATTTTAATTCCATCAAGTAGAGCTTCATACATTTTACCTATATTATGATCATAAAACACTAATACGTTCGTCTCCAAGGTTCTTTCTTACACCTTTATCTTTCATAATAATAAGCTTCAGCTTATTGTTGTATGACTCAACATTTTGAGTATGTACTATTGAATCATAATCAACAACATTATGCTTACGTGATCCTAAGGTGTTCATATTAATTTAATGAAATATCATTATAGCCTTTTTATTCATCCGTAAACATTACTTCACCCTCTGAAATCACTCTCTTAATGAAATTTGTTGGAGTTCGTTATTCCTATTCGTAACAGCAGTAGAATTTACTTTGCTTGGTGTTTATATGGTCTAAAATAGTCGATGCCCATGTCTGATCTATTTATCCCTTTCCTGAATAGCACTTAACTTGTAGCTAAGCATTGTGTATCAGCTAGAATAATACATAAAGGCCCGTTAATTATTTCTGAATTGTTGTTATTATGTTTTTTTTTGGTTTCTTAACCTGTCTTATTAATCTGCTGGCCGATCTTTGATTCACGCCGATAACTTCGCACATATTCTTTGAGAAGGGCATTTGGAATAGAGAACACAAATTTTAAAAATTTCTTGAAGTTAATTTTCAGTTTGATTAATCATCTATATTTTCTGATGGATATGGTAGTTTGATATTTATTACAGATGTAATTCATACATCTAAAGTCATAACCATCAAAAATATCTTTTGTAGCCTTCGGTAAACTTGTGAGTATACAAAAAATAAATAACTTATATTTATGCGAAAAAAAGTCATTTCTACAATAAGAAATCTGATAGATTTTAATTTTTGATTTCTAATTACTTTATAAAATTTGACATTTTTCGGGGATGTTTTTTTATTATTCCATTATTAAATCATTATGCTTGACAGAATGACTAAAAGTTATTCAAGGGTTTGTGATGTAACTAATACACATGCTAGCATTAACAATATAACATCGCAGTTTTATATTGAGACTCATTAAAAATAAATAAAAAATGCAGTGAGATGTTTACTTCAAGCCAATGAATTTATAATATTTCAGAAATATTCTAATATGAAATACTTATTTGAAAAACTTAATTTTCAATTGTGTATTGAAAATAACTTTAATTTATCTATTTTATCTTGAAAAAATCTTTAAAATTATTCAATTTTATCGCAAAAATCTTATAATTCCAAATTTAAGGACTATTGTTTTTTATAAATAGATTAAACATGTCCAATGGGATAATTACTTGTGTTTTTGAAAGCACATACCGACACGGCTCGAATATTCTTGATCTGTTTTGGCCATGATGATGTTTTTGTCTTCAATTTTGTCAAATTTTTATTTTCGGACTAATTATATGGCATATGTATTAAATGATCATACCAGCTCAGTTACACGGGGTTTTTTGATGGATGTTCGATGAATTTTAAATATTTATAAATTCTTAGGTCTTTGTATTTTTTAATAAATATAAATTTTATACTAATTTTTTAATAATTTTCATTAATTAGTTCCAAAATTAAAAATTTCTCAAGAAAAGTACTTAACAAATTAATTTTTATTAAAATAAATTTAAATGCATCAATTTGCGCATAAGACTACAAACGGATCTTCGAGGTCTGTAATTTTTTTACATGCAAATTGGTCAAATTCTTTATCATTATAAATTCGAAATCTGTTTTTAAATCTACAAAAATACCGCAAATTTTCACAAAATACAGGTAGAATGAGCTTTGCATTAGGGTCGTCACCGTATATCAATTTTTCAAAAACGAAGTCATCTGAAATTTCAGAGCCGTTTGGTTGCTTATTTTTAAACACAAATACATAAAAAATATTTTGGTTAGTTAGCATATTTTTTACCTCGAAATACATATGTTTTTCATTTATTATACCATTAGGAGCGTATTCCAGTTTGCAAATAATCAATGGGTTGCAGTTTGTGAACGATAAATCTTGGTGATTACATAAAATAAGAGCTAAAAAATGTGTATTAACGACTTCTTTGAGAAACACATGGTTTTTTAAATTGATCTTATATAGTCTTGTTGATTCTAATTGATAGTTAGTGGGTGTATCATATGTAGAGGGTAAATTCCAGTTTCTACATATCAACCTCTTGAAATAATACGTTATTTCTACGTTTTTTGATTTTGATTTGTATATTTTCTTTAAATTATCATTCACACTTAGATATAATTCTTTCCAAGTGGTATTTTCAACAATGTTCTTTGAAACTTCTTCACAATAACAGATATTCTCTTTGTTAAAATATAAAAATAGAGGCTTTATGCTTTTTTGATCCCTAGTTTGTATTTCAAGCTTCAATGAAAGAAGATGTGCAATATACACAATGTCTAAAATGTTAATACTACAACTTGAAACCAAAAAAATATTTGAGATGTATTCATTAAAGTCATCTTTACAGAAAACTTTGAATCCCTTGATCATATCCTTTGACATGATCTCATTATAAGAATTATATTCTGTTTGCATTATATAAGCTCGTCTATCCTTTTCTTTTTCATCATAATCCTTAGGTTGATTGTATTTCTGTCTCAGCGAAGTTAATTCAGCCTTTTTACTGATATTACTAAAGTTACATAACAGTTCGGTAAATATTCCGATTCCATTATTAATTATACTTACATCTGACCCCAACGCTTTATTAATTCCTATTTTTACAAACATTGTATCGATTTTATGGACATCTTTCTTTTCAAGAAAATTACAAATAAACTCTATTTCTTTTGAGCCATCTTTAATATTTTCGGAAAATAAATTTTGTACCGAAAGTAATTTGAAAGTTTCATGTTCTTCATATAATGAATCAGGCAAAAAATCCACTTCCATGGATGCTTGTTTGAGCGCCTGGTACATTTCTCTTATCTTTATTGTTTCTTCAGAACAATTATAAACTATAAAAAAAAATATTAAAAGCATATTTTAGCATTAATTTTAGACTTTATATCTTTCGATTAATTAATTCTTCTATAAAAGAATTCCTAATGATAATTTGTCTTTGCTTTTCCTTAATAAATTACGATCACCCAATAAATGAAAATGATCTTTTTGTGGTAATAAAATAGATTATATCAATTTTATTATTTCGTATTAATTTTTGAATGTGTGTATTTATTGGATAATTGTTTTAATACCTCTATTGAAGTTAATAATAAATTATTAGATCACATAATATAAACAGCAGAATCTATTTTATGTTTCTTAAAGATTCCGTTTTTCTTTCCTGTGATTAAAAGGAAATTTCATGGGACATATATTCTAAAATTGGTAATCAATATATTATGAATTTATTCATTTGGAACTGTTAGTATGATAATACACTGACCATATTAATCAGGAATATTTGGAATCCCAATAAATCATTTTTTTATCATTTACCTTTAAAAAAATATACGACGTTTAGTTTTTAAATAAATAGATATCATGTTATTTTGAAATTATTTTAGGCCTCTTAATTTTTAAAATAAAAATATCCGGATAATTTTAGGTGTTTTAGTTTAAGCATAAAATATTTTGAATCAAAGAATATACAAAAATGCATTATTCCGTTTCAAATATTTAAAAAGCAAGATTACTCACTATGAAAATTATTCATAATCTATTTTGAATCCGGTTTTAGTATTTATAGAAATTAAATATCGCTTATGAGCGAATACTCTGTTTTTATAAACAGACCAGCTTTTCATGCAATTAAAAACCCATTGATACATATAAATGCAATAATTAAATACAAATACTTAAAAAAATAAAAATTAATTATAAATAGATTTTATTTTGTATCCATTATTATATTTCACCATGCGTATATAATTTTTTTAAATTGAAATATAATTAAACAATTTTCTTTATTTTTTTTGAATGAAGTTTTAGACCTGAATTTGAGTTAAAGAGTTAAAATCAATGAAATAGAGTAATCCAAATGATTTTTTCACATTCGCCAGAAAATGCTTTATTTCCAATTTATTTTTACTTTTTAAACAGGATAAGATCTTTTGAATGCCTTTGATCTGTAATCAGCCATGAATTTTTAAAAATAAACCCGGATTATAAACCTTTTGAGTGCATTTTGAAAATTCTTTACTAGGGCGATATAAATATAAATTTTATGCCAAAGAAATCTCATTACAATTATATACAGTTGGATTAAAGTAGAATATAGAAAAATATTATGGTTTTTTCTATAAGCGAGTTGTTATTTCCCAGTGAATGTCAAAATTGTATAATTATACAATAGTATGAATTAACAACCATCAAAAGAAAACATCAAATGCACGCGTTAAATGTATAAGTTATGAGAAAATCATCAAAATAGATTAAATATTATGTTTTTATATATAACTATGCATAATGTTTTTTTATATTATATAAAAATGTATTTCAAGCCACAAATTTATTTTTAATTTGATTGGATTCATAATTGGCAACTAAAATCTTTTCATGTCACTATTTCCTGTTTAAAAAGGTTCTGACAGTGTAAATCTTTTTTTTAAATATACTTAAAAAGATATTTTAGAGATAACACAAATCAAGTTTCATGTTTATTTATGAAGTGTCGAAAAATATACCGTATTAATCAATACATAAAATGGATTTCGACATATTAGTAAGAAAAAAAAATGTATTTTCTTTGTTTTTCATATTCTAACAAGTGTTAAATCATAAACTCTATTAATAAAAAAAATACATCACTCTTGAGATGAAAAAATGTGCTAATTCAAGGTAAATTGTTTTAATATAATTTAATTGTTATTCATATATATATTAAAAACAAATTTTTTTGACATGTAAATGAATATCGTAATAAATCGATACGTAAGAAAAGAAAATAAAGTATTTTACGAGCAATCGAATCATGTTCACCAAAGAAAACCACTAAATTGAATAGTTAAATATTATATAGAAAATTGAGCGCTTGCATAACTATTAAAAATATAAAATAAAATTTACATCGTCCTATTTTTTTCCATACCACAATAAAATATGTTTTAATATATATTAACGTCACAAAAACGAATAAGAATAATTAAAAATCCCTATAAATATGACATTTTTACAGAATAACCGTTTTGGTATATAAAAAAGCTACGCTTTTTTGAATTCTCAATGATAATATGCAACTAAGAAAAATTAGTTTCAATTTTACTGAATCTTTAGTAAAATGAAATTCAAAAAATTTAGCAAAAAATCATTAAAAAATAGTTATGAATATATTTATAAGCAACAAATGTATTTTAATGAAATCATCGTATAAGTAATCTAACACGCCACCAATAATATTTGTTCAATAAATGCCAAAAAAGCTATTTAAATATCCATCATGACACTAATAGAACACTCTTATAACGATAAAATATCATGGTACTCTCGTAAAAACAATTTTTCATTATAAATGATATGGTTCAACAAAGAAAAAGACTTGCGGTTTTTTTCTGATTTCAACTATATCTAAAGCATATTTTAAACTATAAATTTGTTAGAAGTAGCAAATTTAGTTACTAGTATAAGAATTGGGTCAATAATTTAATATAAATAAGCAAATATTTGACGTCTAGAAAAGTTTAAATTCTTATTGGATGTATTTGCATTATTTTTAAAACTAATTGGTTGATAATCGGGATGTTTTTTGATGTGATCTAAATAAACTAATTTTAAAAATTTGTATATTTAATGAGAACTTTATGAAATTTCCCCTGTATTTTTTTGCATGTTTAGTTGACTGAAATATACACAAATTTATACACCTAGAAAAGCATTTTATAATTGGATCAGAAGTTGAGAATACACTTCAATTTCCGAAAATTGTAAACTATCAGACTCTAAAAATATTAAATTTAGAATATGGTTAATTTTTTTGTTCTTCTTTGCATTCATTTTTCATATTATTGTTACCTTAAACCAAAAGAAAGGCGCATTTATATACACTCTTTATGTTTGTAATAGAAAAGTAATAATATAAAAAACTTATGCTCGGCCATTTTATAAAAATTCTATCAACTTCAATCGTATAATTCACGGATAGTGAATACATCAATACTTTCGTATTTTTTAGTATAAAAATTAAACAATTGTGATAAATGTATTTTAAAGTTGCACATATCTGATTAAAAACCATTCTTCACGATTTTATAGCTTATAATATTAGCTAGAATGGTTATTATCATGTTTTTAGATGGTCCTTCGGTATTTTAATATAAAATTAAAATTTTAGTGCAAAAGAAAGTATTAGAAGAAGTTTCTTGTTATTATTGATGCATCCTGCGCCTGTAAACGAACAGATCAATACAATTTTCTAACGAATTTTTGGGATTTTTTTTAAATTGTGTCATTCTGTTAAATGTAAATTATTTCCTTTTAATCACTTTTCGTAGGCTTCTTGCACAAAATATTATTTATAAAAAGCCTAATATAATATATTTTGAGAAATTATAAATTCCAATAGAATCGGAGCATGTCGCCAGGATTTTAGAGGATAGAATTTATAATTAATAAAACTTTTGAGAAGATGATGTTGCTTGATTATTTATAATCTGACATTTTTTACATATATTTACTATTATTTTATTTATGTGTTAAATTTATTTTTATAATTACAGTTTTTCTGCTCGAGCACAAATTTCTTGATTCCCTGCGCGCACATCGTATTTATACTTTCGGTTATCTTCTCCTCTCCAATGTCTATTCAATACCTCTCGTCTTTTCGAGACCTATTAATTTAAGGGTTGCTCTGAATCCCAAGGTTTGATTATTTGCCTCGATCAGGTTTGTAACATCTAGTTCCTTCAGGTACCTTTTAAGATATCGAGTCATCACATCATCCTCTGTCATAAATATTGGATAATTTTTGTCTTGCACTCGTATATTAATGACAGCTCGGATTCTAGCAGGTCATCTTTTAACCATTTTTCGTTTTTTACTATGTTTATACAGTCAAAGTTTCCACACTAATTTTGATCAGAGTGATTTAGTTCTTCTTTTTATCATTTACAAAAATACCAGGTCTGTCATTCGATAACTTGATGTCTGTTTTTATTCTTCTATCTACTTTGATTTCACCAAATTCGTTTTCCCTTATTTCATGCACTGAGTGTCTACGTATTTTCTTGGTTATATTTTAAATTATATTTCTCCGGTAAATATATATCTTTTTTTGTTTTAATAGCTTAGAAATATAAAGTAATGTAAAGCCAAACCAATAATTCGTTTTGTTTTATACAATATATAGATGCATAATTTTGAAAAAAATATTAATTCGAGTTATAGAATTTAAATACACATTTACTCAGAAATATAGGTATTTGTAGGTTTTAATATATATTCTAAATAATATAAATTATTTTCTTTATTCTTTTATGAATACAAATATAGTTTATAAATCAAATTTATTGTAAAAATCTTTCATCATGATATAAAATATAATCAACTTCATAGGATCTAAAAAAATAATGGAAAAGTCCCAATATAAGAAAAGAAATAAAGTAGAATATACCTTTGTATATTTCACAAAGGTTTCTGGATTTATGTACTGTCAAAAAAAATACAGTCAGGGTAAGCGTTAAATCAAAAACATAGTTCTTAAAATAATAGATGTAAAAGTCTACGGGCAAAGAAATTGCACCGAACTTTAAAAAAGATAGAGGAAAAAGCCCCATGAAAAAAACATAGGAAAAATATAAACATTCTAAAAAACGAAATGGAAATCGTGCGTAATACCTGATCCTTTCGTCCTCGATATTGATTGAATCATTTTCTGAATTTTCTTTGAATTCATTTATGATCATACTATAATTAACATTAACTGACTCTTGCCTCATTTTGATAGTATTATCTCTATCTGTCAAAAAATATGAATCATTTCCTGAAAGTTTGATGTTTTTTGTGGTTGTCTCTATTTCCTTATGACAAGTATACTGTGGAATTTCTTGTTTTTTCAGTCTACAATTGGTCCCGATGTTATTATATGATTCACTCATTTAAATATTTATGATACCTTGCGCTTTTAAAATTAGTTTTTTATACAGCAGAAATTTGGTTTTTTTAAAAAAATTAATCTTGTCGGTCAAAAAGGCTTTCGAAAAATATTTTAATTTAACGATTTTGAAGTTTCATAATAAATAATTTTGGCTTTATTAGTGTAGAAAAAATATAAAAGGAATATTTTTTTAGATGCGTGAATTATCACTTTCCTTCAAAAAGAATTTTTTTAAAATGAAACTTTTAGACAGATTTTTATCTATGAAAAGGATAAGAAATATCATCAAGCAACAAATGGAAAAGTTTAGTAGTATTTTCAATGCAAAAATTAAAATTTTATTAAATGCGTGTAAAAATTGAGGCCGGTTTACGAAATAGGCTAAATATATAAACACAAATAATTATGATATTTTTGAAATATAACGATATAGTGATATAAGTCTTAGCGAAACAAATTTCATACAATAAATAATGCACCCAATTTTGCTATGGATCAATTTAAGTTCGTTTCGTACTATTTCAAATATTTATGTTTTTATATAAGATTCTGCCATAAATAGGCTTTCATTTACTTAATTTTAACATAGTCTTTTAGCTCGAAAAAAAACCCGCCTTTCACATATACCTAATATGTCAAAAAAAAACTATTCTAGAAAAAATTGTGAATTATTTTTGATTGAAAATAATGTTTTATGATTTTTACTTCTTTATATAATTTTGCTTTTATTAAAATAGAAATATCAAATCGATTCATATATTTGATAAATACTTGTTATTTTGTCGACAAAAATTAAAATATATCAGCTAAATAACAATAAAGCTATAAACTCTTGAACCAATTATATTTTGTAAATATTGGGAATTGCTGGAATAATATATAAATTTAAAAAGGAGCAGAAGTAAAATAAATACTACAGCAATTATAAAATAATAATAAAAAATTCAAATAGATTTATTATCTTTCTGCTTGATTTATCTTCAAAACTATTCACATTTCTATAGCCAAGATTTTTTATAATGCTTCAGGGAAGAATTTTTCTTGTACGATGATCCCTCAATGATTTTGAAAAAAAATAGCTATTCAAATGATAAAAAAAATTACAAGTATAAGGCTGGTTTTTTAAATATTTGCGACGAGAATTTGATAATATATATTTAATATATTTGAGTAAATACTTGATCATGAAAATAAGAGATCTTTGTGCATAGAAGATTTGATCATCTCGATATTTTTGATTTGAATAAAAATAGTTAATTAATAAATACAAATAAAATCGATGCTTTTTTATGGCAATCTTAATTTTTAATAAAGCAAACCAAGTGTGTTTTTCTTTTATAATAAACGTAGACTTCTTTTTTTTTGTGTAAAATATAAATTTATTATTACCACAATGTTCTGCATATATCTACAAAGCTTATTGGATTTAGAGCAGTATTCTTTACCGATTAATAATTTAACCAATAAATTTAAGTGGTTCTTATAAAATTGTGCGTATTTGTTAATAATCAATCAATTTAAGTAATTAGTGATAATTTGAAAAAAATTAAATTATAATTTTTAATAATTTGTAAATATTTCAAAATTCTTTAAATTGAGATCATTGTGGTCATGTTGATTATTTTCATTTAAAAAAAGCATAAATATTGTTTCGTACTAAAGGTGAATTTTATAACCAATCTTCTATTAACACCTCCGGAGTTCAAAGAGATGTCACATTTAGTAACAATTTATAATCATGGATCCATGTTTTTTTAATATCGAAATGTATATATCTAATTATGAGAAATAAATTGCTATTTACTTATGAGAGACATAAGTAATGAAGCCATTATCAAAAGATGATCTTTGATCACAAAATAATAGCTTAAGAGAATTAATCACATCTTTTAACTAAAAAAATAATTAATAAAAGTCTAGATGTAAATATTATTAAAAAATTAACCTACAGCTAATCCGAACAAACTATCCCATTTTTCGTTATTATTTTTAAAGTTTACCTTGTTTTAATAATTTCAAAATAAAATTAGATTCACATCGCATATATATATTCTGTCTATATTTAAAGTTTTCTTTATTTAGTTATGCATTATTTATTTTTTTGAAGAAAAAATCGTTTTATAGTATTTTATAAAGGATTGATAGGTCTCAAATTTTTAGTATAACTGCGATTTAATTCCATATGATCTAATTTTAAAAAAAATACTTATAATTGATGTGGAAGCCATTTGAGATATCAAACGAAGTGACACTAATAAAAACTATAGTTAGAAAAATGAATTCTTTGTGTAGTAATTTCATGTGAAATGTCAATAAAATCACCTACCAAAATTTGATTTTTCTTTAAAATTTTATTCCATCAATCAAATATTCTAGCATTTTTTTGTTATTTATTTTAAAATTTTGATGGGTAATATTAGCCTATTGAATTTTATGAATTATGTTTTACCGTGTTGACGTATTTTTTTAATATAACATTAAATCTAGCCTTTATTTTAGATCTAATGATTTCTGTTTCTAAAAATCAGTATTTCCCAGTATATTTATACTACTATGCCAAAAAGGTTTATTAAAAATACAATTTTTTTCGAATAAACGTCATATACCATATAATGTGCGGTTTTTATTATTAGAAATGACCTTGGTAACTATGGTCGTTATTATAAAAGCATATTTTGTTTCTGAGTATAATTTATGCACACTGTGAGAATTTCATGTTTCTATAATTCAATAATAGATCCAAAACCTTATAAAAAATATGATCCCTACTGCCCACGGTTCTTAGAATTTTTTTTTGCCCCAAAAAAAATTATAGAATTTATATTATCTACAAATTTTACTCAATGAAAGATATAACTATTTATGTATTTATATTTTGTATTTTACAAAACTCAACGCTGTTTAGTGAATCTAGAGGAGATCACCTCGGAAATTGTGGGGAAAAGTCTAAATAACACAAATTAAATTTACATCGATTCTGCAAATAGTTCCGGTAGTTTTTATTCGATTAAATGTCAAAACTAAAGAGTTTATATAATGCATTCAGACAATAACATCTTTTTCTTATGGCAATAGATTTCTTTTCAAGATTAATAGACACGTCTACTAATATTATGTATAGTATATGCTATTTCATAAATATTATGATAAAATAATAGTCTTTAAAATTTAAATCACATAAAATTAGCATATGGATGAATAAATTTATTTTTTATGATTTCAAACAACAGATTTCTTTAATAGGTATAAAAACCAGAGATTAAAAATGCGTAATTATTTTTGTGAGTGTAAACAATCAGAAAAAATACAAATTTCAGCGCTTTATTAGCAAAATTAGAATTAATCATCTATATTTACCGGGTAATGGTGATCTTTAAGTTTTAAAATTTAGATATCTTTTATAACTATTAATTCGATTGTGAAAAATAAGTAAATAATGTAGACATAACAAGATTTTCTTCTTCTTGGATCTTTGAAATATATAATTACGTTTTTTAGGCCTTATTGTATTAATATTTGCATTTCAGTCGAATATGATGGTGGACCATATCTAAAACCTTTTTTTTATCTATGATTTTTTAACAGATTAAATTGATTTAGTTTTCGGCTAAGAATACAAACATTCAATTTAAAATAATGCATAAAATGACTATTTATAGTAGGAATATGAATTTTATCCTATAAATGTAATTTTTTATTTTAACGGAATCAATTATAAGAAATTTAGGCAAAAATATATCCCTAGTTTTTTTTATTTAGCGTTATCATATGTGTTTTGAGATTTTAACATTTGGTGAAAGGTATAATAATAAAAATTCCTCGCCTTTCGATAGTATATTAGGTTTCAATATAAAAAAAAATCTTTATGTATTTACGGCAATTTTGACAATAATTTTTTCCTTCTATTTAAACAGATTTAAAGTGTTTTATAATCGTCTAAGTGTGGAATAACAAAAGTATACCTAAGAAATTTATATTCTTGATTTCATCTATCACTTAAAAAAGTTAAAAATATCTGAAACTATAGAATAAATAAATGAGCATCATAATATAAATATCCCATTCTATTTATAAAGTCCTTGTAAGAAGTTTTCGCTGCGGGCGTGAATAAAATAAGCCGTAATTTATCAAAAGTATTGAGTAATAAATTGATTTTGAACTATAATATGCCTTAAATACTTACAAAATTTGCAAACACAATTTAATCATTTTTTTATCACAATGAAGAAAGTTCGTTAATATTATTGATCAAATGCAGTATGCTTTGTCAAAGTACCCTATTTTAAACAGCCAAACCAATATACTACCTTTAAACCAGCCTTAAATTTAATCACGTTTTTGATTTTAACAGCCCTATTAATTTTTTGATTATAATCAATCTTTTGATACAAAGTTTCGAAAAATATTAAAATATAAAATTAAACCTAGAATCGATGGATTATAATAATTTGTATCTTGTAATATTTATTTTTATTTTGTACTGCTATTCGAGCCACACATCCAACTTGAATCACAAAATTACAGGTGAAGAAACTGCCTTGAGAGTTGCAAGGCATATTAAGCTAGTAAATTCTGCTAATAGACCACCAGAGGTATTTTAAAAACAGATTTACATAATAAATACAAAAATATAATCGTTTGCAATTTTCATTTTTTTTTGCTTAAAAATTTATCGATAAAAAAATTATATTTATGGGTAAAATGAAAAGATAGGCAAAATTGTATTTTAAAAAATATAGGAATGTATAACAAATAATAATTGCTGTAAAATATTATCTTATTTTCTGTAAAAGACCTTTAATATAATGCAATCGGCTCAGTAATGACCTTACAGACTATATAAACAATATACTGGTAAAAATTATCTTTTAATATGGTACTTATCTAAGATCGCGAAAATACAAATACCAGCAATCATTTTAATATTTAATTCACACTATATATGGGGAGATATAGGTATAGCAGATGTTTTTTTTGCCAGATGTATTTTTGCTAATTTATATAAATATTTAACTTAAAATATCCTTCGTATTTATTTCTAATGCAAAGTACTGTATTTTTCATTTGATTTAACATGGTATATTTAGATATTAAAATACGAGTTTTCGTATTTTTAAATGCTTAAATTATATATTCTCGTGCAACAATGATATATTATTCATATTTGATTTTATTTGTAGTTCATTTTACCATATAATTAATTAAATGTATATTGAAATTGAAAAGTTTGAATTCCCTTGTTATTTAATTTTTATACTTCTCCAATATATTGTCATAATTTCATAGCCAAATATTCGAATTATCTTTACTTCCTATACAGACTTTTTTTTAATTGTTTAATTGTGTTTTCTTGTTTTTTTAGTGAAAATTTGTGCCTATTTGTAATGATTTTATAAAGCATCCACCTCTTTTTTTTTTCTAATCAACATCCATCATAGGATTTCGTGTTTTTATGATCATTTCTCAAGACCTGACTAGAAAATAGAACATATAAAAAATTAATTTATGTAAATTATATAAAATCTTCCTTGTAATGATAAATCTTTTTAGAAAAATACTTTATCGTGATTCATTCATGTAGATTTATTGTTGATCCTTGAATTAGATTTATTTTTAATTACTTAAATTTGTTTTTTTACGAAATAACTGGCTTTTATGACATATAATTGTGTTTTCAATTTAATTTTTTATGCTTCTTTATATCAAAGTCACTAATTTATTGCATCATAACAATAAAATTATAAAAAGATGTAAAATTTTCGCTCGTTGACTAATGTTTATACATATTTATATGTAAATCTATTTTGTGATTTTATATTTTTATCCACATGATTTAAATATATACGTTTTTTTACATTTTAAGTATAAGAAAGAAGTGGTTTTATATGACTATTTAAAGATTTTTAGCATGTTTTTTAATAATATTCTGTATATTTCTGTTTTGTATTCGATATATTATGATGTCATCTAAAAATATATAACATGTAACAAAATGACCACATATTATTATCTACGAGTGAATGCAACCTTTAAACGTTCTAAAAATGAACGTAAATATATAGAAGAAATTCTTACGAAATAAACTAGACTGTTAATCTTAAAATCACCGATTATTGGGAACTTTATCATGTATAAAAATCCAAATGGGTTTTTTTAAAATAGTAAATCGTCTTTTTAAATATCGAGGGCCAGATAATAGTTTTTTACATGGTAAAGCTGAAATTACTGGATTAATTTACTTTTTTCTTAATTTTGCTTTGTGATTTTTTTAGATTATACATTCCAAATTAATTGAAGCTAATAACTAATTTAATTTATTATATGCACCATTGTAGGTCATTTCATAACTATATTATTTTTATTAATTTTTTTTTTATTAAGTTTCTTTGCTTTTATATTTTACCTCTACTGAAATGTTGACAGCTCATTAAGAATATTGTACAACTCCTTGATTCATCTTCTAACCCCTTTCTCTGATCTATTTTTGTCAAGTGCTCTTCTTATGTCACATTATATGTGTTCAAGTGTCTTGCAAATAGTGAGGACTTGCATTTATGCTTCTACTTCATCAAGGATTTTTAACATTTTACACATTTTTTATAGAATTTCTTAACCCCTCATTCCAAGTCATTATATATGTCTTTTTTTTGTTAAACATTTGTATACGTAGCCAATTTCACCCTTTCCATATTTCTCATTCTCAATTTCATTTAAGCTGTCAAGGCTAGTTTACCCATTTCAATCAAAGCAATAATATTTTATTTTTTATCATATAGGAACATATCCGGTCTATTTTGTTATATACGTATATCCGTTTAAATTCTAGTATTTTCCATTATTTCGCAGGTTTATTGTACTTGAGTGGGTTTGTCATTTTTGGTTTTCTTGAAGTTGTAGCGCCTTGATAAAAGGAACTGAAGACGTCTTAAGATTTCTATGTGCTTTCGCGTATAATCATGTCCTAAAATTAACTTAAAACTCGTTGCCAGATGATCAATTATTTTCATGACTTCTTTAGAGTGTAAACACTTTATTATCTTACCGAAGAACACATTTCTGTCTTGAGTACAACAGAATTCACCTTCCTTACTTGATTTTATATTCCCGTCTTTTGAATATGTTAAAATATAATATTAAATATATGTATAAATTTGGATCAAGTATAATATCCATCCAAAAAGTAATTTGTGCAGTATTCAAAAATTCGTACAAAATTATAAAGTATTTAGATCCCAATAATATAATTTAAGCTTTCAGGTTAAACATCTCTCTCGAATAGCAAACATAATATGAATACATAATATTTTTGACGAATAAAAGTTGAAAAATAAGACTGGTTCAACTTCGTGATTTTGACCATCGATCGAGCATTAGCAAAAATAAAAATTAATCGATGAAACATAAAAATTTTAAGCTAAAAATATTTTCACTTCTCGAGACATTAGTAAGAATTTAGGCAACTTTTAAGTGTGCTAATTAATTATATACAGTGTACTTATGCCACAAATACACGTTTCAAATAGTCTTATAAGAATTAATACTACTGTTATTGAATCGTTTAACCACCAATAAAAGTTCGAGGCTAAAAGATGAAAAGTCACAATAACTAAAGGGGATTGTGCTTTTTAAGAATATTTTTTCACTTTCAATAATCGACATAATTATTTGTCCACCATCAAAAATTCAATAGAATTTTATATTTAATGAATTTTTAATAAGATATTTTTCATTTTTTTTTTTATTTTATAATGTATTATTTTAATTATTTTTTAATTACAAGTTTAATATTTTCCCCAAAGATGGAAATATGAATTTCATGGAAAACTTTGTTCGTCTATCTTAAGTTTTTTATTGGATAGAATTAAATCTGGGTTTTGACACAAGGTTTCGCAATAAAGATTAAAATATAAAAAACAAAAGTATCTGATGGAATTAGAAAATTTATTTTATATTATTTCGATTTTTATTTTGTATAGTTCATTAAAGCAAACTTATGATTTCCATCAAAATACATCGGGTGAAGAAACGGCGTTGAAAGTAGCAAAATATGTACAGCAAACTGATACTGCAGACAAAACAAATTAGTTCTGTAAAACTGGTAATAAAATCTTGTCCGAACAAAAAATATTGAAATATTGCCAAAAATAAGTTTTCTGTTTTTTTTGGCATTAACTTATTATTATTTTATTTTAAAAAAAATTAAATTGAACTCGATTTACTTCTTTAATAAAATTTACGGAATTTTTTTATATTTATGAAGATTTAAATATTTAAACTGAAGTTATATAAAAGAATTGCATTGATAAAGCAGCAAAAATTTCAATTTGATCGAACCTAATTTTTGAGGAGGATGTGATGTATTTTAGGTTTTTCAGGGCATTTAAATTATTATATAGTGCACTTGTAAATTCAATATCTTTAATATAGAAAGACATGCAAATTGAATCTATAATATTTTTAAAAAAATATGATATCATAGGTTTAGAGCCTATTTAATAGCACAATATAATTAATATGTAATTGTATTTTATAGAGACACAATTCGAAGTAATCATTAGGTCTAATTATAAAAAAATATAAGAAGTAAAAAAATTCATTATGATATGTAAAAGAAAAGGTGTAATATAATGTTTGAACAATATAAATCCACTAAAATCATGAGAATTTTTTTCGGAATGGTCTGAAACCAGAAAAATGAAACTTATTCTTAAACTGAATATATCGATGATGTACAACCAGAATCTACAACAAAGATCATATACTTTATAATATTAATAATATCGCGTATCTTAAATTTTTGGCTGAAAATTTTCCCGTTTATTTCGATTTGGTAAAAAATAATCACAGTTCGTTAGATAAAACCAGAAATATCGAATTTACTCACGCTTAAACATTCAAATAAAGTTAAAAATAAGGCCTTGAAAAATTATGGGAATAAAAAAATTTTCACTATGAAATATGCGTTTTAGTTGTAGTAATTTATCTTATCATTTTTAGAGCTTCAACTTAAGATTTTAATCTAAGCTTTCCATACAATTCCTCTAAAAAATTGAAAATCGCGTTCTTTTGGTAAAAAGATCAAATAATTAATTATAACCTACACTTATAATTAAATATATAATATAAAAATTGATACCGATCAAAAATATCATATGTTGGATTAGAAAATACCATAAATTCGTTTTCTTGAACATTTTACTTAATTCGAATATTTTTTCTGCAAAAATATAGATTCATTCTAGATTTCATTACTAATTTAGCAACCAATTTATATTACGTGGTGGATTTTTTGTAAATTTACGTATCGATTCTAAAATATTTTTTTTCAAAGTCTTCAATTATACACAAAAAAAAAATTCGAATGTAAATACAGGTAGAAAAAGTCAACTATGCATTCTATGAATTAATTATATAGGTAAATTTAATACTTAATACATAAAATTTATTTATTTTTATTAAATTGTAAACATTATAAGTAATTTATAGTTAGAGCACATATTGTATATTTATCTAAATTATTAATTGAAAAAAGACTATTTCGGTTTAAAAATTGGGAATAAAAAAAATACACTCCATATTTTCTGGAATTAAATAGTATTGACTTGACACAATAACACAACTTGTTTATATTTATGCAATAAATGTATTATTTCTGGATCAAAATTACAACATAACTCAAAAAAATAGAAATACCGTTATTTGTAGGCGGTGTTAGTTTTATAAACAGATAATCAACTATCTAAATTCTAACTAAATACAGTATCTGAAAAATATTTTAACCTAATTAAAGACATAATTATAACTATTTAAAATACTTGACACGATGACAAATTTTTTTTTACAGCACATTGTTTAGCTAGAATAATCTAGAAGAATTTATAATATGCAATAATGGTTTTTCTAAAAATACAAAAATAAAAACTTGCCTATTTTAGTTTTTTAAAAAATTTTAAAATAAAATATACGATTGATCAATATAAATTTACAATGATGCAGAAAATATGATTATGATCGAAAGTGTGCTTATGTGAACACATATATAAATGAAAAACAAATGATTAACGATAAAACAGGCATATTTATTGTGATAATGAATATCTAAAAAAATACTAGTAATACAGATCTTACAAAAAAAATACGATGAAAACACATTAGAATCCATCATATCTCAATCTCCAATTTTAATTGATATAAAGGCAAATTGATTTTATAAATAAGTTATTGTGAAAAATATTTTTTAGTAACATTGCACAAGTAATAGAGTTCTCGATTATTGAAACCGAAAGATATCATAGAGTACAATATAAAAGTACATATGTGGTTTAAGCACTACAAGTGCGTTTTTTGACGCTGTCGAATTTTGATGGGACCGAGGCTTAAGTGACAACTTTAAATGAGAGCTACTATTTTTTTGTATCTGCGTGTAGTTTAGATAAAAAACAAAGAAAAACAACAATTATAATGTTTAAAATTATATTAAAGTACATCAAAATTTTTCCTTTTTTATTATATAATCTTCAGAGCCATCTAAAGTATTTGGATGTATTATAATCAACACAAAATTACACTAAACCATTATATGGTGAGCTTATAGTACTATAATAGGTTCTTTAAATTAAAATGAAAATATGTCACATGTAAATATTTAAAATATCCAAATATTTACCAATCAAATTATTATTTTACAATATAAATTAAGTAGCTCCCCACCCATATTTCAAATATGAAATTGCATTCAATGTGATAGATACCAATAAGTTTTTGTGATAAAAGCATAATTCTTTTTGTAATATATCCCGTTTCGCGTGAACATTTTTTTTGTTTTAATTAGTTTGGAATTTAAAAAAAAAATTAAAACAGACATGGGCAGTTATACCCTTGAGTAGATCTAAAAAGCACAGTTTGAAAATCTTTTTATATTTAAATTAAAATATATAATATAAAAACACATGGTTTAGAAAATTAAAAATTACGGCAATAAATTTAGCAGAACTTCAAACATATTTTAGAGTTTATTTAATAATATCATCGGTCTAGGACACGGTTTATTGTATATCAATGCCCCCTAACGGATATATATTTTTTATAAGATTAGATAAAAATGAACTATCATAACACCCAACGAAATGTGGATTTTTTCTCCAATCTACGGATTTCTTTTCGTTTGATGTACAGTCACAATTCCTCTCAGTAACGACTCAAACTTTTTTGAAAATCGCATGCACAGTAATTAAAGATTTATTAATCTTATTGAGGGGGGGGCAAGTATGTCCTAAAATGTCTGAAAACCTCTAATCGTTTCCTACTGCTATTTATATGCTCTTCTTATAATAATCTCATACATAAAATGCTTCTAATTTAATAAAATGTAAGAAATTTATGGCACAATTATTTTTTTTATAATGTCTGAATCATTTAATTAAAATTTACTGGTTTTATCACCCAATCAAAGTTCAATTTTTTTTTTGATATTAATAAAATTTATGCTATTAAAAATAAAAAAATTGCATGTGGATACTTTTGTTGCTTCAACTAATTTCTTATGTTTTAATTTCGAACTTACCATAGCAAAAAAAAAATTATATGTTAAGCTTATTACCGCTTCCGATTTCACTTTTACGATTTTATTTTGTTTAATTGTATAGGCTTTGATTTTACCTACTTTTATGATATTTTTGGATCTTTATTTGAATATTCATTGCTAAAATTTAAATTGGTTTTGAAAATGCTGTACTTATGTAAACAAAATGACTATATGTTTTCTTGCATTTAATTATTATTTTAATGCTTGTTTTAATTTGATACCCCTTTCACATGTTCAAAATAAACTTGCCTAATTTTTAAACCAAGCAGAATAGTTCAAGAAATTTTGACACAGATTTTTATTTCCCGTTTCAATATTATCATTTTCTTAATCTTTGTTTATATTTGGCGGCGTTTAAATTTTTAGGTATAATGTGAATAAAACAACCTAAAAAGTTATTTACTATTGATTTAAGGCTGTTAAATGATTGCAGAATTGTGCTAAATTGAACTAGTGGGCTAAAGTAAGAAATTATAAATACTCCTTGGGGTTTTTTTTAACAATTTAGATAGCCAATCAAATAAAAGGGAAAAATTTATTCATTTGTGTCTAAAATAAAAATAAATTTTTAATAAATATGGAAGATATGTGTAAAAATTTAATGCATAGGAAGTATTTATGCAAGTGAATAATAAAATATTACGCAGGGATATGTAGCTTGGTTGAGTGGTACACCATTCGACATGAAATTTATAATTTTAATACATGAATATTCGGATCATGTCACCCAGGGCTATTGTATAATTACTAAAGTGGTAATTAATGCCTTCTATCCGAAAGCTATAGAACAAACACGTTAGGCCGATCAACGACTGAAAGGTGCTCTTGGGTTTAACCATACACCAGCGATTTGGCGCTAAAACAGCTTCACCCGATGCGAGATTATTTGTGCAAGTGATCAAAGCCATTATTATTATGATGGATGTTATGCTAAAACAGTGCCCCGATTTACGAGATCAAATGTACACCCTCTAATCTTCCGATTAGCAGGAGTATATTGATAGGTACTTAATATAATTCAAGGCAATTTATGCATAATTAATGAATAAATATGTATAAAAATTGAGCTACTCTAATGGATTATACAATATCTAGTTAAATGTTCCGAGAAAAAATCCCAGTATATGTATTTTCAGCTTTGTAAGTTAAAAACCTTATTTTTTCCTTTTTATAAGATATATACATATTAACATTCTTTTTATTTAAGAGTTAATTTTGGTTTTGTAATTGTGATTTTCTCTTCAAGCATACAGTGATTGATTCACAATGCACATCATATCTATAATCTTGGCAATATCCTCTTATCTTACTTCTTCTTCAATGCCTCTCCTCTATTAAAGATTTATTAGCTCAAGCGTTTTTCTCAATTATATCGTATGAATCCTGTATTTTCATAACCAAGCTTACTATTTTTGATATTTTGAGTCAAACAGGTCATTTTTATGATGAAAACAAAAAAATTCAGCATTTATTGCTTTGTATTTAAATTTATCCCCGGTATAAAACAAAAATACAATTTTTTTAATTTAAAAACTGTGCGATATGCTTTTTACAATTATTACTTATATTTTTGTATATTCACAAGTTTATTGTCACATTTATATTCGAAAATTAGTGAAACAGATTCCTATAGGGTCATACTTAAAATTACATTTGAATAATCATCAGTGTATCCTCTTTTCTAATTTCAAAACTTATAATATTTTATACGAAATCTTTAACCCAGGTTTCATCTTAATATAGCCCATTTACTTGTGATCTCAATTTATATATTTTTTATTTATGATCTAAATCTATAATTGTAATTTAAGTTTTTGTTCTCAGACAATTTTGCTTGATTTTCTGTGCGCACAGCGTATTTATACTTTCGGCTATCTTCTCCTCTCCAAAGTCTTCTTCAATATCCCACCTTCTTTCAAGACCTATTAATTCAGCGTTTTTTTATATCCCAAGGTGTGATCTCAAAATATATTCTTTTATTAAGCTGAATTGCATTTTCGACTCTGTAAAATAGATACAATCAAATAATCTATATCGATTAATACAACAAGATATAAAGAAAGCAGTAGATCCGATCTAATTGATAAATTATCATGGATTGTGTTAATCACCAATGATAAAAACTTTATCATATATATAAAATTGACAAGTTTATGGTATCGAATGGTTTCTTATATGTCAATAATTTTTTTAAAGTACGATTCGCAAAAATTTAAGTAAAGTATAGTTGAAATGTTTTATTTGGGAATTAATGTTTTCATTGATATTTATTTCTGTTTTTTTATCCTTAGCTATCATAGATTATTTTTTGTATTTTTACTTAGAACTGTGATTGATTAATCTTTGATAAAATATAAACAGGAAAAATCCAATTTATATCACTTTCTCTTTGATGCATTGGTCATTTGATGTTTTATATGGTAGGTGAACAAACAAAATAGATTTTTGAATATAACATAATTTTTTAAAATTAATCACGTAATTTTTACCATTTAGATATTTTGGATTTAATGGGGATTTAAATCCATTAATTAATATTTTCATATGCATGGTTATTTATATTTTTATCTATTCTTTTTTGGCTATGGGCAAAAGTAACATAAAAAAACGATTTTTTATTTATAGTATAAGTTTCTTTTTATCAATTATATCTATTTAGACGTGGTCTGCCCATTTGGAATATTGCACAACTCCTTGATGCATCTTTTGACACCTTCACTGATCTATCTTCACAAACTGCTCTTCTTCTCTTAAAAGAGATGAGTTCAAGTGTCTTGCGAAGTGAACATAAAAAAACATCAATTTTTATCTTGAACTTTGTTTTTAGCGTGTATTATTAAAAAAAAATGAATTTAAAAGTCATCGAACAAAATCTTTATATAAAGAATTCGATATTGAAAAGAGTTTAGATATATAAATAGATAGATAATGGGGTTATGGAATATATTGGATTAATAAGTCATGATAGATGAAGATGTATAGAGAAAGTTGTGATGAAAGAATTATAAAGAGTGGTTTTATCATATAACCATATATGAGATTTGCATCATTTAAACATATAAAAATCAAATCAATCCAAAAGTAAATAAATATTAATTTAAAAAAAGAATAATTAAATCATTTACGGCATAATTTGATTTTTAGCTTTTTAAATGAATAAAACTTTAGATTGCTCTATAGAACATATTTGGCTGATACTTCTTTCCGCCTCGTCATCTTTAGAATTTTCTTCTCTCAAGACTTATTAGTTAAAGTGTCTTCCTCGATCCTATTGTTTGTGCTTAAGCTTCCGCTTCAGTTGGCATTCCTAACTCCTTGAAACATAAATTGTGGTATTTTGTGACCACATTATTCCATGTTATGACGCATGATATGGTGTTCTGAATTTAAATATTGAAGAAGGGTGTTTATTGGCTGATAGATCATCGTCCACGGTTTCTTTGACCTTCACAATATTTAGATTACTGATACTTGCTATTCCTATTTCTATAAATGTGATACACCTTTTATTTTTATCATAAACAAAAATTTCGTTCTTATCATGTTTAAACAAATGTACATCATTTTTTAAAGATTTATGGTCTAATTTAATTTTTAGCTTTTAGACTTATTCAAGCAAAACTTCTGGATGCACATTAGAATGATTTGGCTTATATTTGTTTGCAAATCTTCATCAACCCTTTATCTTCTTTCTATGCTTATTGGTTCAAGTGTATTTCTCAATCTTATTGTTATTATGTGAGATTCTGTTCGTATTCCGAACTTCTTAATAACCAACTTATGGCATTTTGTAACCACGTCATTTCAAGCTATGACATACAGTATTTTTATTTCACGAAACATTTATTTAATGGTTAATTTGATATTTGGCTATTTAAATTTGTTCAAGCGAAGCATTTGATTGTCTTACAGAACAGAATTGCTTGATATCAACTTCAGCAACATATATTCACTTTCATCGCAATAAATGATTCCCTTTAAAGACATATTAATTGAAGTTTTTTTCTACAGTATTTATTTTGTGAAATATATGATTTTTATTATATTTAAAAGATTTAAATTAATTTGCAATCCTGTTAAAAATTAATATTTTCGTAAAATACATATACTGTTCTTTAAAAATAATTATATCATATTTATTGCATTAAAGGACTTTCGAGGTATTAAATTATGTACCGTCCATGCACAAAGTTACAGATTTTTCAATAAATTTTTGTAAAGTAAAATCTGTAGGTATTTCGTGATACATTACATAATTTCAATAAATATTGTGAACAGATGCGTATTAAATGTAGTTCTTTTACGTGCAATAAAAATATAAAATAATTTATTCAATTCAAAATTATCTTTATTCATGATTTTTAAGATATAAGAACTCAAATGTAAATCTCGGTAATTATTTTACCAATATATATACAATATTAATTACATCTTTTAGTGTGGTGTAAAAATAAATAAAAAATTTTAATAGATTAATTTTGTGTATTCGTGCCGATTTTTTACATTATAAACAGCCCATAATTTTTGCCTAATATGAATTTAGTTATAAAAGACTTGTGTGCAATATTAAATAAGTTTCTTAAAAATTTAAATATATTTCTTTAATTTTAATAGATCTATACTGATGAAAATGCATGTGATCTTTTTGTATTTATGTAAAATAATTACGCTTTTGGTTTAATTTATGGTTAAGTTCTATATTCAAATAATTAAAGTTTTTGCTTTTATAATTATGCTAGCCATATTTGTAAATTTATACAACTTTTCATAGGGGTTAATTTTGGCATTAAAATTTTATATTTTTTTTATCAAGCTTGGCATGATGAATTACATATGGGCTCATCATATATACTCTTTGTCTTTCTTTCTATTCTCAAACATCTTCTTCAAATACACCCCTTTTAAAGCCTATTAGTTCAATTATTTTGTCCAAGTCTATAGTTGAATATATGACTTGATTATGTTTAGGACTCAAAGATCTTGGGGAACCTTTGTTTACATTAGTTGCGTCTTCATATCATGTTACGACATATAGTGGTGAAAAAAGCATCGGTAAATACAAATATAACGTATTTATATTCAACAGCCTTTATCTAAATATTAGAAATATTGGGTAAAAATTTCGCGAAAATATTTTTTTTTATGATGGGTATCGATGAGGATATAGCAGAATATGGTGCATTAAAAAGTATTGATAAAGTTTGCTATAAGAATTGTATAACACAATCTGTTTATGGAAATATAAAAGTCAAATCAAAAATTAAGCCATAAATAAAATAATCTTTTTAGGAAACAAATAATTTATTAGAAGAATTTAATTACAATTTAAGTGATCTTCAATTGACGCAAAAGAGTCAAAGAAATTTGTAATAATAATACACATTATCAAAATAACTTAATATACGGTTATACATTTCAAATAGGAATTTTTATTATTATTATCATTGGTTTTCAATTAATTCTGGGTGTAGGGTTTCAAGCCTTTCAATTTATAAGCAAAGATAAAATAAAGAAAATATTAATGTAAAAAAAATACACATGATAGTATCAATATAAAATAAAAAAAATATTAAACTGAATAAATTAAGAGTTGGTTTCAATTTTGATTTAAATATTTATTTCTAGCATTATTTTAGCAGTGAAAATTAGGCTAAAGCAGTTTAACGAAATTTCAACATTTCTCAAGCGAATCACCCCGAAAAAGTAAAAATTAAATTTTTTTTTGTGATTACTTATTTTTTCTGTGTTTTCAACAAGAGTTTATATCATAATACAATTTAGAGTTGTCTATTTCGAGGAGATTAAGCCTTATGTTTATTTAATAATTTAATGGATTACACGCAAGACGCTTGAACTCATCACATTTGAGAATAGAAGAGCAGTTGATGAATATAGATCATGGGAAGGTGTCAAAAGATGTAACAAGAAGTTGTGCAATATTCCAATGGGCTGACTACGTCTCAATAGATAAAATTGATAAAAGAAAACTTAGTCCATAAAAAAAAAGGATTACACTTAATAATTAAATATATTTTGTAGATGTATATTATTTTTTTATAAATGAAAATTGAAATTCTGGTCGGATTTACTTTAATTGGTAACTTTGAACGAAATATGAATTATATCTGGATTGTGTGTTGCATTTTTTTAGAATAGGATGATGTAAATAAATCTTAAAAAAAATAATTTGGTGCAATGTAAGTTTAGATTTTTTAATTTAAAAAATATATTTTTTGTTATTATTAAAATTTTTCATGGTATATTTTTGAGTAATTAATTTATTTTTTTCTGGTAATTTTTATCAAATATTAAGTCTAATTATTTGCAATAAATTTTATTCTGCCCATATTATTTTTCAATGAAATAAAAGGTTAGTTTTAAGATCGCTTCTTGAAGTATTACAATTAAAAAAATATTAAAAATAACCACGAAAACTTCATTTTAAATTACTTTATTCATCAAAGAATGGAGCGAACAATTATAATTCATAAAAAATAAAATCCACCCAAATGTAATTTAATTATTCACGGATTAAAGGAAAGTATCAAAAATTAATAAAAATAGACGATAATAAAATTACAGTTGAAAAAGCGATTTTAAGAAACAAAGCAAACTAATATAGTAATGTAAATATCGGACTTATATACTATATTTTATTTCGATTGCATCTTTCGTTTATCAATTTCCGTCCATTTTTATCGCGAGCTTCTATTTTACACTCCTTTATTTTTTCACAACTGTGTTCTTCTGGAATCCTATGTTTTCCACAAAACATTTTATCGCAAAACTTACATTCCGTCTTTATTTTAATTTTAATATTGCAGGAATTAAAATTACAATTAAGTTTTATTTTGTTTTCTAATGCAAATGAAGATGTGTCTCTATGATCTTTTACCAAAGAATCCCCGATTTTTTGTGCTGTAGAAGTTTCACAGTCATATACAATTTTAAGACTAATCTTCTTTGTTGGCGATACTTTTTCACCACAAACTTTTATTTCCTGGGTATCGTGAAGTTTTTCTCCATCGAGAAGAAGCTGAAACTCTTTTCTTCCTATTTCCTTTTCAACATATTTTTTAATATCGCTAGCAGTGCATGTTTCTGATATTTTGTAGTTTATTGTAAGCAGACCGTCGGTAATTTCAAAATTAAGCATACTCGTGTTTGTTTCTATATTTATGGTATTTATTCTTTGCTACTATATTGATTGATAACTCCCCTTCTTTCTATCTTTTTTTGCTTTGTTATTTATATGTAAAAGGGATGATAATTTCCTTTTTTTTATGGTAATCGGAGTTGGTTTTAAACCAATGATTGATTAATGGAATGTTTGATTCGAGATCTTCCATTATCTATAATGTTTAGAAATATGTGATACAGCCAAATAATGATTTATATGTATGATTGTAGATATATGATTTATATTAATGTCTATCTTTCTATATTAATGTTTAGATTGTAAATAAAGATGTAAATGATAGCTGATGAATAGTTAATAATATGTTTTGCAATAGTAGAGATACTTTAAAAAACCGAACTTACCATATTAATGTTTAGATTGTAAATAATAGCTACAGAAACCTTTTTAGCATGCTTTTCAGTAGTAAAGATACTTCAAAGAACAGAACTTACTATATTAATGTCTGGATTGTAAATAAAGATGTGAATTGATGATGGCTGATAAATAGTTAATAATATGTTTTACAATGGTAGAGATACTTTGAAAAAGCGAACTTACTATATTAATGTTTGGATTGTAAATAAAAATGTGAAATGATAGATGATGAATAGTTAATAATATGTTTTGCAGCGGTAGAGATACTTTGAATAGCTGAACTTACTATATTAATGTTTATATTGTCGATAAAAGTGCGAATTAATGTAATTGATAGCTGATGAATAATTATTATGATAGTTTGCAATAGGCAAGACTTGGAAAGATACTTTAAAGAATTTTGTTCTGTTTTTTTGTGCCAAAAAAAAACGTATAAATGATTGTATTTGGTAAAATATTGATTTAGAAACTAAAATAAAGCGGTTGTTTATAATTCGTCAGAAAGGAAAAGAATACATCAACATTTCGATATTAAAGATAGAATTTTTGTTGGTAAACTGAAAAAGATATATAAATCAGTCAATGGGGGACCGATAAATATATATTTAGATAATAATACCGAATAAATGTTTTTTTAATAATCTAGTAAATGTATTTTTTCTATTAAAAAACAAAGCAATAAACTACTGTAGCCATTAGGGTACTCATTTAATTTTGACCGAAAAAATAATGGAAAAAATGGTTTCTAATGTATCAATAGTTCTAAAAACGAGATATATGGCTAAAGGCTATAGATAAGTATTTCTGTATTTGTGTAAAATCTATTAAAGCACAATAATTTGTATAAAGAATGGTTTTGGGAGAAAAATGTACTCCATTGATAGAACAATATTGGTGCTAACAGATATATAAACGATAAGAATGGAAGTTGGATTTTAAGTTGGTTTCTATCGCATCAATAAAATTACACGAATTAAAATTAGCTGTGTATTCGTCATATTTTAAAATAATTAAAACATAAAGTTAACATATCTTTGAATCTGAAATGTAAAAATAATTAAGCACCCAATTAACAGTGTGGGAATTGGGATGCCACTAAATGTATGATTTTATTGGGTAAGAGGAAATTATAAATAATCAGAGTGGCAGCTTTTTTAATAAAAGCAATAAATTAAAATTTAATTTACCATCAAAAATTGTAGCATAATTGGAATTATAACCATTCAATGCTTATCGTGTATAAAATATAAAATATGGTCTCTTTATAAATACTTTAAGTTACGAAAGATATTTTTATTTTAAAAAAAAGCTAAATCATAAAAATTTGTACATCACCTAAATTAAATCTGTTTTTAATGGTTCGATTATCATAATAAATCTGCTATCTATTATCTATCTATCTATTTATTTATTTATTTTTATTTATATTATAAAGTACATTCCATTCGGATTTCAAATTAAAAATAAAGCCAGACCATAGATCAAATTATATTCCCTAAATTAAAATAAAAAAATAAATTGTAAAAACATTAAATTAATGTTAATAATAGTAAAAACAGTATTTTAGTTAATATTCAAAGATCTGGAATTTGTATAACCAAGATCTTTTATTACATATCTATAGTAATAAATGATGCTTCATATATTTAGATTATATATGTTTTCTTACTTTGTTTTCGTTGTTAATAATTCAAATATCACTTCTATTATATTTCAAATTGGAATATTATCATAATCGAAGCTCTTATAAATACATTTGTTTTTATTTCTCTTTAAATCTATTACACATGAAAATTAAATGAAATAGAACCAGATATAATTATTTGTACTTCAATACGAAAAAAAAGAAATTGAACTTTAAAAATTCAATTATAATTAAAATATCCGTGATCGTGTGCATTCCAGTCGAAGACGCCACTAAATTCAAAAATATACTATTTGTCACGAATTTTTGGCAAAGCATGGCAGTATTCGTCGAGTGGCACAATATTCGGTTTATAATCTCTAATTTAAAGAATTAAAGGTTTCAATCCCCCATACAAACAAACATTGTTAAATTAAGACGCATGTAATTTATGACCCCCAGTAATAAGAATACATAACACTACTATTCCATCACAAAGTAAAGGAGTTATTCTATATTAGACATAAACTCGATTTTTTGCGGCTAAAACAATTCGACTCCATCCCGAAAATAAGTAAAAGTAATCAAAGCCATTATTGCTATAATGGATATATTTTCGTAGAGGTGACCCGATTGACATGATCAGATTATTAGATGTTGATTAATTTTTCTCTTCAGAATATTTAATCATTTTGAGCACTGTTTTTAATAAGCCGTAAAGAATAAGAAATATTGGGTAAGATCGTAAAGATTCGGAGGTGGGAAGAAGCGTGTTCCAAATCTGTTTTGAAGATCATCAAGAAGGTTTTCTTAAACAATAAAATAGATAAAATTCAAGGTAAACCCATAAATATGTATAATTTATGTATCTTTGAACATTGTTATAGGAATTTACTCTGTTAATAAAATTTATAATATATAAAAATATTGTTGAGGAGTTAAAAATCCTAGACAAAGTAGAAGCATACATGCAAGCTCTCACACTCCGCAAGACACTTGAACTCCTCTCATTTGAGAGAAGAGAGCAGTTGATGAAGATAGATCAGGGGATGGTGTCAAAAGATGCATCAGGGAGTTGTGCAAGATTCCCAATGGGATGACCACGTCTCAATAGATAAAATTTATAAAAAGAAAATTCACCCATAAATAAAATATATAAAAATATCATAAACCCAAGGAATGTTTATATAGTCGAATAAACATGTTCATCAAATAATTTAAATAAAATAGATCCCCAATCGGAGATATTAGTTTCAGATACAACCTCAATAGTTACTAATTGAAAATGTAAACACCAGACTCATTAAAATTTATAATTTTCTGGAAGATGTTGTTATTAAATTATATCCATTTGATCTAAAAAAAAAATTTTCCGAATTACTTGGAAATACATAATTAGTATTTTTTTTAATGAAAATAATCCCATTTACGCTGTTTCAGCTTTCTAAAAATACATAATTGATAAATTGAAAATAAAATTATTTTTATTTAAAATTAAAGATCATTAATTCACATTTATATTATAA
The DNA here is from genome assembly GCF_057557595.1 of Rhyacophila brunnea. Taxonomy (NCBI): domain Eukaryota; kingdom Metazoa; phylum Arthropoda; class Insecta; order Trichoptera; family Rhyacophilidae; genus Rhyacophila; species Rhyacophila brunnea. The sequence continues at coordinate 700,021 of NW_028232778.1, forward strand.
CCAATGCATTAAGTATTACGCTATCCTTTATTTACGGTAGAAGTAACATCGGTCTACTAGGTTAAGAAAGAAAATCACGTGCTATGAATCCAAACAAAACTTATTCTTAATTTATTTATAGTGTTCATAATATTTAAAATTTTATACCCAATTCATTATCTAAAGAATACAATTAATTTTGGAGCTGGTAAGTTTAAAATCACAAACTCTCAGTAATACTTTTATTTTTCGAACCCAAATTATTTTGGTCAAAAAATGTTTAAATAATTTAATAAAACGCAAATTTTAAAACTTATCTGTATTTGATATAAAGATCACATATAACATTAAAAAAAACGAGTTGAAACTTTGTCAAACTTATATTTTTATTCAAAAACTCAAAAGTGTTTACATTATTATTTCTTCAAACCATGTTGATAACCAAAAAGTAACTACAATTTATTTGTTCCATATCTCTATCTTAAACTAGCCTTTATAACGTGAAATTCCCCTCGAGTGTTTTCATACATGTCCCACTTATGTTAAAAAGGTTTTAACTGTGGTTTACTACGGAATGTGCATAACCAAGTTCTATTATTCTAGAATAACACCGCCACCCATCTCAAAACAATAAATGCTTCCAGGTAAAATATAACGTTTGATAGACTTCAAATTGCTTTAGAAGTACGCTTTTTTGCCACAAATAATCGAAAGCGACTAGCTTCGGTACGTTCAAATATACCAAATACCCAAACCCCCTACACACAGCGTCCTCTGTGGTTTATATTTTTCCCAAATTGAGATTTGTCAACTTCAACGATAAATCCCACACGATCATCTTTTATAATGTGCCGTAAGATTTAATAATAATTTCTTATTGAGATTATGTCACAGTAGAAGAACGGTGCTTCGAAAAACATTGTTATACTATTTATTTCGTGATATGAAAGCTTCATAAATATTAAATTGATCGATAAATATGTTTCTTTGATTTTTAGGCATTATTTTTTTAATTTCACACCGCGAAAGACATTGTCTTTCTTTCTACAATCAGAGAAGTACATTTACTAATTTAAAAGATATTTTGTGCACTATTTTAATCTAAAAAGGCATTTAGCAAGCATCACATTAATTTTATCGTGGAATTTTTTCATGCGGCAAATACTTCTTCGCGTATTTTCGTCATTAAAATATGGGGTCAAAAAATAAAGGTATTGGCAAAAATATGCCATTATAGGACGTAATAAACTTAAATTTTTTAGGCCTTAGGCATCTTAGAAACAATTTAATAATTATAAAACTAATAAAAATTCAAACTCTGAATTTTTAAAAACATTATATAAAATATTTTAAAAGAATGGTGTAAGTACCTGAAAATAGATAAATATAAATACTTATCCTTTTTACTTCACTAATTTATTTATGTAAAGTTTTTTTCTAAGATATAATGTGTGTGTTAGATACCTTAAATCACAAATAAGTGCGATTTAATTTATTAATAAATATTTAGAGGTTCAAAAGTATTCAAATAATCGTTTTCGAATTATAAAGATATTAAAGATTATTGGATCAAATTAGATAATACTATTTTTTTCGAATAATATATAGGTTGGGCATCTATAATATGACTAATATCAAAAAACAGAAACTGACGATTATGATTATGATTCGTTCGCAAATGAACTAACCTTAATTTAAAATACTAATTACATACGTCATATAACTGAATTATGTTATCAAAAAAAGCCATAAGTTTTATATATCGAGTTGAAAATATTAAATAAAGCATTATACATGCGCAAACAATAAAATAGTCTAGATTTTTAGATTGGTAAGCTTCAAAAGAAGATAATAGGTAGTATATGTATGTGGAATAGATAAAAGTATCATATAAGTATGCTGCAAAAAAAAACTAAAGGTTATCTCGAAAATATTTAGGTTATCAGAAACTAAATTAACCCATGTATAAATAATTTACATCCGCTAAAAAGAAATAAAGCAAAATAAAATTTTCCAAATTATGAATTAAATATAATTGGGGCATTTTTACAAACATAATAATATATTAATGGTATCTTTTAGCAAATACGTTTGTGCAACGCCATTTAAAACCATTTAAATGGAAGAACTTAATGTGGGTTGAAAAATAAATAAATAAAAGATTAGTTTTGCGTCTCAAAATATTTTATTACTTTTCATATAGATTTTTTGTACTTAAAGAAATTTTTAATTGTTATATTATACTTTGAGCATTATAGAGCTCGAAGTTATAAAAATTATGGGTTATTTAAACATAGATCTTCTTATAAAACTATTGAAGAGTTTAAAATGCTGAATTTGCATCTATAGAGTGCATGGCTAACGAAACCATTATTCATATCGTTTTAAAAAGTTCAGTTTTATTTTTAAAATCCGAAATTCATATGTTTTCTTTGAATAAAGATATATACGTGTTTACTTAGTAAATTTACCGATTTTTTCACAAATTTGAGAAGAAAAATATAAAGGAAAGAATTTCTGTGCATTTTTACCCTAATATCATACCTAAAAAGTATATTTAGGGGTTGAATATATTAAACAGACTTTATATACTAATTAATATAAAATCCTATTTTTAAACATAAATTTTTTATAATATTCCAGCCAGAATAATGTATTAAATGACATAAGTAAATGTGTTCGATACTAATTTTTAAGCATACAAATAGCTGGGAGTGTTACTTGTTAATATATAATTTTAACTCGAAAGGCGTAACATGCTTATTAAAAAAGCGAATGTATTTTATGGTCTAATTTGAAAGTATGAAATTACTCAAAAATCTGAGCTGCAAGGTGGTAAATTTTATTTAAGAATTATGATTTGGGTTTTATGATAATGTTTGAGTTTCGAATGATAATCTGTAAATATTCCCTTTCAATATATTTTTTATAGTATAACGGCAAAACCAAGAGATTGACATATTTCTACTGGTCTGTGTGCTAAAATTGGTTAGAAAATGAAAACATTGTTTTTAAAATTTCTAGCTATTTTACTAAATTAAAAAACAGATTTGAAATAAAAAAAAGACTAAAAAAGATAAAAACTGATTCTAAATTTTGTTGTTCTATATATAAAAGACGTATTTAAATTTAATCGTAAATATAAAAAAAAGCGGAATAAATATTAAGATGTTCTTTTTCCCTGGGCCATAACATATATAATACAATATAAAATTTAAATATTTAGTATAAACAGACATTAGGTTTTAAGACAACAGTAAATTTTATAAATATTTTACAGCATAAATAAAATAATATTGAAAATGGAAATCCATAAATAAACTATAGTTAGCAAACACATTTTTAATTCGCTAATTACAATAAATTTTATATATTATATGCAAATTTATGCTGATTTAAAATAATTATAGTCACATTTCAAAAATAGATAAATACTGAATATTTTTTGTTCGATGATTCGATTTTTACTTTTAATTTTATATTTTCTCTTCGAACATAACGAAATACATTTCTCGAGACCAAAAAATTATTTTTTTTGCTATGTTTTTTTTCGATACCGCTCCTCTATTATATAATCTTTTTGTTAATCTTCCCACAATCATATAGTATGAATGTGTATCATAATTTGGTTATTGACATAGAGATCTTATAGACACCTTCATGATATGATGTTTCCTTTTTTTACAATGTCACAAAATATGTAAAAAAAAAAGATAAATCAAAAATATTACATGTCATTAAAGGAATACGATAAATCTTATTCATAAATAATTTCGAAAATATAATTCAAGTAATTTTCACATAAAAACCATCTCGTATAGCGATTAATGAAAATACATAAACGAATAGACAGATGGTATATACAACATCTGTATTGACCAAGCAATTTATAAATCATATCACCTTCTTGGCCTTATACAATTAAAACTTGTTTTCATGTGTAAGATAATTTTTTCTATATAATTTTTACTGCGAAAATAGATACTTATGCTGTAAGAATATTTTATTATTTATTTGTAAATTTATTTCTCTGGTTTTTTTGGTCTAGTATGTTTCTTTGCAGCTGATAATGTATATGTTTCGCCTCTATAATTAGATGAATGCATCTCAGCATGAAAAAAAAACAATTTTAATTCTGTTATCCTTCGAGCCATTTCAATATTTATTTCAATAAATCATTCATTTTTTACCAATATATTTTTGTATGTTATAAATGTAAATCAATAAGACACTATTGATTTTATTTCATAAAGTTGATTATTTGATCGTATAGATTTTTCCGCTTTCGTTTATATCCATTCACAAAAAAATTAAATCAATTTCTGTTCATTTTTCACGACTATATTAGATTTTTATTCTTTTCTAGTGTTACTTAATAAACAAGATAAAAAATAATATAGCGGTTTCTGTAAAACCAGGAACAACACTTAAGCTGATAGATATTCTTAAAAAAATTCTTTCAAGTCAATAAATATTATATCTTGAGAAATGTAACTTATTTCGCATGCTTCTATATATTTTTTTTTAATTTTTGAAATGACTTTCCTAATATATGCATCAAAATAATATGAGCATTTTTTCCTCTTTTTAATTATCTTCTTTGTATTTAATTCCACTCTGTATTTACATTCTCAAAGTGTAAAATTTTGTCATTGTTTGTGGTTAACAGTGTCATAAAAATAAAAAATGTGTGCATATTGTACTTTTTACCATATCTAAAGATGTATTACATCACAATAGAAATAACGGAAACAGATTCTCCATCATTAAAGTATGATTTATTCCTAACTCTTGTAAGTATTGCACCTTGCACTATATTTTCAACAAAAAAGCCAATTTTTAAACGCAAAATTGAAAAAATTTTTTAGAATATATTAGCTGCTATATTTTATTTAATTAGAACCAAGAAAAAATCATCTATATACCAAATTTTGAAGAATTTTTATAATTAGCAAAATAAAACCCCTTTTTAAAATAATATAAGATTTATTATATTAAGTATTTTTATGTAAACCTGGTATATAGATGTCAAAATACAGAATCTTTATACAAACTTCTTTTTATCTTTAAAGTAAGCTATTACGTTCGCGCAAAAATATGCTACACAACAATAGAATAAACCACTAAAACTTTACAAATTTTGTATTCTGTACATAAATTATGACGCAAAAGCTATTTTTATAGTTTATATGTATTATATATCAAGAAAACACAAAAATAAATTCTATGATTATACATTTAAAATATGTAAATTATTTCTAGATATGCAATTATACAAATTTCTTTAGACTTTATAAAAGTATAGGGCTGTAATATTTTGAACTTAATAATTCTTTTTTAGACGACAAGATATAGAAATCCGACGTCTTTCAGATATTTCATTGCAGATCCAGCCAATTTCTTGCACAAACCCACTTCAAAATATTTAAAAAATAAATAAAATTAATTCTCATAAAATCAAACCAAATATCTTACAAGATTTAAACATTTATAATATAGTCGCATCCTTAATAATAAGAAATTTAATTTTGTCTATATTTTAAAGGGTCTTTTTGAGTCGCAAGAAGTTTTAAAGCCGATTTATCAAACAAGTAATCTAAAAATCGATGATGTGGCATAACAATACAACTAAATATACGTGTGCAAAGGATAATTTAACTCTTATTAGTTATAAAAGAACAAAAAACGCACTAAATAGATTTATATATAAAATTATAAATCTTTTCTACAAACTAAAGGTAATTTCAAATATTTCGAAACAAACTAGAGAAAGAATTATTTTAAAAAAATTTTAATTTAATTGTGTCTGTAATTGGTGAATATTTGTCTATATGCAAATCTATAATCTCTTTGTAAAGTTATAAGATATTCCTCTGAAAATAATATAATTATTTGTTCTTCTATTTATGGTATACACTGATTTAATGCTTTATAAGATATCCATAGGCGCAATTTATAATCTTTATTTTGAAGTTTTTATCTTTAAATTATATGGAATACGTCCTTAACCTGTTTTTTATTTTTATTAGACCTAGAAATATTGAGCATATAAATTAATCGACTGGTGATCTTAATCTATTCCATTTATTATAATTTTACTATCTCTTGTTTTTTTAAAAAAATTTAATAAGTGACTAAAAAAATCTACATGTTTACCTGGATTCTGTTCTAGTTTTTTAGCTGATAAAGAAAAATAGGCATATTTTTTACCTTCGTGATTTTAGGAGAATAAACAAAAACATATATAAAATTTGCATGAAAAATACTAGATAAAAAGAAAATTCATAATTAGAAATAAATCGTATAAGTCGTGATATATAGACATACTCGTTCTTCATCTATTACTGTACTTAAATTTTTTGTTAGATATGTTTTATATAATTAGTTTTTAATCTTTTCTAACCCAGTAAAACTTGAGCTAGCTTAATAGTGTATGATTATCTAAAGTTTTTTCAATTAAAGCCTATTTGTAACATTACTTAGTAATCATCTACTGAAAAGATATATTAAATCAAAGTTACTACGGCTTAAAATGCTTCTTTCAAACATATTTGCTTTAAAAAATTACTTATACATCTTCTTATGTTATAGCTCAAAAATTAAGACACTTCCATAACCCTTAAATGCATCCCTCAATCACATTCTCTACACGAAATTCATTATGAATAATCCACTTTAAAAGGTTTATAGTATAATTCTCTATAATGATTCCATTTTAATTGTAAATCTTATCACTTGCTTTACATTCCACAACTTTTAATATATTATTTATGATATTTTGCAATCAAATCATATAGATTTAAGGCGTATAGTATATCACAAGTTCTAGAATAGAAAATAATCATATGATCATTCTAAATTAAAATCATATTTTTTTGTTTTTTTATAATATTAGACGATTCATCAATATTTTAATAAGGATTAAAATAGGCATAAGCTGGTGTTTTTATCGCACATAAGCATATCTGGTAGGACAAACGAAATTTGAGTGTTTATCATAATCGTGCATCCGTTTTAATCACAGTATGTTCGGATTATATGATTATTTGAACCAAATATTTTCGAATTTATTTGACTCTCATGGGCGCCTTTCAAGGATTTAAGAATATATTTATATATTCTAATCACTTAATATTTCCCGTATGCAAAAATAATCTAGATTTCTTTTGCGTGACTACTTAAATGAATGCCCTTACAAAAATTCATCATTTATATTGAAAATTTGCTCTTGATCAAAATTATATTGTTTTATTCTGTATAATCTTTTATGCTATATCAAACCAAATTTCAAGCTTTTTGATTGAGCCCTGGTCAATAATAAATTGCTTTTTATGCCAGAAAGTTTTTTTTTCTATTTAACACATAAATTTTGTTGTTGAGTTGATTCATCAATTTTTCATTAATTTAGATAGTAGTATTGGGTCTTTGGTATTTTGTGTATTGGTGATAGTTTATTGTGTTCTCACTTCTACTTGGTAAATTGGATTTAGCTTTGAATATTTTTTTAAGAATTAAAGTATGTTTTTTTTTTTAATAGCATCGTTCTATTCCAATTCATTTTAGATAATTTATTTTCATGTTAAGCATATTATTGATGATGATTTTATATTTGATGAATCTTCTACTAGAACTAAATTTTTATGTTTATAGATTCTCGAAAAGTCTTTGAAATCGAGTTTTAGAACATATATGTTTTTATTTATTGGCGATATAGCACAGTCATTGATTGTTTTAAAAATCACATCCTAATAAATATTTTATAAATTAATTAAAAAAATTGAAAAGGACTCTATTTATACCCACAAATGCATATTTTCACTTTATTTTCTACCGAATTAAGTTGTAAACTCGCTATTCCGTGCACCTTTGTGCCTGAATTTATTCTTTGAACCCTATTTCTATACATTTAAGAATTGCATTCTTTATTTCATCATCTGATTTTAATTATGTGTTATTTTGATCGAAGTTTGAAATCGTAAAAAAATAACAAGGGGTTTCTTCTGTATGAAAGAATCTTTGAGGTTGTAAATATATTGTGTGAAATATGTAACCAGTCAATCCGTTTAGTGAATCTTGTATAGAACTATTTTATAATAAGATTATTGCAGAGAATGGCATATTAGATAATATTATGTGTATGTCTGCCGAAATTTTCAAAAATATAAAGAAAAAAAAAGCAAAAAAACTGTTTGATTATGTCCGGAACTTATTAAAGATTGAATAATTATAAAATAATGCTTCTGCTTTAGACTTTTAAGTGTATAAATAGATGTTTTAAATCATATTTTAAAGTTATAAAAATGTTTCGATCTTGTAATAACATTTTTGGTGGGTTATATTTCTCCATCTAAGTATCTTATTTAGTGCATTTTTTTCGCTATTTACAACGGAATTTTGATAAAAATGTTATCCCAAATTCCGTTCATTTAACACGATACTACATTTTAAAAAAATTGATTTTGCGTAATGAGGTTTTTATTTTACCAAAATTAACTTTGAATTCTTTTTTACAAGATCTTAGAAATTACGTAACGCTATATTGCCTCATCTTTAATATTTTGGCTTTTGTATTGTTTGTCATAACACGAACTTCACTCTTTTAAAAGTTAAGATCTTGTGTATTGTGGGTTATATCATATAATAACAACATTCTAAAATTTGAATAAAATTATTCATAAGCTAGAAGCCAGATTAAAATTAAAATAAATCTTTTACAAATTAAAGTGAGCAATAAAATATTAATCACATTTTCTGGATCATTTATTGCTTAATCAAAGATTAATAAATAAAAAGGAAAATATTGTTTTAGTTAGAAGTTGTAATTTCATATATACAAAATGTTAACTTAATATCCCTAACATTCTATTTACAGGCTTTATGTAGGACATGCAGTTCAGTTTATTTGCCGGTATTTTATATAATTTTTTAATTGTGAATTTTTTTGTTTATATTTTATTTAAATAACATAATAATTTATAACGTTCAAATACGATAATAATTTAAATAATATTATCGCTTTAAACAATAGACTAGAATATTAAAAAAAAAATCCCGGACGAAGTAGAAGCATACATGCAAGCTCTCACACTCCGCAAGACACTTGAACTCATCTCATTTGAGAGAAGAAGAGCAGTTGATGAAGATAGATCAGAGGAAGGTGTCAAAAGATGCATCAAGGAGTTGTGCAATATTCCCAACACGCTGAACACGTCTAAATAGATAAAATCGATAAAAAGAAAATTAACCCATAATTAAAATAAAAAATTTATAAAGTTCAAATACGATAATAATTTAAATAATTTATCGCTTTAAAAAATAGACGGGAATATTAATCTATCATTCCATTCTTAAACTTATTAAGAATCCGCTTTTTAGAATAAATTCGGCTTTTCTTGTGGTATTATCATGTATTGTCGGTTTCATATTTACCAGCTCTATCTTAGAAGAGTATTTTGTAATAATAATCATTAAAAAAATCAAATGTTCTTACTTTTTTTATTTAAATTTTGATATTTTTTTTTATCTTTAAAAACTATAATGAGAAAGTTATAAATTAAGATCTAGTGTAATTTAAAGTTATTTACTTTATAATTGGTTTAAATATTTTTAAATTTATGTGGTTTTAATTTTAGTTATACGTGGATTTGCATACAAATCATGTAATTATTTCTGGATAGGTTAGCTTCTTTCTTATACGGATTTAGAAATTTGCTATAAAGTTTTTATATAAGAAAAGAAAAATATGTAGATACCATATATAATCTTAAATACCGATTTTGTCACAACAAGAATATATTTTAACGATAATAAATTATAATTTATTTTTAATAGAAAGGAAGTTCAAACGGGATCCAAAAAGTTATTTTTCATTCGAATAATAATTGATTATTTGAATACTAACATATATTTTTCCATCTATTCTCCCTTACTAGCCTTCTCCATTCTCTTTTTTTTCATTGAAGAATTATATTCACGTTTCTTTGCTTTCAAAATATCGATTTTCGATCTCTCGACCTTTCTATTCTCTTTCTCTTTAATACTTTTGTCTTTCTGTTCTTTCCATTTCAATGGACATACGCTTTGCTTTTTTTTTGAATCTTTCCATGATTTTTTTAAAATTGAGGCCATTACAAGGGATCCACCATTTCAAATTTTTTTATAATATTCTAGATCGATTGACTAATGCATATTTAAATTGATAAAATTATGTAAATATTTATGTGCTGATTTTATCAAGCAATTTTTAATTTTTAATGAACAAGTTCTGATTATGCAGCACGCAAAAACATAAATTTATAGATGCCGTTTCTTTTACAATTTTCTCTTTATTTCATTTTTCAAATTTTTAAAATTATAGTGATCAATCAAATATGAATGCTTATGGACATTCCCTGTTTCATATGAGCAAAAAGTATGCATTGGTCTAGTATATAAAAAATTCATCTTATTATAGAATGTTCGTGTATTTTATATAAACAATTTATGTATGTATATATTTTTAATAATAACAGCAAATTAGATCATATTTATAAGACTTTATATTTAACAAAACTATTATAAAAAAAACATTTTTAAAAACTAAATACCAACATTTCAAATAAAAAATGGAATGTACGTGTTGTGTGTAATATTCATGAAGAAATATTAGTTTAAAAAATAGATTTTATATAAATTTTGATTACTTACAATAGGTCAAAGTCAACTTTTTTATAATCTATGAGTTTATATAACAAGATATCATAAAAAATACCATTACAATTTTTTAATTCTTACAGCCAACAATCACTTCTTTTTATAAAGATATTATTGGATTTATGGATCAAAGATACCGAATTAAGAAAGTAAAATTATCTATTCTTATTAGATGCATTTAATAAATATTAAGATAACTCGAGGTACGAATTCAAAAGATGTATTAGATCATGTTATGCTTTTATATTAAAAAATAAATATATAGAGGAATCACGATAGTATGATGCAGGATAAAAAATTTATTTAGTCCTCTAAAATGTAAAAAACGTAAATTCAATTTAATTAACGCGTTTCCTCTTTCTCTAAACCTCAGAAAATTTTAAGCAATACATTCGATAGGCACATATATGAATTTAGTATGTCGAATAATAATAATTTTATATTTTGGTTGTAAAAAGGTAAATGCCATAAATTAAAAAAAATGTGTATAATTTTTATTTTATCGCCAAACCCTTTATATACAAAGCAGATCAATTAAAGAAATAGTCAGAGATATTACCCTTTAAAAATAATTCCCTTCTTCACAAATATTATTGATTTTTATTGCTACCGTTCGCCTTTATAATTTTTTAGAACGTGATAAATGCTTTAATAATATTGAAAAATATAATATTTATTTCACCCAGAGGCTTGACACTAAAAAGTAAATTTTAAAGGCATCTAGTCGCCTAAAGGAATCTTTACTACTTTAAGCAAAATCTTTAAATTTGTAAATTTATATTAAAAAGTCTTTGATAGCCAGAAAAATCAAAATACAACCATAAATGATTTTAAACACATCAATCAACTTGGACTAAATTCACGTGGTAAAATAATATATTACTATCAGTCCGGAGCTATAAAAGAATGTTCGCTTCCACCAAATGATATAGTAATTCTTTATAAACTTTAGAAACATTCCATAATTATTTCAATGTATTTAGAATACAGTAAATTGGTTAGTTAACCATATTACATAATACTAACTTCCCGTAATTTTCATTTATTAATTATTTTAATAATAAGAATTTATTCAAATTTATATTTCGAAAAACTAACTACGGGTACATAAGAATGCCAAAATTTCGAAATCGGGCAGATTATTCATTTCTAACAGTAATTAATAGGCAAATTGAATGGTATTTTTTATTTTTATTTTATATGAAAAAATAGGAGTCAAATTCATTACTTGGTAAAATTGTCACTTTAAACAAAAAAATACTTCCCCAAATATAGATCTATAAATATCGAAAAAATAAACTGTTGAACAGATTAGATGGAATAAGAAAAATGACACGCATAATATATAATAAGACAAGATATTTATGTTTTGTGGACACGTATGCGATTGGTAAAATAAAATAGAAGAAATGAGCAAGAAAGGGTAATTTTTTGGCGATTTTTGATTCAATATCTTTATTTATAAATAGGGTGTAATTTTCAAATTGTTAGATTAGTATGAGGTTGCTTGTATTCACATAAAAAAGCAACAAAAATGTAAATATTTTTTAGATAAATAACAAAAAGCGCTATCCAAAGAAGCAATAGCGCCATTCAAAAAGCATAGCCGAAGATAGTTTTTTAATATAATATTTTGTAAGGAATTTAGTCCAGCTATATAATTGTAATGCTTACCAGTCAATTTACAGAGTAAGAAAAACTTTGGATTTAATATTTTATCTATTTAAATGAAATTATGGGTTTTAGAAATGCCAAAATATCTGTTTATAATAAAAAAAATATGTCTTTATTTTTAAATCTTGCAAAAACGGAAATACTAATTTAATGTAATACATATGGTTTCTATTTTTAGAATATTCATATTAGGTGGGGTTTTTTTGATCTAAAAATTCTAAGAATTTTTATTAAATTTAAGAAATCTTTTTTGGCAATATTAATAGTGATTTCTTAATTAAAAATTTAACATAGAAAAGTTCGAAATACCTTTTTAAGAAACCATTATATTTTATGCATATTCCATAATTTTAGACATATTATATAGAATATAGAAAGGTTCAAGCCATGTATTCTTTGATCATGTAAAAACAAAAATGCTGATTATTAATTTTTAAAATAAATGTAGCGAAATCTTAAAACATAATTAAAAAATACTTATATATTATTATTTGTACATATATTAGACGAATCTTGGGACTAAATAATGACATAATCTATAAAAAAAAATCAATTCAAGTTTTTCTTGAAGTAAACATAGATTTATTATGAGTAAATACAGCATTGGAAATTTCCATAAATCTTGATTACAGTTTTAATAATCTTATACATGTGTTTTTTTAAGTCTTCTTAGTTTATGTAATAGAAAGAAAAAAGAATTCATAAGCGTATGTGATGTATTTTTTTTGTTCAAGATATGGACGACTAATACATTTTTGAAATTAATGGAACTATAATTATAAATTTATAATGTATGAATGCAAATATCTAAAAAACCGATTTATAAACTTAAGGCTTGCAATGTTGATAGAAGAATTGTTTCGGTGTAGTTTTTAACTAAATTTTTAGCATTTATGGTAAGTTTATTGTAGGAAAATGCTGACGTGCAATTTTTTTAAATTTTGAAATTCTAAATTTAGTAAAAGAAAATGCATATTTATTTTTAATCCATTTTTGATTGATCATGTTTGTGTAAAGCGTTAAAAATATAATAAATTATTTCTGTTCTAAAATAATCCATAAAATTTCATCTACTATGGATTCAAAACGCTGAAAATATCCATAGCCGTTGAATATAAAAGTATGTATTATTCCTTTATGAGGCTCAAAATTTGTAATTTATAATTAGGAAAGTTTTTTACACATTAGGCCTGTTGTTTCTATCCATATTTACCATAATTCTTTATAATTACCCCTGTTTAAAAAAAATCAATTAAATTCCAATAAGAATTATAATGACTAATTGCCTAACGAAAGGCTTATTTGGGTAAAAATATAGTTATTCTCAATCTAAAAAAACAATTTATGATATATTTATTTGATTTCCGCAAACATCATATTTAAATAAAACTATTAATACCAATTAAATCACTAAATTCATGTTAAGCAAAACTCTATTTTTTGTAATTTTCATCCAATTTGTATGCAGCAGCTATAATATACATGAAATAAATATTGGCATATACAACGGATTGAAATCTGTAGAACAAGAACAACTAGAATGGGATTCTCTGTATGAAGACTTTAAATTATTAGTAATACAAGGTAGTTGTTCGGATGAAAATAGAATCTCAAATCAAAGCGACTTGGTTTTGCTATGTGACTTCATAAAAAGGCAAAAAAACAGAACAATTTCTTCCGCTCTTATTAAATTAAAGTTGACACAAGGAATAAACCCATCAGAGAATAAAATACATGAGGCTAGGAAAATGTTGGTAAATATATTATCTGACTTCAATGTATTTTCAAAAAATCCTGCTGCTAAGACACACAAGAAATACAAAGAAAATACAAGTAATCATTGCAATTCCACTTTAAAGTTTCTTATGGATGATAAAGCTACTTATTATAATAAAGATGAATCAGTTACAGCCGATTTAATACGATATAGAGATATGCAGATAAAAAGCGAATATCAAGATAAATGTTATACAGATATGCGCTTTTTTACTTCTGAAATTTTGAATGATATGGATATCTCTCTTTTAGTTCCAATAATGAAAAATCTGCTTGAAAAAAATTTGAAAAACAGACAACCTCTTAAGCCATTAATATTTTATTATTATAAAGAAAAATTAGACTATTTTACATATACGTGCAGAATAGAGGAGCAAAAAAGACACGAATCATATATTTCAAATATAAAAAAAGACAATTTAATGGTAAAACTATATTTCAAGGCGCATATCAGCAATCAAAATAACTTTATGGAACATTTTAAAGAAAAATTAACTTTGCAACGTTCAAGATCAAAGACTTTTAGTTTTGATTTTATAAAATATCCTGTTATAATAGAAGAAGAAACTACATTTCTACCATATATTAGGTCATATGATGATCACAGTGCTTCGTTTTCTGTTTGTACTTCGCTCAATCAATTTTATTTCTACGGTAAAGAAAGTAGTGATGAAAAAAATTTGGAATTTAATTTTAGATGGAAAAATTGTATCACAGACCAAAACATATTTCTTTCATTTCTATTTGAAAAGAAGAATTCTGCCTATGTTCTTCAAAAAACTCATTTTGATGACTATAATGATGAAAAGAAAATAAATATCAGTGAAATTAAATTCAATCTGGATATATTCTCTATAAATATCAAAATACTAAGCGATTTTAAAAATATTCGGAATTTATACTCAAAGGATCAGTGTAAAAATATTTGTTCGGAGACATTGAAATATTAGAATAAATATTTTGACTAACAAATTCAATTAAAATCTTAAATTAATACGCGACATTCAAAACAATTTACTTGCTAACAATATCCAATTCATGCATAATTTTTATAAATTTCTTCGTTTTTGTAGGTCAACTAGTTAAAAATAATAATTTAATCCATGATATGTTTCTATTTATTTGCTCTTTATAAGCGAATATAATACATCAGGCTATTTATGTGCTATGTTTTTGTTTTTATCATTTAAAAAATACATTCCGCTGATTAAATGAAATCTATAGGGTTATAGAACACAGAAAAAGCAGAGACATCAATACAATAAAATTAATAAAACAAATGAGTAAATTAGTGCGCTAAAAAAATTAATATATCTTTTGTATGTATACATACAAATCATATTTAAATTTATAAAGTAAACATGGCATTAAAATCCACAAAAAAAATATATGAAGGATAAAGGTTGTGCAAAAATAGTTATAAACATGATGTTAAAATTTATTCTTCATAATTTTTTTTTACTAATTTACTGGATATATCAGTTTCATTACATTATTGACACACTCGAGATTAGAGCACATGTGTTTAGAGCAAAATAGTGAATTTTTTCTATATTAAAACATGTAAAAAAATACAAAAACACCAATCATATCCAAAGCTTTTAACGAGAACATAAGATATTTTTCTAGTGGATTTTTATATTTTCATTCCTTCGTTGTTTTAGCCTTAGAGCTAGTTGCATTGAGATACATTTATACAAACTATAAATTTTTGCTTTTTTTAATTATATTTAAAATTTTTTTCCCCTATTATAATAAACCTTTTCTTGTTATTTTTGACATTCCTAATATCATAATGATACCACATTTTTTTTATCAAACATATTCTTTAATTTAGTATCATATGACATATAAACCTGTTAAATTTATAATGATAACTAGATATCTCATTGCTAGTATAAATCATTTAAAAGAAGCCTTTTTATGGTTTTGGGGAAGCATTAGAGACAATGTAAAAATAAAATTTAATAATTTTGAAATAAAAAAAGCATTAATATAAATTTTGTGTGTAAAAAAATATTAAACATCTAAAACAATTCCATTAGACAATGAGAATTTTTTTTTTCATAGATTATTTTTGTGTTTTTATCCATTGAAGCATAATAATAATAAAAAGATATATATAAAATATATTTACAAATATTATCATAAGATTATATATAAGATGTGAAATACGTTTAATTTTAAACGTTACTTTCAGAAGGATAAAATGCACATATATTGGTTTAATAAACATATATTTATTTATAAAAGACAAAACTAATATATAATTATTATCTCTAAAAGCCGATTAAGTCCATATAACCCGATATTACGGTGAATGAATTTTTTTTATTGGCGTTTACAACGTGAATAACATCGGAGCTTGTCACTCTAGTGGTAAGCATTCTACAACATTGAAAATTTATCAATTCTTTCTTCCTTTTTGCGATATTACTATAACAGGGTAGAATTATCAGGAATAAAAAACAAATTATAAAAAACAAATGAACTACTTTCTTAAAATAGTCAAAAACATAAATATTTATGTATCTTATCATTATATAAAGAGTTAGATGATACCAATATCTTTCATTTTTCAATTTTTTTGCAATATAGTTGACTTTAACCCCCACCCTGTTTCTCTCATTCTTTTTCAATAACACCTGTATCTGATACGTAAATCAATGAAAAAAGTTTTGTGAAAAAACGCAAAATTTTTCAATCGTATTATTCTTTCCACTTCGCATTGTAAATTAAGGAACTAATACGAAAATTTTTATAAAATAATCTTTGCGTTGTTTTTAAGAATCTATTTTAAACAATAAAAAATCGGACTTATATCTTTTTCCTAGAGTCGCTTAATCATACTTACTCTATCTATTCGGTGTGCAAGATCGTAATAACATCGAAAGGTATTTTATACGATCTGCCCACCTGTCATTAATATTCTACGGAGTTTACATCTTTACATGAACATTAGTTATATTTCCTTAAGGTTTTACTTTACATTTTTCCTATAATTTCTCTATGAATTCCTCGTTTCACTACTATTCGCGGATTTTTTCTTAAAAAAAGATATTTTACTCATATTAAGTGTTATTTAAACTTTTTATAGCATTTTTGAGACTTGGTATGTATAATATTTCAATGTTTTTCTTACAGTCTCGCAACCCACACTTCCCCCTTAAAACTCCTTTTCTTAATAGATTTACTAAACAAAATTTGTATTTTATGGATTTTATCGCTTCTGTGACTGTTATATTATACTCGACAAGAAATGTAGTCCCATTTTTAACTTATTTTCATATCATTTCAAAAAATATTTAATTTTTCCTTTTTCAATATTATAAATAATTTTATGATCAATTAGAACTTGGATATAATTGTGTTCGCTGAATATCTGAGAATTAAAAAAGAGTGCAATAGTTGAATCTGTAAATACTCAACTAAGAATTTTTAAATTGAATATTCAATATTCGCATCCCCTACACGCAAGAGAATTTTTAAATTATAAAACAGGTAGCAAAGCCACCTGGATGCATAGTTTAAAGCGAATTCTGGAAGACAAACCTACCATAAAAGGTGTTTTAGGATTTGAACTTACACTTGATTGTGACGGTTAAACAACTTGACACGATTTTCAAACACAATTGCAAGAAACAAAAGCTACGATTAGCATGATGGTTTTTTTCATATAGTGGTGACGCGGTTGACATGTTCAGATTTAAACCGCTTATCTTTTCCGTATTAAATAAAAAAAATACTGAATATGATATAATATAATTAAAAAAGAAATAATATATAAACATTAGCATGGTGAATTTAATATACATATATAAGATTCTATAATTATATGATTATACAAAAATATTGTTTTAAGTATGCAATAACAGTATATGCACAAGAACTTATTGAATTATAAAATTAAGAAATACGTAAATTGAATACTTATAATTCAAAAAATCCCTGAATTAATTTCAACTAATGATTTCTAATTTTACACCCGCATCTTTTTAAATGTTTTCATATGATCTATACTATTCTGTTTTACAATGAAAAAGATTACAAAGGAAAAAAATACCCCATAATAAAATTAAAAATTCCCCTGTAACACATTTGCTGCAAAAGTTTACATTCTTTTAAGTATTCACGATTACAATATTTTGCCTGTAATATATTTAAAAAAATGTAAAAACACTTCTTTTTTAATATATAGGGTAAAAAGAGGCACATGCGGTTGATTTAAGAATTAAAAAATACACATATTGGTGTTTCTAAGCTTATCTAAAAAAATACAGTTTTATCCGAAAATATAAATAAACATACTATGATATATATATAATAAACCAAGGAAATTGATCTTCTATAAATAGGGGAATAGTACTGCAGGAAATAATATGTAATTGGATATAAAAAAAATTTACGTAATTTAAGAAAATCGGCAGAATACGGCGTAAATATAAAATAAACAGGCTTTAACTCAAAACCTATTCTATTTTTTTAGAATAGAGATATGGGCCACTATTTATTTGCTTAAAAGATTTCAATTTAAGTTTAGAATGATGTTTTTATGTCTTTTAAATTCATATTGTATTATTATAATCATTTTGGATTGCGATATTATAGTTTTTATTATATATGATGACTAAAATTTCAAATAACTGAACGAGAGAATTTTATATTTATTTTCAGACTTGAATATTAGTAAATAGGAACATATGGCTCTAAAATATAAGATTTTGTTATTATTGAGGTTGCATCTAGTGAAATAAGAATATTCAGATTTAAAAATTGCTAATATACCTAATGTATAATTATATAATGACCTAAACATATTTAGAAGATCTAAAATAATCGATTGCACTTCTACTTATTTATATCTCATGAACAATTTTTCTATGAATTAATTGAGAGAATTATATTACAAGCGCCTTTCAAATGCAACAAAAATTATTTTCCACAGCAATCGATTAAAAATCAATATATTTAGATTTATTTAAGAAAAGAACAATACATATTTTTTAAGCCGGGATAGTGTTGTTTCATAGGTAGACTTTAATAAAAGAAATATTGTATGCTATAGAAAGTCGGATAAACAAATTAAAAGAAATACATTTAATAAAATAGAAAGACGAAAATAAAAATAAATGTTTGAAAAATATGAAATTTGTAGATCTCGATATTAAATACTTATTATATTTTTTTCCATAAAAATTGATGATAGCTATGGGTTTAATATGTTGTACATGTCAGCTAAAAAAATATATGATGCTTTTAACAAAACAAAACCAAATGCGATCAAATTAAAGCCAAGAGAAAAAAGCCGAAAAACTTTATAAAGATTTATATTCGAAGACAGTGAAAAATTACAGGTGCTGCTCGATTCAAAAAAACGCATTAAAAACACATTTTAGAGTCAAAAAAAATCTTCAGATTATATTGACTAACCACAGTCTCTATTTCATATTAAGCGATGTACTTAAGCACAATTCCACTTTTTTAAATAAGACAAGCTATAAAAATTGTCGCAAACATGCCAATAATTCAAAAAAACAAAAAATTACATCAGCTTTAGCACTAAGATCATTAAATTTGCAAATATCAGATAAATTAAAATGTCACGGACAGAAACAAATGCTATTTTTCAAGAGTAAAATTTTAAATAGCCAAAAAAACTCTTTAAATTTCACAAACTATGTTAAACACGCTTCTTTGAATATTCCGAAGAATGATTTCTTGATTAAATATATATTTTTTTTCTTTATGATACAGTCCAGATATGCGAAATCTTGTGAATGAATAATGGATTTTAGAACTTAATTCTGTTATTTTCAATTTTCACTAGAACAATCTATGGGCCATAAATTTTTTATTATCTGCCAAACCCAACGAGTTTAATTTAATAAAATGGATAATATAACATCTGTATTTCTATAAACATACACTGAAGATAGATAAATAGGGTGTTATAAATTAAAGGTAAAATTTGAGGTACAAAACAAAGAGTAAGTCATCCAAATATAAAAAACGTATTCGGTTGATAATATTACTTTTTTATTTAGATTTTATTCAATAAAAATCAATCACAAATTGTAAAATAATAGTAAAAAAACACCGGAAATAGACACTCTTCACAATAAAATTACAAATAATAGAAGTTTATAATATATATTCTATAACGTAATTGTGAATATACGCTTACAATATTATTAGAGACAAATATAGCCAATAATTAGTATTAAAATCCACTTTAAATTAAAAAGCGCGTTAAAACTAAAATTACGTTTTAATAGAACCTATAAAAACTCTATATAGATATACGCTTGTGTAAATATTGGGCTCTATACAAGATATTTCACTTACTGGTTTTATAAAATCAGTATTCTCATATTAATTAGAAATTACTAATTTGAAAGTAACTGACTGGTATTTTTAACGAATTTCTCATAATTTATATCATAAATAGTACATAAATTTAATACTTGATGGATAAGGATGAAGCGAGTTAATTAATTTTAGAATTTATTTATAAAAAAAGGTTTTTTCAATTGATTAAAATATATGTTAAAATGAATTATTTGTCGAGGTTACATGTATAAATCTTTGACGTGATTTTTTTAATTTATATAGATTACACATTTTTCTATTTTTGTAATTTAACAATTGTAATTCCGAGATTATACTTTTTCGACACTATTAAAATGGCCCATAGCTTGGGATTCTAAACATATTTTATAAAACTTTGTTTTGAAGAATTTTATAAAATATTAAAGTTTCTTTCACTATATAATCATGGAATTTTGTCGTAAATTACGACATTTATGTTGGCTAAGTTCTACTTTACATATGAATTCCCAGTGACTATTTATGAAAATAGATGCTGAATGCTTGAATCCGGTGTATTTTTGTGCGATATTTTTTTATCAAATTTAATATACATACGAACCTATTTGATTGCTTCTAATTCATTCGCTGTACTGATAATCTATTTTCATCTGATTTATTAGCATTTTAGGAATTAATTATGAAAAATTGTTGTTATAATGCCAATTAAGTTTGATGCGGTAATTATATCAGTTTTATCCATAAAACACACCTACTACATATACTTTTATAATATAAATTATGGCTCAAATTTAAAAATCAAATAAATATTATTCGAAAATATTCATTAGTATCTAAGTTTTTTTCTCTATTTTGTTAATAAATATATACAGTCTTGGATTAGGTACATATTTGATTTAGAGCGACTTCTTCGCTTCTATTTCCGATTGTTATTTACCGTAAAAAATATTTAGATTATGTTAAATAATGATATTCTGGCCGTATCAGTAGGCCTCAAAGGTGTTTTCTGAATATATGGTTGTTCCGTCGTCGCTATTAAAATCCAGAATAGTTTCGAATTTAGGGCTAAGCAAGCAATTTTATAAAAAATACAAGCAATGAACATTCGCAGTTCTATATGCAATAAAATATCAAGGAAATAGTTTTTTTCTGGGTTAAATTATAGTTTAAGTCATTTTTTTCAATAAATTTCATCCTTTTACGTGCTTTTTCAGCACAAACAAAATCAAAAAATTGAAGTTTAAATTGAGCTATAAAAACGACATATATTTTTCGAAATCTATTTTTTAGATTAATTTTCTTTTATGTAAGGTAGCTTTATAAGTGTAGCATATATTATTTTCTTACCACACAGGGTTTATATTTAATTAAGTATTTGCATAGTACATAAGACATCTAAATAGAATAGAAATGATTGTTAATCTTTTTTTCTACTGTGTTGTCGTGCGGGCTTTATACCCCAGGACGATCTAAAATAAGCGCATTTCTAAAAGATTTTTTTAATTTTTATTGGTTATTTTCTGCAGTATTGTGAATTAGCAAGTTTTTTCATGCTTAAATCATATTAAATTGTATTTTCATCGAATTATACCTTATTTAAGCATTTAAATTTCATTTCAAATGGTATTTTTAACAATATTCCCTCTATACATTGCCGTTGTTTCGAATTATTTGTAAATTAAAATCATTTTAAAGTCAAAAAACCAAGTTTATCGTTTTTTTTTGTAGATTAGAAAACACGGCATGGAATTTATCTTATATTTGCGGGGGAAAGCATTTTATTTGTTCCAAATTACGTATTTTTTCATTATTTTATATTCTTTTGAAAAAAAAATTTAGAAAGGTTTTAAGCGTTAAATCGGTTTTTTTCGAAATGTTTGTGAAAGATTTTTTCTATTATCATCACCAATATTGATTAGTTGGCCTGTTTTAGTTTTTTAAAGAATAAATACGATCGAAAAACTAATATTTTGTAAGAGGCATAAGTAATGCTGGTTGTAAAACCACCTTTAAAGTGTAAGTATCAGTCAATGAAGAGTATTATCTGGTCTTTATTTTATGCACAAAATGACAATAAACCATCACTTTGCAGCTTAATTGCAAGCCTATGGGCAAAATACAATCATATTTTTATAGGTAATTATCTTCGGTGTATTATAAATTTCTTTAGTTAATAAAATAATTGGAATCATTATTTGACACCAAATATGTTTTTACTTTTATAAACCACCATGATGGATATAATATTTACCAAGAAAGTGATCCATATACTTTTATTCATAGTGCTGGCGATTGAGATATTTTTCGTTCTAAAAATAATAAAATTTTAAATGTTTGATAAGGTTTTTAATGCATAAAATCTTTCGGATTTATATGTTTATTATCATCTGAAAAAAATGCTTTAAAATACATTCCATATTCACAGACTGTAAAATTCCCATAATCGATTATAAAAAACATAGGGGATATAATAATCATTGTAAATTTTTTTGAACAGCATCATAACATTTTTTTACATTTTATCAGGCAATTTAAAGAAATTTTAAAATATGCGCGATTTTTTAGGGCACCGAATAAATATACATTAGAACGACATGGAGACTTAATATTATAAAATAAATCGTATAAAATCACAGTTTAACAATTTCAGTCTTAGAATTATAGCTTTATAACACTAGATTTTCTATATTAAAGTTTTTGAGTTATTAATTTTAGTTTGCTATATTTGCACTATATACCGTATTATTAAAAATGATTAATTTTTTTAAATGTTGAATATCAGAATTGATTATATAAAGTGCTCTAAATTTACTCTATTTCGCCAGAGAGGTACTGATTCTAGAAGAACGCGGCGCACACAATTTATGAATTTTAGTTAATTTTTTTTATTATATAAATTGCTCATCATCAGCAATTTTTTAGAGGTTATATATGTATTTGGGACTATAATCCGATTGCCATTCTTGAAATTGATCGTGGTTTTTATATAGAATATAGTTTATTCTTCAATTTCTGCATGTTTAACTTGTATTATACATTTCTCTTAAATTTAAATTGTTATGTGTCTAATTTAATTTTTCTTTTGAAATACACCTAGAAACAATCAAATTACTCAAAATAATTTATTTTTGGATAAAAAGTGTATAATATTTCTTGAAACAAAAATTATTATGTTTTTGGAAGGTGAGTTTTGCCTATGACTTACGTTGCGTTTCTATTAAACTTTTTTGTGATCTATTCTTAATATATATTGAAATGAATCAAATATATTTTTGCTTAAAAATATCAGATTATAGATGAAAGGCGAACACACACATATTAAAATTTTTATTCATTAAAAATATAATCCTTGTGGGACTCTTACAGATCCGGCCAATGTATTTAACTAAAATATAGGAGTTGTTTGCTTATTCGAAAGATATTCAAACTAAATAATTTTTCTTATTGCGTTCTTGTTTTCATTTTGTGTATTATATCTCTTAGAGTAAAACATATGTTTTATTTAATTTTCGTATATAACCGCAATTTACAGTTTTTGATGGTATATATTATCAATATTACCACATATTTAATACTCTCTATCCCCTGAAGCTTTTCATGTAGATTCTACCTAAAAAAATATGTCTTAGAAAATTAAGCGGCGTATTATTGTCCTAAAAATATAAAAAGACATCTAAAACATAAATTTTTGTTATTTAATGACAAATCCTGTTTTCTAAAGTTAGAGGAATTTTCGCAAAGAACTGGGTTTTTAAAATATTTTTGTTCTCATATGTATAAATTAATATAATTTTGAAATTACGTATATCATATCTATTATTACGTGTTGTAGTTATCTAAACAAACACTAGTAATATATTTCGGCATGTCAAAAATTTGTGATATTAAATAAATCGAAATATTCTTAAACTATTTAGAAATTATTTTTCATCAAATTATATTTGGAAACAACTTTTTTTATTGTCCTCGTGTTGGCTTGATGCACAAATTATAAATTGCATCAAAAAAGAGATATCATTATAATTTAAATAATTATTAACAAAAAAATAGTAAATAATAATTTTTCTTGCAGGAAACGTCAGATTATGAATCTATAGCGACTTCCCATATTAAATATATTAACTAAGATATGAAGTATGCATAATTTTTGCTGAAAATTATTTTTTTATACTTTACGCTTTAAATATATTAATTTATGCCATGTTCGAAAAATCCTTAAACCTGAAAAACCACTTTTAAGTATCAATATGATTAATAATCAGTCTATTTTAATTATTTTCTATAAATCATAATCCTTATAAAACCACTAAAACGTGTATGAAATTTCAACTAATGTACCAAATTAAAAATTATGAGATAAAATTTTTGTCGTGTATAATATATTAATATACTACCCGTCAGAAGACAATAGATCAATAAATAAATAATGCATGAACGAAATTTAAATCATAATTTTTTTATAGATATGTATACAAAAATACAATTGAGCATGCAATATAAACAATAAAAATAAAATATATTTTTTTACAATAAATTTATCTTTTTATATTTAAACGACTTTCACTTTAAGTTTTGGTAAGACCAGCTTATAATAATTAAACAATCATCCTTATATACATAATGTTTATATATATTTGTATTTTCTGCATAATTATCGTTACATTACAAGCGAGTTATATTTTTTAAAATATAATTTGTTTTAAAAAGCAAAAACAAATTAAAAACTCAAAATATATAATTTTCTTAGAATTTTAATGATAATATTTCAAAGATAAATTTTTAATGACTTATATATAGAAACTACCAACAATAAAAATGAATATAGGTATCTTCATGAATCAAAATCTATAATAGACAAAGAATTCAAATGATCTTGTGCGTAAAGATAAATAGAATTTTAAATTTACAAAATAAATTGTTTTTGTGTTTATAATAAAGGGCTTGAATTTTCTTGCTTTTTTTTCCAACAACTATTTTCATAAAATTTGTATTTTATTGCCATGATTTAAAATTTTAGAAAATAATCTCTATGTTGAGATCATATTTTTGCATAAAACGCCTTTCCCACCGATAAATGTTTCTTAAGCTTTTTTTTGTTGCTTAAAAAAATCTTAGCTGATCTCCTTAGCCTATTGCATATACAATTAATTTAAAAAATATGTTAGAATTTAAAAAGCCAAAATTGGTTTCAATGTATTTTTTGGTTTTTATTGCCGAGTGTTCGGATAAAATAAAAAATATGATTTACATTATTTGTTCATTGATAAAAAAAATCAATTTTTATTTATTGGGTCTTTCGCTAATAAATTGGGCTGGCATATATAGAACTTATTTGTATGTGTTAAAACAACAATATAATAAAATAACTAAAAATTTATAATCAGTGATTCAAAAAAAAATGATTGTAAAATAATCATGGATATTTCTGTATTCCACGGAAGAAACAATGATTCTATTTTTAGATGTTCCGTTATCGATCTTTTGCAATGCGGGATAATTTAAAAACGGGTTTAACATGCTTATTCTTATTTATATAATCACTTCTCACAAATATAATTATTTTTCTTTTAACAACAAGTATTAGTGCATAATTTAGAGGCCGCGGAATAATGCCTAAATAGAAAATGTTTTTATTTTCATAATTTTGGGAAATATAGCTTTCTAATTACATAAAGAATCCCATTTAAAATAAAAAAGAGATACCGATATTTATACGCATAGGTTTGCGACTTTTGAGCTAAGACACCGACTAATGTGTATTACCGGTAAGATTTTTTCGCTTTGATATGGCGATTGACTTAAATAGTATCTGGTTGCTATAAAAAACCTTTTATCCATTTTAGTTTTTATGTATCACCAGTGCTTATAATTAATTTGTTGAAAAATACGCAAAAAGTTTTATCAACATATGCAAATGTCAGCATGATGGTATGATATAAAGTGTGAAAACAAATTTCAAGAAGTACCTAGTCTAAATTTTAAAAAAATTAATAATGTAGATAAATAATTGCAATATTTGGGATTCAATTGATTGTTTATTTTTCAAAATTATTTAGAAAAGCAAATAAAAGTTGCTAAATACTTTGATAAAAATGAAGGGCAAATTATATTATGTTGTGAATTAACGATGTACCTACTTCTTGCATCGAAACAACAGAATCTTCGATTGCAGTCATATTATCAATATATTTATGATGCATTGTTTTTATGTATGTAAATAGTTTAATAATATTAGAAATTAGCATTTTCATTGATTTTTTGTCGAATAGTTTGAAGCTTAAATATTTAGAGACACTTGGTAACATTTGAAATGATGGAGATCGATTCGCCATATATAATATACCTTATCTACTACCTTGTTTTCACTAAAAACCATAATTTATTATAAAATTAAAATTGTTATTTTTCGATTAAATATGTTTCTGCGCTGATTCACTAAACTTTTTATATTTACATGGTTAGATTATAAAAAATATTAAAATATGCATATTTCGAGGTGTTGGTATATTATATCTTATAAAAAGATGGTAATACCTGTTTATTATATTTAAATTCGTTTTTTTATAATTATAGATAACTGTAGGGCATTTTCTTTTTTTAAAAATTTAGAAATAGATAAATTGTAGCTAAATTTATCATCTCAATAACTAAGTATTTTTTTTTCAATATATTGTATTGCGGAATATCTTTTTCAAAAATATGAAATTTATTCATATAAAGTCTGAGTCTAATAATTTTTTAATGCATCATTTAAATCGGAAGTAAGAGCTAAATTTTTTTCTTCTTTGAAGCTTCGATCTAAAAATTAAAAACGCAGATTTTTGGATAAGATCAAAAGTAATATGCATTATGAATTATATAAGATCAGAAACATATGTATTTAGTAAATAGATACCGACAAATGATCATAATTTATTTTTCTATAATAATGCAAATTTTCTGTAATAAATTCTGCTTAATTTAACAGCGAATTTACGATCGATTAGAAACATTTATATTTCAAACCATCAACATTTTAGATTTAATATGAATTTATCAGATCAATTATCATCAGATGTTGCACTAAGGGAACCAGAATGTGCTATATTTCTTTGTACTAAAGCTATAAATTTATAAAAAAATAGCAAAAAAAAAAACGGATCGTATGTGACATTTTTTGCCTATAAAACTCGCAACTCACTTCAAATTTATTTTAAAATTTTTTAAAATGTTATTTAGTTGTTATTCGAATTTCTTTCTTTAAAGTACTGAAATTTTGAATTGGTTGTGATAGGGCTTCTAAATATAGGATAATTTCTAGTATTTGATATTTCATCACCATGTGTGATTTTGCAGATACTTTTTGATCTATTATGTCTAAGACAAGTGTACATTCACATTTTAATTCTCAATAATTCATTAAGTTTTTTTTCACAAAAATATTTTATAAATTTGGATGACTTTTAGTTCAAAAAATTCAAAATGCAATATATATTTTAACGGTATTTAATTACCTATAGTATGTATAAAAGTGTCCTGAGTGATCTCAATAAACACTAAAAGACTAACAGATAAAAAAATCGACAACTTTTAACTAAGTCTTAAATATTGATTTAGGTCATTAAAATTATTTAAAACCAATTTTATCACTCGGTCTTAATGACTAATACTCATGTCACGCAACTAAGATAATTGAAAGCAACTCGAACCGTTGATATAAACTTTTAAGATTATAATGAAAAAGCGGGTATTTGGATGTTTATCTGAATTCCCAGAATACAAATAACGATGTATCATCGGTACATATCAACCAAACGATTTTTTTTTCTTAAAGCCACAATAAGCTCTCAAATACTTGATCAAATGATTATTCATCGTTGAGAATGATTTTCCTAATTTAATTGATTAAAAAAAGTCAATAAATGATTTTCATTTAATATTAATATTTTATTGTTACTCATGACGGCGTAAAAAATTGCACTGCTTATTACTTTTTTAGAGCTAAATCTCACATGATGTTGTACCAATGTGTTATGTTACAGAAACATAAGCTTAAGAATTTACTAGAATCGTATGAGAATTTTCAAGCATCTTTGAACTTGTTAATAAATCATGGTATATAATCAAAAGGCCTTTATATATATTTTTTCAAGGTGATTATAAGAACTTTTGAGACATTTAAATGCTTAGAACACATATTATGAACTAAAAAACACTTAAACAACACATCCAGACTCAATTAAACTATGTGCTATTATACAGACTCTTAGGAAATATCGTTTAATAATTAAACCTACTAAATATGCATAAATAATTTATGAAATTATCATAGAATCAATCACACCATCAAAAATCATATAGTTTTAGACATATGAACCTTGGCTATAATATATTTCAGCAGATTAAATGTAAAATTATGTATTCACTTACTCAAATGACACAGCCTAATATATATAGAAGTTTAAAAGTGAAAAACTTATGACCAAAGTATAATAAGTGTTTTAATTCAGCGTTTATATGTTATTTTTCAAATGATTTTCGACATAATAACCGCTTTAAAGTTCAATCTCATCGAATAATTATACCTTAGCGACAATTATTCCGATTTATTTTATTACCACCTTATTTATTTTTTATTGATACCGTCACAAATTTTTTTCTAGACATCACCATGACCATGCCATATAATCGGTTAATTGTGTGTAGGCCATTGCCTCACATCGCACAAATTTTGTTAAGAATATTTGAAGTCGCACGAAAAATTGTGTTGTCTCACTAAATATATTCTAATAGTCCCTTAAAAACCATTACACCAAAAACTTTACGAAGCAAAAGATCATGATATGGTTGTTGTCATTGAATCTTTAATGTGGTTAAGAGATAGGAATATTAAACCAAGTGAAGAAGGGAAATTCTGTTTTATTCATGACAGAAATGCGTTTTTATGTGAGTGGATAATGTGTTCAAATCGTAACGAAGCCTTAAAAACAATATATCATCTGAAAATGTGATTTTAGAAATTTTTAGAGCATTTTTACACGCAAATGCATAATGAAATCACAAGATGTCTTAATTTCCTCTTATTAAAATGCTACAACCTTAAGGAACCAAAGAAATCAGAACCCACTTAGTTCATGAGATCAGCTAAAACAAACATGCGGAAATAAAGGTCGATAACAGAATTAAAAAAAAACTAATCAAACAAAATAGACCTATTATATCTGTACGATAAAAGAGAAATATTATTAGGTTGATCGAAATAGGTATAACTAGTTTTTACAAATTAACTGAAGTGAGCATGAGAAATATAGGAAGTATAACATCTTCGCGAATGAACTTAATTTAATATACGAATATAAAACAAAAATAACACTACATATAATTACTTGGGATGGGGCAGTCCCAAAATTCCATAAAATATATGTTAAGCCCTTAAAAATCCTCGATGAAGTAGAAGCATTCATGCAAGCTCTCACGCTTCGAAGAACACTTGAACACATATCATTTATATGAATAGGAGCGGTTGACGAAGATAGATCGGGGGAAAGTGTCAAAAGATGCATTAAGAAATCGTGCAATATTACTAATGGGCTGTCTACATCACAGTAGATGGAATTTACAAAAAGAATAAACTTAACAAATAAATAAAAAATCGAACTAATAGCCCCTGTATGAATCAGATTACAGCGGGTCTATATTTTAATAAGTATGGTGGTTAGAATCTACATAAGTATTTTATAAGCGTAAAAGAGATATCGAATGTATTTTGCATTAAGTGTAGGAAGTGATCTTTTACTTTTTATACAAACAGATGTAGCTTATATGTGTATGACACAAACAGAAGTGCTAAAAGGCGTTATGACTAAATAAACCAAACATGTTTGATATTCATGGTTAAATTACACCAATAAAATGATTATTTTAGATTGTTTGTTTTTGGATGTTAATATTTAATTGATTCCAAATTTATTTATTCATAGCGATGAACACAAACATTTCTCATGAAAGGCAACGTTATTTGTTGATTAAAATGTATGAAATGGTAGTATTAAAAATATGCTAAGATTTTCGAGAGAAATAGTTTCTTTCCATTATAATCAAGAGCTATAACAATTTAAATATCTGATTTATTTCAATAATAGAAATATGGCCTATATTTAATTCCTTAAGCATGAATACCACACATATATGGAACCATGAAGTTCAGAATTCAAATATAATTTAGGGCCCATCAATTCCGTCATGCATGATCATAAAAAGAGAATATACAAAAAAATAAAGGAAATGGAAGATGATGTAAGTATCATGTTAAGCTCTCTCCAAAATATTACACCGCATATAATAAATTACAAAGAAGAATTAAAATCCATTTCAAACATCGCAGCCCGCTTTCCTGATATTATCAAACAAAAATCAGATGAAATGGAAGAATATTTTATAGAAAGAATAGATTTCTTGATAAACAATGTATCAGAAAGCTGTAGCAAAACAGGAAATTCTTGCATGGAAAAGTATGTAATTTTATTAGAAACGAATAGGGGATTAAGAGAACGTATTATTGAATTGGAAGCTAAAAACAAATTATATAAGCATAAATATAATGAAGTTTGCAGTTGTAATAAAAATAATCAAAAAGAGAATATTTCAAAATAAAATAATGTATTTTATAAA
The DNA here is from genome assembly GCF_057557595.1 of Rhyacophila brunnea. Taxonomy (NCBI): domain Eukaryota; kingdom Metazoa; phylum Arthropoda; class Insecta; order Trichoptera; family Rhyacophilidae; genus Rhyacophila; species Rhyacophila brunnea. The sequence goes on from NW_028232778.1 coordinate 731,119, forward strand.
GCACTAAATGATGAAAACCTATTTTAATACGATAATTTAATGAAAGCCCCAAATGTAAAAGAGTTTTGTGTACTTATGGATTTCATAAAATAAAATTCTTTCCACCTTTTCAATCTCTTCTGCTACAGCTTCTACTAATTTATTGAACAAGAGATAAATTTTATAATAAAACCCCTCAAAAATCAAATCAAAGAGATTTTTGTACTTTAAAAAAAATATATTTGAACAAACCCCAACTATAATTGAAAACACCACAAAATTTCTTTGCAATTTTTTGTTTGAAACATTTTCCCTTTCCTTTTTTCGTGACTTAGTGGCTATGATTTCGCTGCGAAGTTTGTATTTACTGTTCATAGAAATGATTGATGCATTGGCTGGCCTTTTTCTAGTGATTACTAATTTTTTTCCTTCTATTTGTTTTTTGTTTTGTATTCGATTCATATTTTTGTGTTTAATATTGAATTATATATTTTATAATTAAATTTAAAACTGTTTCAAAACCAAAATATCAGAAAGACTGAGAAAAATAACAATAAAAGTATATTAAAAAAAATAAAAATAAGGTAAAACTAGATTTATAAGATAAAAATGATATCTTTCCTTTACTTCCAAGAATATGTAAATATTTTTATTGTAAACAGAAAAATAAGGGGGCAAAAATTAAGCCAATAATACTATGTTATAACTTCTAGAAATGCGGAAAGATTTAAAATTAAACTATTTAATTTATATAAATTGAAGAATGAAAATAGGTTTTCTGTAAATTTTTGCTTAAATTTTATTTACTGTGGTACTGCATAACGGATACTATATTTTCAAAAAGATTTTTAGTATAATGTATAATTTCATAAAATTTTTTATCTAATGCATTTATAAAAAACAAAAACCTTATCCTTCATTCTATATTTTTAAATTATATAGACAGTATTATTAATAGTTTTGCTTATTTTTGGCTCCAGGGGATTAAAAAATTAAGAAAAAAAAACGTCGGTGTAAAAGCAAATCATACCTTCAAGCGTAAAAAGATAGATTTTGGCAGAGTGCCCCTAATAATAAAATTTATAGTCAATAAATGTAGCATGTATATCTTATAATAATTAAAGATGGTGTTTTAATTCCTTCTGTACTCTTCAAAAGCCAACTATTAGATAAAAACGATTCCATATTAAAAGAAAAAACCAATTTGGGACATAATGCCTTTAAATTAATAGATCACAGAGAAAAGCATCACACATGAGAAATTTTTTGAAAGTTGTAATTATATATTTCTTTAACTCCAAAACAAACAAACGGTTTTAATTTAACCACTTTAATTGGGTTACGGCTATGAAGAAACATCCACATTATACCAATATGGCTTTGATTACTTGTTTCTGTGCCATAAATATATGTATTTTTAAGGCCTAAAACTTTTATTTACTGTGTGTCAGCCTAACAGTGTTTGCTGTATCCCTTGCAGCTAGCCGGCATATATTACTGATTAAAGATTTACAAAATCTTGTGTGAGGAGGATTGGAACCTTATATATAAAATTTAGAACGAAAGTGGAATATTTACACCATCAACAACCACCAGTATATTAAAAATATCCTATTCTTGAATATTTTTATGCGGAACCATTGTGTATTAAAACTGAATTTATATTGATAATTTATAAAAAAAATAATGTTTTTCAGGTCATTGAGCATTTTCATTTCTCTTAAGATATTATAAAAGAGTTTAATTTTTTATGTGTATTTATTTGAAAAAGGCGATACGAAACGTGATTTTCCGATTTTTTTAATAAAAGTTAATATTTTTCTATTATTATTGTAAAAAAAGCTGGTGGATGTATCAATTTTATACAACAGTTTTTTTTAGATAAAGTTTTCTTATTTATTTAAAATAAATCACTAAAGCAGAATTCATAATTTCCCTATAATTTATATATTCCACTTTTTTTTAAAACATTAGAAAGTATAGTATGGGTTTCGACTTTTTTCGTCAAAATTTTACAGTTTCGGGAAAAACACTTCATGATTAATTAGGACTAATGACAAGCTAAATGTCAGTTCATTTTAAGTAAAATCTAAGTTTTTAAAAAATAACAGTCAGCTCCAAGTTTTTTTTAAAATTTCAAAAAATAAAAAATTTTAAGGATAAAATTTTAGATAATTTATAAAAATACTAACTTTTGCGATGAATAGTTTTCAAGACATTAATCACGTAAAATGCACTATATAAAGTTATTTAGCTTAAAATTAGTAGGAAAATAAATCAGGAATAACTATTGATTCGAAAAAATACGTAAGTGGTAAAATAGATATTCAGAAAGGATATAAAATCCAACTAGTTTATGGATTTCGTACTTTGACCAGACACATGAATTTTAGAACAAATTGAACCTAATGAAATTTAAAAACAGTATATACAATCCTCGTATACATTATTGCGGATTTCTCAAATTCATATATTATCATATTAAAGATAATTGAAGAGTTTTTTTCAATTGTATTGTTTTGAAGGTTTTTTGGTGTTAATACGATAATAAATCTTCTAAAGTCAATATATTATCTTGCATTGGTTCCTGTGAGCTGAAATTTTTTTGTTTGACTTCAAGCTGAAAAATCTTTTTTTTTTTGACATTTATAATGGCTATATAAAGGTGTTTCTGTTATTTTCGTATTTCTATAAATATAATGTGCACTTAAGGAATACGATTAATGAGTTTTATATAAGATTATTCGCAAAAAATTTTATCTTTCTTTGGATTGTTCCTATTTTTTTTTATCAAGTTTTATTTGCGAACTACTTCTATATTTCAAGACTAAAAAGTTTCTTTGCGAACTTTTTATGGTAAAAATGTATTATGATAAAAAAAAGTCATATTGTAATATTTTATAGTAAAAAAAACATTAAATTTATATCAAAAGATTTATGAATGTCAGATTAGCGGTGGTAAGAACACAAACGATAGAAATGTGGTAGACACCCGAATTAATAAGTCATAAAATTCATATAAATATAGATATGTAGGAAGCTATGAAGAGGGTGTCATTAAAAGAAGTATTTAGGTGCTGGAGAATACTCTTAGGTAGAAAGTCTCGAAAAAAAATGTAAAGAGAAATTTCTTAAAATGAAGATGATGATGTATATAATAAAGTTGTGAAGAAATAGTATTTTGAGAAGTATCAAAGGATTGAATAAGGCACGTGGATTATATGTATAGAAAGATGATGATGTATATAGTAAAATTGTGAAGAAATAGTATTTTAAGAAGTATCAAAGGATTGAAAAAGGCACGTGGATTATAAGTATAGAAAGATGATTATGTATATAGTAAAATTGACAAGAAATAGTATTTTAAAAAGTATCAAAGGATTGAAAAAGGCACGTGGATTATAAGTATAGAAAGATGATTATGTATATAGTAAAATTGACAAGAAAATGTACTTTAAGAAGTATTAAAGGATTGAGCAAGACAAAGAAATAATGAGACCTGAAAATAAAAATGTATAGAGGGGGTTTAGGCAATACATTTGAATTAGTATGTTATAAAAACGCAAGATGTATAGAAGAGAGTATAAAATATGTTAATTAAAGTAAATATGCTTATTTCGAGGTCACAGAGCCAACTAAGGTTCTGCATTGCAAAATTTTAAAATGTAATGCAATAAAACCGATCCAGAACAAATTTAAATTTACTTTTATTGATACAAATAAAATGAACAAGCAGTAGTATAAGACAGATTGCTATCAATTATTTTTTCAGTTATGAGGCACAGATTTATTTAAATTAAATTTTTTTGTATTCATAAAATAATTATAATCAATTGGTTAATTCAGTTATGAGGCACAGATTTATTGTAAATTAAATTTTTTCGTATTCATAAAATAATTATGATCAATTGGTTAATTCTCTTGTGCGACACCTATTTATTGTAAAATTAAAATTTTAAAGATTTAAAGAATTTATTTAGATATATGAATTGTAATTTTCTAGGTTTACGTTCGTTTATCTTTGCTCTATTTAGTCTATTTATTATAGAAATATTTATAATGAGTATTATAATAAAATTTCCCTACCATATGAAATTACAGTATATATGTAAATACAATCTTACCATATATTTTATTTCATACCCCAGAAAATACGCATAAGGGGTGTTTTAGGATTTAAAAGGCAAATATTTTATTTAATGTAAGTAAAAATTCCCATGCAGAAAAATTTTTCTCTTCATTAAAAATTTAATATATCATAAATTCAAATAATTTTTTTTATGTCAGGAGCATCTCAATTGCATATAATTAATTGAATATTTAAAATTTTGAGATCTTCCCTTTTTGTTCTAATGTCATCTCCAGCTTAAGATATTTTATAATCCCGTTGTATCCACAGCCCCTTTAAAAATATCAAAATCTAGAACAATTTCAAGTGCATTAAATATAATTGGTACTTGTAGAAAACTTTATCCTTTCTCCTTAATATCACATTTCCGTAGAATTTGATATAAAAAACATATTGGCCTATTACACATTTTGCTCCCAATCATCCAATGATAACACATCTATAATGATAAGTGATACAAAACATCTTATTATTACAGCTAATTTCCCTGTATAATAATTACATAAAAAAAACTTTGTTAAAAGAATAAAATAGTCAAATTGGGACCTTCCCTGAATGGATAAATAAAATCCGAATTATGCACAATAAATATAATTATCCCAAAAAGATTTTTGACCCCTGCCCCTCGAATATATATATTTCGAATAATTTCTCACCCATAATTTATATATAAATAAATTTGAATAACCCTTCTAAAATGACATTTGAACATAGCTCAGATTTTTATGACCTACAAAACGAAAATGACTCAAATAACAATAGCGAGACACAGAAACCGTCAAAAAGGAAAAGAGAACGTCGACGTAAGAAAGAGGAAAAGGAAAAAGACAAGAAACTTTCCAATCGTAAAATTGTCAATTTTCCAGCTACACAGCCGTATATCCGATTAGTTGATGGTGAAGAGCGTCTTTGTTTCAAATACAACACAAAAATATCCGAGACGGCACTTTCTACGATGGGGAATACAAATGTTCTTGATGATTTTGAGTTTTGTGTTAGATTTGATTTAGATACTGTTGATATTAACAAATTAAGTGAAAAATTCAAGTCTGACAATTGTATTTATCCTCGGGCTAATTGTGAAAAAGAAAATTATAAGGGAAACCGGTGGGCGTATGAAACAGAATGCAATCGACTTGCTTGGCAATTCGTAAGTCTCAATCCTATTCTTTTATATGGAAAGAAGGGTCTTATTCAGAGGGCAGTCGATACTTACCGTAATAGTATGAAAGAAACACGCAAAAAAAGTATGAAAGAAGAAAAAATGGTTAATGGGGTAATGAGAAGACGATATAACGAAGTCAATAATACCACGGTGATTTATTATCATGTCAAAGGTGCTAATCGAAAGGTTAGAATAAGAATTGATATTGAAAATGTTAATTTCGAATTAATAAGTGATGAATTCAAAAGCAAGTATGCGGTCTTTGACGAAGAATTCGATGACGAGTCCTTTGGAAAGGAAAAACACGAATTTAAGAATCCAGATAATGAAATTGGTATAAGACTCGCGTGGTTGAACGTTGAAAATACCAGTTTTTGGAATGCTGTCAAATACACTGACAAAGGGTCAATGATAAAAAAAGCTGTTGAAGGGTACAAAGAAGCTAACTTTGCAGAAAGTACTTCTGATGAACGTGATTTGGGCCAAATTGTTAGTGGGCTTTTAGATGGTAAAGCCTTCAAAGATAAGGAAATCGATGAAAACTTCTATTTCCTAGATTAGATGAGATGCCTGTAATAAATAAATATGACTAAGTTTTAATTGCACATGCCTTTTAATATAATATCATAGACACTGAAATTCAATCTATGTTTAATAAAAAAAATCGATATTCATCATTGTTGTAAATTATCTATTTGCTATTCGATATCATCATGAGCACGATAAATTTGGCATATCCATCATTTTTACAAAATATTATTATTTATTTATGGGTTAATTTTCTTTTTATCGATTTTATCTATTTAGACGTGTTCAGCGTGTTGGGAATATTGCACAACTCCTTGATGCATCTTTTGACACCTTCGTCTGATCTATCTTCATCAACTGCTCTTCTTCTCTCAAATGAGATGAGTTCAAGTGTCTTCGCAGTGTGATTTTTACAAAATAATATTATATTTATGTATGTATTTTTTAAACAAAATTGTTAAAAAAAAATATTTAAGTAAACAAATGCATCTTTTAATAAAAAGGCTTCTTGTTTATTTTTTCCTGGAAATTTATTAGTATATATATTCGACCTATTATATTCAACCTATTATATTCCTATTATAATAAAAAGGTGCATTTGTATATTTTTAACCAGGATTTTTTATTTGAAAATATTTCAACCTATTATATACATTTCAAAATGAAATTTTATATATCTATGATAATTAGTTATGGAATATATGATTTTAAACTTAATGTTGTTCAAGCAAAATTTAGATTGCTCTATAGATAAGATTTGGCTATTACTTCTTTCTTCCTCATCATCTTTAAAATATTCCTCGATGCATCTTCTTCTCCTAAGACTTATTATTTCAAGTGTCTTCCTCAATCCTTTTGTTTGTGCTTCCACTTCCGTTAACATTCCTATCTCTTTAATATAACCCTACATTTGATTACGTGTATTTAAAATGGAGCACAGTGCTGATGTATCGTTTAAAATTAAATTGGTTTGGTCGAGTAGTGTAAATTTTAGAAATAGTGCATCAATTTAAATGATTGATTGATCGTTCGAATTATATACCGCAAGGGTATTTTTAAATTATCTGTAATTTTTATTTATGGGCTATATTTATAGTCGTAATTTTAGTTTTTGTTCTCAGGCACAGCTTGCTTGATACTCTGTACACACAGTGTATTTATACTTTCGGCTATCTTCTCCTCTCCACAGTCTTCTTCAATACCCCTCCTTCTTTCGAGACCTATTAATTCAAGGGTTTTTCTCAATCCCAATGTTTGAATGTATGCCTCAACCTGGTTCGTGACATCTAGTTCCTTCAGGTACCTTCTATGATATCGTGTAACCACACCGTCCCATGTAATTTAAATTATCTAACAAGTAATTATGATAACTACCCATTAAGGGAAACTGCTTACACTAGTAGGCCCAACTATAAAAAAAAACATAAAGTTTCAAATATACACCAGATTGTGGTTCTGAAACATCTTGGCTCGATTAATGAACACAAATATAAGTAAACATTGGTATGACGGTAATGTTTACCTTGCAGCGTTAACCCCGTCAACGTAATCAAGACCGTTAATTTATACCATAACTAATGCAATAATTTTTTAAATAATAGAAAGGTTCTTTTTGTGCAGTAATTAAATAAAATAAAAACAATTTTATGGGCTCATAAATATTTGAAAAATTTCAGAATTTTAGATCTAATATTATGACACGGATGTCTAAGATGTAAACACCAATTATTTTCTCTCGTAAAATAAATCCAATCCAATCCAATCCAAACAAAATTTAAAAAATTCAATAAAGACACATTCAAACATTGAGACAAAAAAATAATAATTTCAGTTTTAAACTAAAGCTTGTTAACAGTACAAAACGAGTAAAAAATTGGAAATCAAAAATATTGGCCTATTTTTGTTCAATATAGCAAATAGATACATCTCTTATAGCCAATAAGTAATTAAATAAAAGCACATCAAGGTGCAAATGAACATAAAGAGCACAAAAAAATTGACAATTTAAAAGTTGAAAATCGGCTCTTCGTTTAGGATGCTTTAAAATATTAGGAAATAATAAAGTTAGGCACTGTTTCTGAAATGAAATTATTTAAAAATAGATCAAAATAGACAAAAAAGCTCATTATATATTTTAATCTCTGAAGAAAGAATAAAAAAGACTTTTATCATAACTATATATCAAAAAAAAATATTTCCATTTCAGCCTATAAAATTATCAAAATGTGCATGATTATTCTCTTTTATATTTAGAAAAGTTTAATATAACAAATTTACAGCAAATATGAATTATATTTTATATCATGAATTTATATTTGATAAAAGCAAATATGATATGTGTGATATTCCCGCTTCAATCCTTAAAAAACCTACCCTCGTTGTTTGTTATATAAAAAAATAGGGTATAAGGATATAACTGAAGTGTGTATAAATAATTTCACAAATTTATATTAGTTTTTTTAAAACGTTGATCCAAAATATACGATTTTTTTTGTAAGCAAGGATTGATATTTACCCCTTTCCACCACAACTTATTTATTTTTTGATTTTATATATAGCTCGATTGAATTTAAGTATATTATAAAAATTATAATTAATAAGCAAATATTTTTCTATAAAAAAGGAACGCCCGGCGAATAGATTATCATTTTATTTAAAAGACATTAAACACTAGTTTTAATATATTTCGAATATAAATAGATAATTTTAATCAAATAGGAATGTACTTCATAGCTTATTCACATAAATATATTGGACTTATTACATTTAATTTCCAGCCTCATCATTTTCTTTTATAAAAGAAATAACATGCCTGCAATAAACTATTTTGGTGAAAATTTAATATAAATGTAAAAAAAAAGCAATAAAAAAAACAAAAAATATTGTTTATTTATTGCGAAGAAGTCTATTTAAATTTTATGAGCCTGATAAATTCATCCAAACAAAATTGTATATAACCACACTGTCTTATTCATTTTTAATTTTTTATTGGGAATAAAGAGATGCGCGAAAGTATTATCATCAATATTTATACATAAATGGGGTTTTAATTACTTATATTGTTAAAATGATCAAATTATCTTCATTTTACATCATATAACATATAATAGTTGTTATGGATATATATTTTTTCCAATTTTTTTCAAAGTTCTATGTTTTATTTTCTACTTTATAGACATAAAAAGTTCAACATCTATTGTAAAATTATATTTTTCACATATTTTGTTTTTAAATTCAATTCATTTGACACAAGGGTTTTAATGCGATTTCTGGAAGTAATAATGAATAAAAAAATTAAAATTATTACGTAAAATATATAGGTAAAAATTTATCTACTACCATAGAGTTAAAAAGCATTTTTTGTAATATTAATTTTGGAATAATAAAACAAATGATATATGTACTCATAAAAGAAGAAACTATATTTTATGAATAAATATTTTTGTAAATCTAAAAATCGAATTTTTGATTACTATAACTATTTTTTATAATTACCTCATTTTTTTGTGTGTATAATATTTTTAAAGAATGCCAACAACAAAAATTACATATTTTGCATTTTAGGATATTATTATATTAGATACACATATTCGGATATATTAAAAACCACATTAAAGAATACAAAATCATTTTTAACAGTCTCAAGAATTTTATTTACAAGATGTTCTAGCATAAAATGGAATTTACAGCATTGATGAATTAAATACTTGAATCTTTTTAGTATAATGTGGCAAGATCGAGAATACTATACTAATCGCTATTTTTTTTACGGAAAAAATATGAAATCAGCCTTAACATTTTACGTTTTTATTGATCAATAAACACGATATAACTATTTTTTTTTAAATAACAATATGCTTATATTTGTATCTAGAGGTATAGTTATGGTCAAAAGATGCTATAGTTATTAAAAAATATAAATATATTAGTCGAAAATCAATGAAAACATGTACTATAGATTAATTGACACAATAGAAGATATTATACACAAATTTGATTTATCTTGACTAAGTTTAGAAATAAAGCAAGATTTACATGATTAAAAACACAATCGAAAGTATAAATATTATTTGATTGTTATAGATCGACATCTTTCGTCTCTTAAAAATACGATTGTGCTAATTTTTTTATTATATATCAGAAAAGGTGCAAAAACCAAATACAACAATATAAAATATAATTAAATAAATTAGATGCATTACTAATAGTAATTAGTAAAATAAAATATTTATATGAAAAATATTGTTCTAAAATGGAGTATAAACTATTTTTGACAATATAATTTTTTGTTATAACTGCATAAATCCGATTCAGCCACATAAATTAAATCTATAAAATTTAATAAAAACCAAAAATGAGAATAGAACATGCCGTAACACTTATAAAAATGATTTTAATATATTATTAGTTGAGATACAAAATATCGATTTTGATGAATTATAAGCTTATAGTGAATTTTTTTTAAAATTAAAATTGATAGCGATCTCTGAACACATTATTCTAAATTAAGTTTAATCATTATTAATAAAAAAAAGGTTTTTTTAACAACTCTTTGAATAGATGCAATGTTATCATATCCATATGAAATACTGAATAACAGAACATTTTATAATAATCTAAAATCTTTTAAATGCGACTAAATCAATTATTTGAGTATTTAAAGTTAACTTTGTGATATTATAATAAAAAATCTGCCGAAAATGAGGCGAAAATTATATACTCCATGCAGAAAAATGACAAAAAACTCTACTTTCATTTGTGTTGATGATTTTTTGCAATTTTTACATATATTAAGTATATTGTAATCGTCATTTCATATTTAATTTATTTTTATCTAATCGAAAATTTTATTATAATTTATCTTTATATGATGTCATATTTGCAGCCACACCTATTTTTTTTTATTACGTCAAGAATTTTTGATTTACGTTTTTTTATATACTATTAGTTTTATTGCACGTAGTTAAATTTTTTTCTAAAATTTTAACATTTTTAGATATGTCTTGAACATAATTTTAATTAATAAATACAAAAATTTATGAGATTAATTTTCCAAAAATAATACTCTAAAACATAAGTTCTATGTGAACTTCAAAAATTAAAGAATAAATAAATAAACGTTCAACTTTCTATGATCATATACCATGGCTAACTAAAATTTGATTGGATTGTTACAAATTGGATTCTTTAAACAATATATTTTCGCGTTTTTTAAATGTCATATACGATGTGTAGCTGATTGTCAAATAATCAAAAAAAATACTATTCGTATTAGAACTAAATGAATATATACAAGAAGGAAAGAAAACTTTAGAAAAAATATAATATTCCAACTTTTAAAATTTTTTAAAAAAAGTTTTCTAATTTCTCATTTGATTTTACAAAGAACATATTTTTATAAATAGAAAATTTTTCGCATTACTCTTAAAGCATACTTCGGTATGCCGATTCTGGTAAATCTTTTAATATTGATGGTTTGAATCGCTTGATGTTGCATTCTAGAATCTATCATATTGTTTTAGCACCATAATAAGTGTATGTTTAAGCAAAACGCTTATATTCACCAGTGAATCAGCGATCTGCGTTTGCTGTAATTTTGGCACTTGAGATGCATTTGTTACCTCTCTTGAGATTCATAAAATGTTCATGGGGGTGTAGAGGATTAAATCATTTGAATTTTATATTTTAAGTCTAGTATTTATACTGCTCAGCCATTATATCCCCTTTTAGTATTTACATATATATAGATAACGAAACATTAAAATTTCGTAAATCTGAAGATTTTTTAATGATATATAACTAATTTGAGCAAAAAAAAATTATTTTAAATTGTAAACTTTTATTTCATCAACATGAATCTGTACTTACGCTCTCTGTAAAGCCAAAAATCATGACCTAGCAGAGGGATTCTCTGTTGCTTGTTTTTTTTTCAGTTCCGCTAATTCATTCGATAGATCAGAAATTTCATTTTGTAATTTGGTTATGTTTTCTTCAGCTTCTTCTCGCATTTTTCCAACAAAATTCAAGTCTGATTGCATTTCTTCATTCTTCGTGTTTTTTTGTTTAATATGTGCCTCAGCTTCTGTTATTTCTACCTTAAGATCATCGTTGGCATCTTCGAGGGCCTTAATTTTAAAATTAGCTTCTTGTAAATCCTCCTGAGCTTTTTTAAGTCCCGATTCTTGAGTACCCTTGGAAGCTATCAATTCATCTTGTAATATTTTTGCTTTTTCTTGTGCCTTTTTGAGTTCATCTTCTTTAGTTCCCCTGAAAGCTTTCATATCATCTTTTAAACGTTTTGTTTCTTCTTGCGCCGTTTTAAGTTCAATTTCTTGAGCCCCCTTGAAAGCTATCAGCTCATCTTGTAATATTTTTGCTTGTTCTTGTGCTTTTCTTAGTTCCTCTTCTTGAGCACCCTTGGAAGCTTTCATTTCATCTTGTAATCGAACAATTTGTTCTTGTGCTTTTTTAGGTTCCTCTTCTTGAGTACCCTTGGAAGCTTTCATTTCATCTTGTAATCGAATAATTTGTTCTTGTGCTTCCTGTGCTATTCTTTTGTCTTCTATATTGTCTTGAGTGGATTTTTTCAATCTCTCTTCTAATTCTTTCATTGCATCGTTTGCAGTTTTTAATTCCTTTTCCATGGTATTCTTTTCTTCCTCAGCCAATTTAAGTGCATTATTTACGTTCTCTAAAACTGCATTCGCACTTTTTAGTTTATCTTCTATTTCTTCTTTTTTGGTTTTTAACATTTTTAAGGTATCTCCTGCGGTTTTTAAGGCCTCTTTACCGGCATTTTCTTTAGCTTCTTCTGTTTCTTTAATTTTCTTAAAATCCAAAAAATCATTTTCTGAATTTTTTTGAATTTGTATTGCCTTTTTTTGTTCATCTTCTGCTTTTATAAACTCCTCTTCTGCTATTTTAAGTTCTGCTGCAGATTTCTCCTTAGATTCTTTAGAAGCCTTTAGAATTGAATCAGAATTATCTTTTGCATCTTGAGTCGACTGGGGATCCCTAATGACGTTCGTTCGACTATTAGTTGCGTCTTGAAAATCTGCTTCTGTTATGGTATTTTCTGTTTTTTTATTTTCTAGATCTATCTTTTTTTGATCATATTCGACTGTAATATTTGTAAGATCAGTCTCTGCGAGTTTTTTTTTGACAATTAAAGCTTCTAAATCATTCTCTGCTTTTTTTGTTGCATCTGCCAAAGTTACTAGATCTAATTCGGCTTGTTTTACAACTTTTTCCATTTTGGCTATCTCAACGTCGATATTTCCGTTCTCTTTAATTAACGCATCAATTTCATCTTGAGTATTTTTACTGGATTCTAGTTTCTCTTTCTCTTCTTGCGCCTTTTTTAAAGCCCCTTGGAGATCTTTGATGCTGGATTCGGCGATAGATTGCGATTTCTTCATATTATTTATTTCTAATTCGTATGCCTTGTTAGAATTCTTTATATCAGCGAGTTCTGATTCAGCCTTATTCGCTTTGTCTATATAACCCGTAATATCATCCTTCTTCTTCTGCTCTTTGTCATTTTTAATGCTGATTTCCCGGACTATATCGTTAATATCTGCAATGAAAGCTGAAGATTCATCATAGTATCGTAATCCCACTATAGCATTTATGAAATGATGACATACTATATTGGATATCTTGAATTGATTTTCATGTTTGTTCTTTAGAGTCGATGACAACTCTTCAAGAAGCAAATTCTCGTATAAAAAATCATCATATTCAATCAAAGATATCTTATTTTTTCCAAGAAGTACAAGATGACTGATTAATTCTTTTAAGAACAATATGCTCTTATCTGTCGTCTCAACTTTTAATAAAATAAGGAAGTCTGCTCGGTGTGTCATAATCATACGGAATAGATCACCTATTGCATACATGTTGGTCAATTCTGGTAATTTGGTTTGAATTAATAAGAGGTTTTTAAGTTCTGTACTTTTTATATTCTCATCTGTTATTTTTTGCATTTTTTTAATTCTTTCATCCAACTCCTTAGTCATTAAATGAAGCTCAATACTTTCGTTCTTCTCTTTGATTGCAAAACTGCAAAAATTTCTGTATTTATATATTGCTATACAGAAAAGCAGTAGTATAGCGAGCAAAGAACATATTACGATCAAGACTTTTTTCAAATTAAATTGATTCTTCATGGAATTAGATTTCACAAATGTTTATATACTTGTTAAATATTCCAAATTAGACTTTATTTACTTTATTTGTAAATTATTGTTGCATCCAATGGATGTTTTATTTCATAATTAATTATTTTATCCAAAAATTTTAAAATTTAAGAGCAAAGTTTACAATTCATTTAAAAAAATTCTACAATTTTTCTATTCATCTTTTCGTTTATGAAATGTAAAAATATCTATTGAACAACATGATTCATCCAAGAACAAAAAATCAGTCATAACTTGTTTTAAAGCAGTAAAAGGAGACAAATTTTCATAAGATCAAATTATATAAATCTGTACGCGAAAAGAAAATTAACAAAGCATTTATGGCTGATAAATTGTCGATCATTAACCAAAATTATTCGGATTATTCAGTATTCAAAATTATGAACCGAAAATTAAATTTATATTAAATAGTAAAAAAATTAAATATCCACAGTGACCACAAGAACGAAAAAAAGTCTTTCATCGCAAATAAGGGGTCTTATAAGTTTTATTTACACATTCTTTATATTTTTCTAATTTTACACCACGAAATAAAAATCAATTTTTACATAATTTATGATTGAAACTAAAAAATACAAGAGACTCAGGAACTGCTTTCTCTTATTATTAAAATTTTTGAATTTTTAAAAAATTATTTGTACTTAAATTTATATATTTTTTAATTGTTAATAAGTGGTTTTATCTTTCAAAAGCATGTATTACGATATTTCTGATTTTCGATATGTTTTTTAAACTTAGTATTTCGAAGTTTTTTACTTCAAAAATACAGATCAAGATTCTTTTATATATAATTCATCCCTAATGGGTTACAAAAATCAAAATCTAATAACTATATTTTACTACGTTTTTTTTATTTTCAAAATGCACGATTTCATTAAATGTGTTGAATATAATTTTTGTTAAAAATTAAGTTTTTTTATTACAACATGTATATAAGAATGGTATTGTTCATGAACACAATTTTATCAATGAAAATCGTGCCACAAGTTATTTTATCTAGGTCTGATATATTAAAAAGCATATAGATTAAATTTCGACTTTTAACATCATTTCGTGATATAAGATGTCAAAAATATTGTTTATAAAATTTATGTCTTCTTTAAGCTTCGTGATAGATTTATAAATGCGACTCTATCAATTTAAAAAGAGCAAGCGTTAGAAAAGTATGAAGATAATTTATAAATATATTTAGGAAGGTGTTATAAGCCACCCATCGAAACTTTTTTTGTATTCGCTAAAAAAAATATAAAGTCCGATTTTTTAAAAAAAGAGGTTTATGATGGTTATTTTTTTTCAATAAATAAGAAAATTTATTATCTATCCAATAAAATATTATCAATCAGAATTGGGGTTTCTTTTTTTTATTGGCAATTCACAAAATTTACATACATTTATCTGCTTTTTTTTTGTGTATTTTCAAATAAATTTTTCTTTAAATGCTGTTTCTAGATTTGATTCTGTAATTTCTGACTACATATTTCGATATACAAAATATAAATAAACATTGTAGTTCATATTATATACGAATAAACACATTTTTATAATGATAATAAATACATTTTATTTATTATTTTAATCTTTTTCTTGTAGTAATAACCAGATAATGTATCCCAAAATTTAGTATGAAATTTGAATTATTCAAAATGTAATTCTTTATGCA
This sequence comes from Rhyacophila brunnea, assembly GCF_057557595.1. Classification (NCBI taxonomy): domain Eukaryota; kingdom Metazoa; phylum Arthropoda; class Insecta; order Trichoptera; family Rhyacophilidae; genus Rhyacophila; species Rhyacophila brunnea. Next base: position 746,778 of record NW_028232778.1, read on the forward strand.
GTCACATTATTAAAAAAATCCCCTAATAAGTTTCGTAAAACACTTGTCTTTTTTTTGATCTACTATTTAAATTTCCGAGCCTTAAGTTGCAAAATTCGTGGAATATGTACAATTTATATTTATTTCTTAGCTTTTTTTATTTAAAAACTTAAAATATCGTGCTTAGTGAATATTTATTGTTCGGTTGATGTGAATAAGGTAAAAAATAGACAAAATATTTTTATAAATTTTTTCTTCTGATATTGTTCATGTTTTGAGTAAGAAAATCCCGTTTTAATATCAAAGATCGACCTAAAATATCAGCATAAGCAAAGTTCTAGCCTAAAAAAGAAGGATTTATCAATTGAGATATAATACATAAAATTAAAAAAATAAATATGGCTTTTAACGGGGACAAATATATGTAAGTCGAGTGTCATAAACTTTAGATCCAATAACCAATAAAAATCAAGCAAAACGCGTGACATCATATCTGAATTACCTAAGATTCTAACAACAAATTGTAAAAATATTATTTATATGGTGGTAAGCTTTGCACATTTCAGATACCTAGTGACCGATATGAACATATATAGAAATAGTTCAACGAAAATCAAGGTTTTATTGTTAAATTAGCCACAATAAACTAAACTACGAAATATAGGCCGCCATTCTCTGGATTTTAAGATTCATGAAACTGATATATACAGAGTTAAGATGATAATAACAAATATAGATTTTTATTATATTAAATTACGAGATTTCAGTGCATTAAAAAAAAAGTAATATAAAATAAACAAAAATGCTTTATAGAGCTATTTTAAAAAATAAGTATTATACACAAAAAATATAAAATGTACAAATAAATCCTGAAAATTTCAAGTATATGTGCTTTATATTTATGTTTAGGCGCTTTATTAAAATTCTCGATATTTATCGGTTTGAATTCATACTAATGACTCCTAAAACGAAGAATGAAAAAAAACCCAACAAAATAGAAAAATCATAGCCAAATTCCAAAATACAGTCATTTAAAATAGCCTATTTTAAATAAGGAATATGTGGCTTTACAGTGTATTTGTGTGAATTAAAAAAAAGGAAAATATTGGCAGCATTCTTAAGCAAAGAGGCAAATATGATAAGAGAATTTATATATTTCTAAATAAATACATTTTTTTCTACAGTTTTTGTCAAAGATAATCATTATAAGATATGAATTTTAAAATTTATTTTTTCTCGAAAGATTAACAAATACCTTCCTTTGATAGTTTAATAGCTCAAAATAACCGATGAATTTTATATTATATAAAATGCTTATATAATTTACCCGGTTTTGGTAATTTTTTACTCATTTTTGGTAATTTTGTTTTAGAAACATAATTTACAATGAAAATTAAATTATCTTTATTAACAATGACCTAACTTTTAGAAATATTGATTATAATCATATAATAAAAATCATACAAGAAAAATTTATATAATCGATTTATAATTCGTTATTTAGTAAATTAATATCTTCAATTTTCATTGCCTAGAAATGATTTCATCCAGAAATCCAAAATTTCAAAGACTTACTATCTGTAAAGATATGGATCTAATATAGCATTAACATATGTAGTAACTACAATAAGTGAGTTTTATAGACAGAAATTATCAAAGGGAATCATTATTAACAACCAATATTAAATATGAAATATAAGGTTCAAATTATCTAACTATAAAATAGAGGAAATGTAGAACATTCAATTCGTTTATTTATTATTATTTAGTTAGCTTTCCATAAATATAGTATTAGATTTATTGTATTAAAATAAGGTTTTTTTATTAATAATATACACATTTGAGTGCAAAGAACTATTTTTATTAAACTTCTTTGCAGGCCATATATGCTTATTAATTCATTTGTTTTTTATGTATAGTTGAATTTTTTATATGAAAATAATAATAACTATAAAAATTCTATAAAATTTCACAATTAGCAAAAAAAAATGAATGTATCTTGATGATTCAATTATACTTTAAGATCATATAATCGCTTTTATTTTCATGAATAAATCATAAGCTATACTATTCGCAAACTAGTATAATTGAGAAAAAAATCAATTATACAATGAAAAAGGAAAATTAAAACAAAAAAGGCTTTGAATATATTAGAATGTAGGGGTAAAGGTAAAGTAGTTTAAAATAATATTTAATTCAATTATACGTGTATTTAACGATAATAGAACAACTTAGAAGATTATTTGATTAAATAAAAAAACTAGTTATGGGTTATTTAATCTAAACAATGACAAAAAACTAGTGCACATTATACAATATTTTTTCTATAAATATCTGGTATTCTTTAAGCATTCTATATATTTCAAATGCAAACACACTTCAAGCAACTCAATTGTGCCTGAACTTGTTATTCTTATTAGTTCCTCATACTCTTAATCAAATATATTTTTGTATTTCCCAACTTAAAATAAATAACGATTATTACTAAATTATGACCTGATATTTTTGTATATGACAAAAAGAAGAACTGCATCACACTGATCGAAATTGGCGTGACAAGTATTGACAACATAAACATAGTTGAAAACGAAAAATTGAGAAAATATGACCTGCTAGCATCTGAACTATCATTAATATACAAATGCAAGACAAAAATTATTCCATATGTTATAACATGGGACGGTGTGGTTACACGATATCATAGAAGGTACCTGAAGGAACTAGATGTCACAAACCAGGTTGAGGCATATATTCAAACATTGGGATTGAGAAAAACCCTTGAATTAATAGGTCTCGAAAGAAGGAGGGGTATTGAAGAAGACTGTGGAGAGGAGAAGATAGCCGAAAGTATAAATACACTGTGTGTACAGAGTATCAAGCAAGCTGTGCCTGAGAACAAAAACTAAAATTACGACTATAAATATAGCCCATAAATAAAAAATACTTCAATTACTAAATTATCAACAAAATAAGAATAGGGCTTATTTTGTTTATTAACTTGCACAAAAATCGGAAGTCGGAAATGATAAAAAGTAAATGGATTTAGTCTAAGCTAATAATAATTATAGCACTAGAAATAAAAAAAACATAAAATTTTTGCAAAAAGATGCATTAATATGTCTTAGTATATGAATAAAAAAAAATAAACTAAAAATATAAAGTTTCAAAAAATTTCTTTTAGGTTTAGTGATTTAGAAGTCTAAGTTTTTTTTTGCTTTGTAAAGAGTTATCTACAACTAAATTTTATTTAAAGATGTTATGTCACATAAAATTTTGTATATTTTAAACCAAAAAAAATAAAGAAATTCTTAATCGTTGCACATTAAACTAAAATAACTTCAAATTAAGCTGTTAAAATTTTCTAGACGTTTATAAGTATAGGTTTTCTCCCAATTGCTAGAAGTATAGATGTTTGTCATGTCAAAGGAATTTTTTAATAGATTTCAAGCCTTGATTATATCTGTTTAAGATTATGTTTGATATATGTATGATTCAAAATCTAAGATTCGTTTACCATATTTAATTTATTGATATTATGGGATTTTTTGTCTATATTTATAAAAGGATAAAATAAAAGAAATATAAAATCCATATTATAGTTTGAATATTTTATTTTAATCTCAAAAAGATACAAACAAAAATTTAATTTTTTGATTTTAAATATTCCATATAGGATTGCCTTTTTAATTTTAAGGAGGAAAAAATAATTTGATAAATTAGCCTTTATTCATAATATCAAGTACATTTTTGGCGAATGTTTTGGAGTTTTATATTCCTATTAGTTTAATTTAAAATTAATACATATTTTTGTCATAAACTAGTCACACAGACAAAAGCACTATGATAGTCCTGCTTCGAAACAATTTAGCATGTACAATAAATATAAAAAAGACTTATGTTTTTTGATAATATATATAAGACACAGATTAGGATTAAAGTTCCCGACACGAGATACTATTATAATTACAATATTCAAATTAGAATAAAACAGCAAAAATATAAATAGTAATTATACATTTGATCTAGAATATGTAATTTCATTTTACTTTTGTATTGAAATGCTCATAGCAGCATATATATAAATACATGGTTTTTACATCATAATTAAAATATAGGGGCAGTTATCAAATAGACTAACCACACGAAATATTAGTCATTAAATATAGATAACGCATTAAATGTCGTTTATAAATCTTTTTGTGCAATTTCCTAAAAAATTTAGCATTTTAATATGGTATTGAGTTATTTTTGCTGTGCCATTTTATGTTAAAACACAAACTATTTTTCCAGCACAAAAATCAGATTTAATATTCTTTAACTATGTAAACAATGGTGCTAAGATAAAACATAGTTTTGTTTTGCTTTTTATTTTAATTAAGATCTACCAATTCCATGAAATTTACTTTCTTTATGTGTTTTATTGATGGCAGTGTACAATCTATTCAATAGAGTCTTTTTTTTTGACAAAGCACGACTATAGATTAAAAAAATGTTTTTGTAATTTCATATTTCACATTTAATAATATTGACAAAATATATTTTATATCAAACCACATGGGTTAATGCGCAGTAAATCATTTTTTCTTTTTGATGAAAACACAGGATGTTATTTAGAGTATATATCGGTTCTTATATGACATTTTAAGATCAATTTGTGATAAATTTCATAAACTACATAAAAAAGCATCGCATTTACGTGATTTTGTCATTAAAAATATTTTTTACAAATATCTTATGTACATTCTTTCTATTTCGTTGAGATCGATTATATTGCAAGCAGTTTTTATCGAAATTTGTAGCAGCCTTAAATTTTCGGAATAATGCCATTACCCGTGGCCTTGCAAATTTATATTTAATATTCCTATTAAAATATAAATACTAAAGTATCTAAATATAAATAAAAGCATAGAATTCAAATCAGCCGCAAATATCCTAAAAATTCCTATAAAATGCACAAGAATTTTAGTTTACCAAAGATTTATTCTTTATTGTAAATAAATCATTGAAAATTGTAAAATCAATATTTTAACAAATATTAGTCATAGATACATATAATAGAAACGCATAAAAAATATTTTCTAGAAATTAAAACCTTTTTATTGCATGCAAATGTAAAAAAAAAATCTTTCCTAAATATTCATATTTAAATCAAATGTTTTGACCATCGTATGATTCAGTATTGTATAAAAAAGATTTATCAACTACAATATTCACCATGGCATATTTATAGAATTAAAGTAGAAAAAAAACTATAAATACTAATATATTCTATATTTAAAAATAAGTCATAGATAAATTAGAATTTATGCTCATAATTTTTACAGTCAAAATACCGCAAATTTTATATGAAATTAAAATATGATATTAGCTTAAATACATAATTAGTACATCTTTGCATATTTTAAATATATAAAAAAAAAATTTTATCATCTTAAAAACAAAAACATGCTTTTGTCATTTATAAGTCAATTAAGATATTATGAATTTACTACAGTGAAAGTAAAAAGTTCAAAGCCGAACAAATTTATTAAATGTAAAGCAAATCTTGTTTCTGTTTTCTTTTGAACACTTTTTTGGAGTTTTTGATATTTATAATAAAGAAATTTATAAATAAAAGGAACGACTTTCTGGCTGTTTTTACATTGATATTGGATAAAACTACCTTTTGGGGTGAGATATATGCTTAACTTCTTGTCGAAAATTCTTAAAATAATTAATATTGGTGGAAAAATACACTAAATAACTATAAAAACCCCATAACACACAAAAAATAAATATAAAATCAGTACAATAAAATTTGATCATTTATAATTAGTCATCTAGTTCAACTTTAAATATTCTACCAAATAATTGCTTAAATAAAATATAATCTAATCTTGAATAACCCATTATCTTTTGACTAGTAATATTTCATGCCGCACATAATTGCATTAAATAGAGGCAGTGAGCACGCCAGTTACATTTTTGACGACTTTATCGTTGAAATAGAGAGTTTAAATCATTTTAACATAATCTCATAACGTGTACACAGTCTAACCAAGATATATTTTTGAAAAAAAGATACGTTATATTACCTTTGTTCTATATCTTGACCGCAAAAAAAAATTTCTTCTAAAAATCACACAAAAACAAATAAATGTGAATAAACGATTTTTTTTATTCAAAATTTAGTAAATTCACTTAAATTATTAACAAAATAAAATATTTCAACATTTTAAGCTAATAAAGATAGCGTAATAGTATATTATGACGTTTATTATTGTAAAAACCAAATATATAAGAAAGCACATCTCCTTATTTATATTTTTATTCTATCTGCGCTTTAATTAGTTTTTAAGATTAAAAAAGCCTGTTTAATTATTATTGCTAGCCCAGATACCAAGATGATTTTATGACATACAGTTATATGATTATAATATAATATTTTTAATAAATAGTGTAATCTATGTAAATCATAATTATATATGACATAACTTACGAGCACGCAATTATACTATGGTTGTTGCTTTTTGTCAAAAAATTTGGTAATGTGCTCACGCATTTCTACGATACAATTATATTTGTCCCATTTTCTAGGCTATTTTTCATGATTTAATGTGTAATTAAGATTAAGTATAATTGAATTAGAACGGATCATTTATCCTAATTTACATAAATAATTTTTATAAAATTTTTCTTGTACTTAGTTATAATAAGAAAACAATAACCTTCGAATCGCATTTTAACGGATCTGAGTTACTTCATTTATCAAGTAACGAGGTTTTAAACACAGCATAAATCATTATCACGCCTAATTTATGTAATAAACTCATGCGTATTTCTTTTTTAAAAATAAATCTTTAGGTTCTAAATATATATTCTAGTGATATATATATTCATATATAGACATTCATTGATAAAGATTGCTACATTGAACCTATATTTTAATCAAATTTTATAATTCAAAATATTAATATTGTGATCAAAATCTGTTTATATTATATACAGTCGCTGTATATTTAGCTCTAATTACGGTCAATTTATAGACATTTATAAATTTAGCATTAATTTTATGCCATTAATTTTTTTGGTTTTAATCTCGGAGGGTGTGGAAACATCGAATTTTCACTTAGGGGGAAATATTAAATCTTTATGAAAATCAATGTAAAAAATGTTCAAATTAATTTTTTATTATTATCCAATGTAACAACTATTTTCACACATTCAATCTAATTTTTTTAATATGGCTTTTTATTCATAAGATTGCTAGATTCAAATATCAAGTTTACTGATTATTAAGCATAATATTTATTAGAACATTTGATAGTAAAATAAAAAAAACCCTTATTATTTGGAAATGTATATTTATTTCTCAATTGAAACTCACCCACTTGAAAAAAATTCATCCTTCTACATCTGATATTTTTTGCAAGATTGTATAAATACATGAGAAGCAAAAAAACTATATAAAATCATTTTTTTCTTACGCGGTTTATGTCTTAATGTTTATCTATTATGTTCTTCATGTCTTGCCATCACTTTTTCTGATTAAAAATTATTAAAAAAGGCAAGCTGCAAGTAAAAAACTAGAAATAAACTAACAAGGTAGTTCAGTATGTTTTTCATAGCATGAAATCTCTTTTTTTTATTAAATGAAAAAATCCTTTTGATAAAATAATCACATAAATCAAGAAATATAAAACATAAATTTCATAATGATTGATATCCAAAATGTTTAAGAGCTTTTTTTATTTCTATGCATAATTAAAATCTATTTTTGGGACAATAATACAATGATGATACATTGTGACTTATAAGCGTTTAAAAGAGATAATCCTTATATATACAATTCTATGATTATAAAAAATAATTTTTTATTAATAAATCGATATTACAATAAACACGAAAAGGTATTTTAATACAGTTTTTTTAGCATGTTCTATTATATATTTTTTTATAAAGTAATGTTATGTGTATCTTTTTAAGACAATTAATCATTACTGCTAGCTATAACCTAATGTAAATTTTAAACATCTTCTAATTCTTGTCCGTTTATTTTTTAATTTACTTAATATTGCATTTGATAGAATTAAATCAACGTTAAACTGTGAATTTTTATAATCAATAAAATTATTTTAATCTTTAATTTGCAAATAAAACAAATTTCTGCTTATCTTATGCAAAAATTTAGCAATTATAAATGAAATATAAGCTTGTAAGTTTTTTAGAAGCGATATATAAATAATTTATATATTTCTTAGGATTCTTTTTAGATTATTATTAGTCAAATAAAAAAATCATAATAAAATACATTTTTCACGATATTAAGAGCTATTTAAGCTTCGTTGGAATTTTACTTATTCTGATTATATTATAATTTAGATATTATGTTTGAATCTAATAAACCATCTGCTGCAAAGTCTTTTCTATGAGGCAAATGTCATACTTTTAGATGAAAACAACAAGTCAAGCATATATATTTCCTGATAATTTATATAAAAAAATTGTTTGAAATAGACGAATTATGGGAATAAATGATACAATTAGTCTAAAATTTTCATAGTGCATGAAAAAAATAATTTTAATATGCATTTATTATGCACAAAAACAAAAACCATGATACGGATATTATTTAAACCATCTAAATTTAGATATACACAAAAAACAAGAAAACTTATACAAAAAAATATAGTTTTGCAGATAAAATGATCAACATATGATGAATATATCGCATATTATGACATCTTTAATAGATGATATACATACGAGAAGTGTTTTTTATATTCAATGATAAAAAAATAATATCGGTTTTTGATTTTAAAATACTAATCTCAATATTTTTCTATCCTTTAACATATTTTTAAACCAATAAAAATAATGTTTGTTATATTTTAAATGCATCTTTTTTTCACTAGCTTGAACAATAGACATTTTATCAATTTAGAGATATAATTTTGGGATTGTATTTACAGTATAAATTATAATTTTTTTTACATTTTTCATCTTGAATTAGATTTATGAAATTTATTTAGTCTATACTGTGGTAATTGTGGCATAAGATTATTGTCCAAGGCTTATTTACGACAATTATCATGTGTAATTTATGCTGTTACATCACAAATATACAATAAGCTTATCTCTTGCAGTTTGTATATAAAAAAATTACAAATTTAACGATGTTAAATAGGTCTTTATGATTAAAATTCATAATTTGTTTTTCTATTTCTTATTATTTTTTTGTGATTTCAAAGAAAACCATATATTCTTAATTCTATAATATTTTCACTTTTTGTTTTTGTGTATTCATTTAAATACTTATGTAATAATTTGATTGATTGTTCTTAGAACATCTTTGACACAAAACATTTTTTGCTAGAAAATGAAGTATGCTATATACAATTATAGAAAACAAAGATCTCTTAATTCCCATAACTAGATACATAGCAGAAGCACTAATATTATATATATTGTTCAAATATGGATATAAATCGAGGCGGTACGAAATTTTTCTTGACGAAAAAACAAAAGATCAGCTCATTGAGGATTTCAGGCCAGAGGATATTGTTGATGAAAAATTTCCAATCGAAAATTTGCAAACCATGCCTTGTTTCTTTACATCAGCATATGGTTCCGAAAAAAGAAGAAAATATACTATTAAATTTGAGTGTGCAGATTATGATTTATTTGATCTACGTTTTAAAAACAAAGATGAAATAGTTGATGTAATAAAAAAATATGGAATAGGAACTTGTGGACCACCTGGGTTTTATGGAACTTTAGATCTTCATCTTGAACTCGAAAGAACAATTGCGGATGTTATTGGTGTCGAAAGCTCTATATTGTATTCCAACAACTTCACATGTATTAATTCTGTAATCACATGTTTTTGTAAGCATTATGATATTGTTTTTTATAATCAATTTTGCAATGAAGCAATTCTTAGAGCTGTGGGAATTACAAAAGGATCATCTATTTCGTGGACAAATTTAGAAGATCTCGAAGCCAAGATAAATCGCTTTTATGAAAAAGGCAAAAGAAATTTTATAATTACTGAAGGTCTTTTCAAAAATACAGGAGATATAATAGACCTACCGAAATTAATTTCATTGAAGAACAAATATAAGCTAAGGTTAATTGTTGATGAATCATTAAGCATACCGATGCTAGGAAGAGGTGGGATATCCGAATATTTCAAAACATCAGTTTACGAAATTGATGTAATTATCGGATCTCTTGCCCATTTATATAGTGGTAGCGGAGGATTTGCAGCAGGAACGGTTTTTACAACGGACTACCAAAGACTTTCCGCACCGAGTTATTGTTTTTCAGCCTCCATGCCTGGATACTTGGCCAAAAATGCTATGTGTAATTTGAGTATAGACATAAACATGGAAGATATAACGCGGTTAGCTACTATTTTCATCGAAAAATTTGAATCTAAAAATTATATAATTACGTCACATAGCGATTCACCAATGATAGTTATAGCAAGCAAAATGTGTATGTGCGAGACGGAATCTATTTTAGAAGAACAATTAGTTGAAATAGTGAACATAAGAAAGATCAAACGCTCACTTGAAAAGGAAGGAGTAAGGGTTGGTGTTATCGAAAACCCGATTCCAGCAATAAGGCTTTGTATAAAAAAAGATTTTTCAGCTAAAGATGTTCTTGAAATTGTAAAAAAAGTCATGAAGTATTGTAAATAAAAAGTACTACTGCTGCAAATACTCTGTATAAATAGATAAATTTTAAAGAAAAATTTTATAATAATCCCGTACGAAAAAATATTTATGTCTGATATTATTGTTTAAATTTTATATGAAGTAAACTTTGCAAAAAAAATGAGACCTTGAAGGAAAAAAGAACATTATTTCTGATCAATACTAAGTTCCAAATAAATAGCAGAGTAAAACTATAAAGGTGGTAAAAGATAAAAATTAAGGAGTAATTTATTTTATAATTTTTTTAACATCTGTCGTAACTTATATGCTTTCACAGTTATTGTTAAATGGCGTGCATCATTTTTTATTTATTTTCGAATGAAAACGTAAAGGATAAACTAAAAAAAAAATTTCTTCTTGATTAGCTATACCAGTAAATTTGAATTTAATTGCAGCCTAAAAAATATCACAAAATTATAAACAAAATTATGAAAATTTATGCATTGTATATTATGATCGCGATTATATACATTGTATAATGCACCAACAAATTAAAAAATAGTCAACGGAAAAATAAAGACACGATGTATACGCAAAATATAGTCCGGCACAACTTTGTCGTGTTGATGGAGTCTTTGCCATAAGAATCAAAAAAAATCTTTACTGTGTATATAAAGCATATAATAACGAGATTTAGCATTTATTATATCAAAGTAAAAAGAAAATATTAAATCGATAATGATTTCCTATTTATTGTATACATTAAACTCTCATTGATGTATTAATCGAGGTTAATTTTTTGACGATACCATAGACATTATAAACAGTTACTGGCTTTAGAAAACGTTTTAAATATAAAAATAATATGAGTTTTTTTTCAATTACATTTGTAGATATTACACTATGAATACAAACAAACACAGTGACTTACGATTTTTTGACCAAGTTTTGCAGATATTATTTATACTAGACTTTAATTCTTTCAGACAGAATTAATAATATTTTCCCAGACTAGGCCTATATTACTTATCATGAATATTTTTTAGACCCATTAAATATTAATATAATTGTGCTTATAATACAATTCTGTTCATAAAACCTTCAAATTCATGATAATAATGCAACAAGAACAAAAAATGTCATTAAATATGATAATTTCACAGTAAACGTTTCATCATCGCGTTAAAAATGAGATTTAGATTAAAGTGTATGCCAATTTTCATGTTTCTAGGTTCCATTGATTTATATAAGTAATTATATATATTTTATTCAAAAAAACCATTAGGGATATCGATATTTTTTTTATCATGATAAATCGTTCATTATGCCGTATACATGCATAAGCCTAAGAGGCTATATTTTTTTTCAATAAAATATCTTCAATAAATTCTTAATGCCTTTGCATAATTTAATAATTATAACCTGAAAATTTATCATTCAAGGTTTTTTATATGAAAGTGCGCTACAATACGTCGCAAGCACAAATAGAATGAAATATCAGTTATTTAAATTTTCAAAAAGGAGAAAGATTTTTTTTCTATCGATAAAATGCATAAAAAAAGACTGATTTTGTACAAAAATTTATGATTTAAAATAAAATTATCATGATTTCTAGCTTCCACTCCTATATGTATGTACCCTTTTAAAACTGTATACATTTAAATATATTTAAAATGTGTCCTAAAAATAGCTGTACTAAATATTATTCAAGTATTTTTGTAACCTAGGCATTTTTTGGCAAAAAACACTTCCTTCGTGCAATAATTTATTTTTTTTACGTTAAGATCATTTATTTATATCTTCTATCTGTAAAAAAATACAATGCATATTGAATCAAGATGTCATTGCAATAATGTCATTTTTGAACCCCATAAATCTTCTTGATTACAATATTTAGGCCTATATTCTATATAAAAATAGTTTTATAAATATTACTTTTGTTTATCTAATGAACATAATTTTAAATAATTCCAGAAAAAAATTAAAATTTTTAAGTTTCTTGCAAACGCCTAAAGATATACTTTGTATATTTTCTAATTATGGAAGTCCTTGTTTAAGAAAAAAATGTTTTTATATGTTCTTTTTATAATATAAGGGAGGTTTGATATACCTTTATATTTTTTTAAGCACGTTATTAATATTTATATAGCAGTATCATAACTATGTACATTTTTTTCTCACGAAATTTAAATGTTATATTGTTTGCTTCCTATACATTAGACCTCAGTATATTAACAAATATGTTTAAATTCAAAAATACTTTATATTTAAAAGATGAATGAAATATTTAAATCTAGTTTTAAAATGCAGCTTTTTTTGTAAATTTAACTTGCAATTCAGCTTTGTTTGTGGGCTAGTTTTAGAGTATTTGAAGTAGAATTTGATAATAAATGATTGAAGGCATTTTTTATCGACATATGATGGCAGTTTCAAAATAAAATTATAGATGAATGACATAAAACTGTTGAAAACATGGTAAAAACCCTATGGATATTTTTAACCTACCATGAGATTGTAAAATACAATTAAATGTGGTTTTGTTGTAACTCTACACGATTACCCTATTCAAATATATTAACGAAAAAAATTGACAGAATGCGTATGATTTCCTGAACTAGTTACATAAAGGCGCAGTCAAATCTTTTTCAGTTAGCCTCGTGCATACAGCATTATATTTACAAAGTAGCAAGCACGTAATTTGGTATTATATTTTGAGACAATCAGTTCATTGAGTTTTAATTTTCAATATAAACGTCGAAATCATAGAATTATGGCTTGATCTTGTTATTTTTCTTATTCTAACATTATATTTAAACATAATTTTGGCCTTTCATCGCAATAAAATCTGAGTTATAAATAATTTTCGGCTTTTTCGTTAGATTTTTTTCAGTATAAAAATTTATACTTGAAAATTTTATTTTGGTAATTGATTGTTTAACCGAGTTAACGGTATACTATTATATGCCTTATATACTTTTATATACGTAATGTATTCGAAACTAATATACCTTAATCATTTATGTTTTACTTCTATTACTTTACAAGAAGTTCGCTTTTTATACACAGGAACTATTGCTCAACTGCTGCGTCTCTCTGTGGGACTCCTCCAGCACTTCTTGTCACCCGTAATCACCGTGGATTGGGCCCTTTCTCATAGGCGGCAGTCATTATGCGGAGGGAATGAGATTCTGTCTACTGTTCATCGCTACAAGCTACAACCACACTTACCTAATCCTTGCTGAACGGTGTGGGATCTTTTTCAATACTGAACGCACACTAAAACGGCTTACACAGCAACCTCCTATTTCTCATTGCTTGTCAGTGCTTTATGGTTTATCTTTTATTGTTCACTAGCCGCTCCCATGGGTATTTTTCTTTAAAGTAAATTCGTTTCGGAAATCAGTGGGGCGGGTGGAAATGGAACCCGCGACCCCTGATCTAGGGTCATAATTGTAAACCACCCAACCATACCACCCCATTCGAAACTAATATCTTTAATTTTATATGATTGATTATAATATATTGTGCCATGTTATCCAGTATTTGTCTTTTCTATTTTAACAATGTATCTGGGCTTTTTTAACCATATTAATTTCTTTTCCATGCCTAAAAACTTCATGAATAATTTTTATCGCGGCTTTAGAATAACAATAAATGTGCTATTAAATATTGCCAAATCGAGAAATACGTTTTTTTTTATATTTATTTTGTTTTCAATATGTTAGCTATTATAATATAAGATATAAATTATTACCTATAATATAGTCTTATATCAATATTTATGCACAATGAAAATAAATAAACTCTAAGTTATAAAAATCATAAAAAAATATATAAAAAGTACATTATATCAATTTTTTACACAATTACTAGAATAAAATATAGAAAATTATCTTATTTTTAGGTATAAAATAGCTTTAAATACTTTACTTATAGTTAGTAGTGCATTCATAAATAAGGATTTTAAATTTGCAATTTACATGATAAAATTCCATTGTATAATTTACGATGCACTATTTTTTTTTGCACAATTAAAAATTTTCCGTAAATGAAAAGACACTCAAAGGTATCTCGTTTTGGATAATAAGAGCACTAGATTCAGATTGAACAGGTAAGATGTCAAAAGATTTATTAAGAAATTGTACATTATTACCTTAGAGGCTGACTACGTCTCAATAGATGGAATTGATTATAAGAAACTAATCTATAGATAAAAGATATATTTCAGTGAATTATATTTTTAAATATAGTATAAGGAGCAATTAATATAACACAAATACATGCATCAAGGCAAAACAATATGTGATGTTCAAGCATACAGGATTAAAACTAATTTATACTATTTTAAAAACATAAACTAAATAAGAATTTCTGAATATAAACGACAGACCTAAAAAAAAACAATTGTTTTCGACATTTACTATTGTAATGCACAGAAAATTTTTTTTCGAGCAATCAATTTCCCCCTTTCAGGCCCATTTTATTTGAACTTATTTATTAATCACTATTTTTTTATAGAAAAAACACTGGTTGTCATAAATTAACATTTTTTAAATAGCTTTGTATGATTTATAAAGGGTATTTAATAATATGTCATGAACACTAATAAACATAAAGATTTAGAATTTTTGATATTTTAACAATTCAGAAAACAAATTAGTTTCCGTTGTTATTTCTCTTATTTTAGTAAATAAATTAATGTGGAAATTCCGGCTTCTTTATAAATAAAAAAAAGTCTATTGTGTAATAATGAATTTAATTACTGACTTTGGTGTGCGATATTACTATGAGCATCGCAAAAAAACCAATTTTATAAAATGGTGCATATTGTTGATCCAGCCGTGTAATATGCATACCTTTATACCGAATTTCAAAAGAAATAGCAGCATCCCATTTTTTTTTGCAAAAACCAAGATTTTATTTATTCGGCTTATTTATTTATATTATAAAATAACTTACAGATCTTTTCAACATGAGTTCCACCATATAAAAAACATAAATACATTATATTCTATGCCTGATGTTTTAAATGCTTGGATTATGACATATAAGTCTATAATAAAAATGTGTACCTAAATTGGTTTTTAAAAAGAAGCAGGGAGATTTTTATTTTACACGTTTTAACGGACGAGAGGAACCCCAATGCGTTAATTCTGTTAAGATATTAACTATTCTAAGAGCAAATATTCATAGTATGAAATAAAGTTGATTCAAAGCCTCTTTGTTGAAATTTAAGAAATATGTACTTATTTATTTAATGTTTGGGACAACTATTCTGTTTAATTGTGATCAAATGTTTTTGATGTAAGCGCGAATTTGAACTGAAGTCGCATTTAGTGTGAATCTTTCTAAAAGAAATTCTCAATATGCTCGGATTATTTTGATACTTATAATTTATTTAAAAACTCGCCTCGAAAGATAATTGTACACTCAAACAAGCATCGTAAATTCCGAAAGATTTAAACAAGTAGACTAACAAAGAGTATTATGAATTGTAGTTATGGTAAATTTATTGCATGTTATGCATAACAGCACATGCTCTAAATATTCAAATCCAAATAGTTATATGAAATCCATTTTTCTATTCTTATAATTTAAAGCCAATAATTTATTTTTTCAATCATATGATTTATAGGTAAAGGACGTAATTATACCTAGTACACGTTTTTTCTGCACTTAAATAGACGTTTCTATCTCAAAGCATAACTTGATTCGTTTACCAATCCAGTTCATCTGTATTTTACATTTTCTCTTTCACTCTTTCATGTTTTTTTATCCCAGAATACTCCTAAGAACTGTTTTTAATGCTATTTTACTTATTTTCGGGCTTTAAAATTATGATAATATTAGCGGGCGACATTAGTTCATTAAAAAATAATTATTTTAAAATAAAGTATAGAACCAGTTGATAAAATATAAAAAAAATTGTATGTAAATACGATAAATAAAATATAAATATATCTATAAAGTATTAACTTTATAAGCTTATAGATATTCTTTTTTTATTTTTCCGCGTATGTTCTTGGTCTTTTTTGTTTTATAATGTTTGTTAGTGCAATTAAACTCGCCTAGCATGTATATAAGTAGACATATCCATTTTATATAATATAAAACGGATATAATCTTATATTTTTTTTACAAAAAAACCTTTAATCGAATCAATTAGCTTAAAATCGCCTGTACTTTAGTAAAGGTTAAAAGTCAAAAATACGACATCGAATAACCATATACACATAGAAAGCTAACTTTACAGCATAAACTTATACTTGTATAATGATATAATTCTTTGAAACAATAAAACAAACTACGCTTACTCTTATTGTATAATTAACACAAACAGCAAGAATGAATTAATGGAAATATTTTTCAATTTACTAGATTCTTATCTTATAATACTTTTTATTTTTTTGTACATTATATACATTGTATTTTGTGCTGTAATACATTGAAATGTATTTAAACATATTTATTTTAGAATTTACATGCAAAATTTATTATATAGCAGAAGATTAAATTTTTATTACTGGCTATATTTTTGTTAATTTATCGAATGCGGACTCTTAAATAAAAAAAGTAAGACATCTGATATGGAATCATAACACAACTTTTTCATTTATGAAATTTTTAGCAACTATAACAGAAAAAAATGTTTCAGTTCAACCGAAAAAAGATACTTAAAAATTAAATTGAAGAATAATTTCTTTACTGAGGTATAAATGAAACTGGTAGAAATGGCTATAATTTTCATTGTGGTATAGGTGAAAAAATTTATATACGTATTATTTTATTGGTCTACAATTGCAAATTAATTATGCAAAAAGGATACTAGAACGATAATTGTATACTTTGAACACATACCCTATTGAAGATCATTTAGTATAACTGAATATATTCCTATACGAGTTATACGTATTTTGTTCTTATATTGACAAACTAAATCTTTATTTCTGCACAAGATATAGATCATGTTAAATATACTCAATATTTAATTTAAAAATTTCTGAACATTTACCATGTTGAATTTTATTATAAAGAGCGAATGTTTATGTGTATATAAAATTAAAATACTATTTATTATTTTGCGAACTATTTTGAATATAGAACCGATTTGTAATAAATTTGAATAATTAGAGTCATGATTGTCATTTACATACTGTTTAATAGATTGGTCCATCATGGTCTCGCGGGTGGGTACCATATTTAAATACGACAGTAATTATCGATAATATGAGTAAGAAGAACAAAATTATGATTATTTTCCTAAAATAGATATTTATGCTATATTAAATAGAAATGAAAGCAAAAAAACCGCTATATATAGCCGATTCATGATTTAGATGAATTTAAATTAAAATAGACAGTTCAATTTCCGCATCAAAAGTTTATACAAAAAAATATACATAAACTGGAAAAACTAGTTCTTATAAATGTGTTGTGTATCTTACTCCGTTTAATATTTATATAGTTAATAAAATTATAAAAATTACCAGCATGGAAGTGATTATATCAAAAGAAAAACCATTGACTGTATTCACAAGTTGTAGATATACAAATTTTTTACTGGTTTAAATCATGATTTATCTATTGTTATGATTTGCAAATAAGTCGGGGCTATTCATTTAGTTTTATTTATTTATATATGAAAAGAAGGCCTTAAAATTCCAATATTGAAAAAATAAAGTTCGATTTCAGTTCAAGCTGGTATAAAATATGAGGAAGAAATTTTACAATAGAGTATTAAGGATTTGAAAAAATATAAATCCAGCCTTGTTTTTTTAAACAATTATACACCAAACCAGGTTTTTTTTTTGCATAATTTACAAATCTAAATTTTGTTTTCGATGACAAACTAAGTATATCGATATGAAATATTTTTTTAGAAGATAAAAGAGGAATGATTTTTTCACTTCATAAGTAAGCATCAAAATGTCATTTATTTAACATAAATCAGTTAATGATTTTCGAATTTAAAATCAACGCATATCTTGACTAGAGATGTGTAGCCCAAAGCGCAAAATATCCAAAAAACCCCTAAAAAAATGTTTAATTCGATTTTCAAACGAGCGCACATTCTAAGAGACCAGAAAACCATGATAGAAGACAATAGACATCCAATAAAGATTGTTAAAATATAATAACAGAATTCAAATGCTATAGTTCGACCCATAAAAAGCATGTAGTAACAATGTTTCTTATAGTAAACAACAAAAGAAAATACTGTGAAAAGGTAGAAGAGTCCAATAAAAATGCCCATGAGCCCAAAAAACACATAAACTGTTGAGCATCTGTTTTCAGCTGTAATCACAAAGCAGTGTGTGCGTTTATCAAATGTGAATGTAGATGGTGGATTAACTACGGGTGCTGCAATACGCAAGTTTGGAACTATTGATACACTACAGCTAGGATTGATGTTAAGACAATTTATATGTGGATTGTGATTGCCCAGGATATTTTCTTGTGGTTTTCTTGTGGCTTCGATAAATGATGGAGGTAGATCGTTCATGACTTCGACAATAAAAACATTATATATGTTTTACATAAATTCCATATTAGATACTGAAGTTCATATGAGGAAATAAACTGTCTTTAAAAATAAAAAGACGTTTCTGGTAAAAAATACGCATTAAACATTTCTCTAACAGCAAAAGTAATATATTATCGTATGGCGCATCAAAATCAAACGATTAATTACAAAAGCTCAGATTTTCTATATATATGTTACAACTGGCCGTGAGCGCGATCTAAATTTTCCATGCATTTTTAAATTATAAAACGTATATTTTTTTAAGACTGGCATTCTTTATAAGATTAAATGTTCCAATTGTGCCAAAATTTTTAGATATAATGACGCGTTGTTACAATTTAATAATTTTACTAACCAAATTATATTATAAAAAAAATAGAAAGCAGACCTTTATACGAAAATAAAATAAATAAAGCATCAGACTTGTATTCTTTCTAATCTGGTGATTCCTATTAGAAGTTTTATATTCTATGCATATTTATCAAGGACAAATAAGTATTGTTTTTCATAGTAAGAAAACAAAATGTCATTTTTCTTGCATTTTTATTCTATAAAGAGCTTGTATAAAATAACATTTTTAAGCTGTAATTTATCGATTTAAAAGTCCTTGACGAAGTAGAAGCATACATGAATGCTCATTCTTCGAAATTTACTGAACTCATCTCATTTGAGGGAACAAGAGCATTTGATAAAGATATATCAGGGAGTGTGCCAAAAGATACATCAAGGACTCGTGCAATATTCCCAATGGGCTGAACACGTCTAAATAAATACAATTGATATAATTATATTTTTTCTAAAAAAATAATATATGCAACAATTTTTTTTAGCAAGAAATATAATGCATTATATTTCATATTATTTTGTAAATAAATTAGATGGTTTGCCGTGTGCCGGCAGTTTATCAAAAAAGTTAATCGTAGAGTATTCATTTAAAATCGTGTCGTGTGGGGGCATACGTTCCTTTTTTCCAAGTTTATTTATATTTATTATTTTTCCGGAAAATTATTTCACCGGTTCAAACTGTTTTGAAAAGGAGCCCCTATTTTGAGATCTTCGAGAGCTCGTGTGTACCACATGGTTATGTTTATATTCTTTGACGGTACATTTTAAATTAGTTTTGAATTTTACACAAACATACACCGTAATCAATCCTTGAAGAAAACCTCATCAATACTTTTTATTCTATCCTCTGCTATATTTTATCTGTATCCTATCTTTTTTCGTGACTTATCAGTTTGTGAGTTTTTCTAAATTCTATGGCCGGTTTTTATACTTATATTATAAATAAACACAACAGCCAATCTTATCAATGTAAATAGTTAGTAAAGCATTCTTTTAATTCTGCTTATTTATAATAAAAAAGCGAGATAATTCGTTTTTTTATCTTACTCGTTTCTTTTAGAGGATTATTAATAAATATAGATTTACTAGATCGGAATGGGGGATAAAGAAAAAACAGGAGAGGAGAACTACAAAGATGAACATTCAAAAACCGATCCTGTAGCGATAATCTCAACCGAAAACTTGCCAGAACCTCACACGCCGACACGCATTCACAACACGGCTCTTCTTACTCTCATAGCCATCTGCAAGAATACACCGCCGAGAAAGAGCAATGGATTCAAGAGGCTTATACTTCGATCCTAAAACGATTTGGAAGAATGCCGAGATCTGGCTGGCAAGAGTTCCTAAAGATTCACAATGATTTTTTTTACTGTGATATGAGCATGACTGAAATTAAAGCCAAATCATCAAACGTTCTAAAAGATAAGGATGGGAAATGAAGACAAGTCTGGAAGTTCAAAGAAATAGAAACGAAAAGAAGAAAACGAAGCGATCAAGAGAAAGACTATATAACACTTAACCATTGCATCAACCTCGAGAGAACCAAAAAAAATATTTCTTAGAGTACTAACGGACTTAGAAAATACGGAAATCACAAACCTCCCTAGAACAAGAAAAATACCCTTTTCAAAGTTTATAGCGATATAATTGAAGGTTTGAATGAAGCGGTAAATGCGCATATCACTAACCACCGCCCACAGAAAATGTGCGATATAGCAAATATCTTGCAAGCTGTTCAAAAGAGTTACGAAGAATTAACATCAAAATCTGCCCAGGAAGGACTAAACTACGTATTAATAAAGGAGATAAAAATAAAAAAGTATGATGAAATTAACACAACCCTCAAATCATACGTAAGTAGCTCAGTTAAACTCCCAGAAGTGAGACAAGGTTTCTAAGAAAAGTCATGAGACAACATAATAAGATACTTGACAAAAAAAATGATGTCCTTGAAGTGATTACTAAAAATAACGATAAACTAGGAAAATCTATAAACAGATAGAGAAATATGAAAAAAGAAAAGAATTTACAAAAACAAACACCCAGTTCGAAGTCAACAGAAGACAATTTTATAGAGCATTGACAGATACGGTAAAATCGGAGATTAAGGCAGATAAGGAAAATATTGTGAATTTCTGGTCAAATATGTGGACAAAAAGCACGGAAATATTAAACTTTGATACTTACCTGCGCAAAAACACGCTGTAAAACACACCACAAATGGTTTTTATCTCTGAAACAGAATTTATTCGAGTCATCAACTACCTGCCTAACTGGAAAGCTGCTGGATGCGATGGTATGTAAAACTTCTTCATCAAAAAAATCTTTAATTTGCACCTAATATTAAATGAAACAGTAAAATCAATATGCTTTGAAAACAAAAAGGTAAAAAGTTGGTTCTACTCTGGGATCACATACCTCATACCCAAACAAGAAGTTTATAATGGATCGAAATTCAGACCTATAACATGCATGTCAATTTCATAAAAATTGACAACTAAAGCTGTCACAATGATATTATAGAAAGACGTCGAATCCTGAAATCTACTATCAGAAAACCAACTTTGTACGGTCAGAAGAGACAGGGAGCTAAAGAACAGGCAATGATAAACGTTGCAATAAACAGTGAACACAAAAATGAATTACACGTACCATGGTTCGACATAAAAAAAGCATTTGACTCAATCAACCACGAGTACCTTCTGTCTTGCTTAAAAAATCTTAACATACAAGAATGGATGATTGCCTTTATAGCTAAACTAACAAAAAACTGGATGTTATCCCAATAGATTAAACAACGAAGAAATTTTAGTGAGAAAAATTGAAAAGGGGATTATACAAGGGGAAGTCTATCTCCACTACTGTTTGTTCTTTGTATGGATCCGCTAAGCCGCCTATTAAATGAAAAGTTTCCAACAATATCCATTAACCTTGCTAAGAAGGCATTTACAACTAATCATTTGCTTTTAATTGACGATTTAAAGATTTTATCGAAAGAAGAAAGTAACTTAAAACTTATGTCGAATAAAGCAACCAAATTCTTCAGATGTATCGGAATAGAAATAGAAGTGACCAAATCTGCTACTAACAATATAAATTGCAATGATATTGCCACAGTAATAGAAGGAAAAGGTGGATATAAATACCTCGGGATACTGGAAGATTCCGAATCGAGAACTCAACCCGAAACGATGAATAAAATTAGAAAAAAAATGCTAGAAAGAGTTAAAAGCATTTGCAAAACAAAACTAAATGGTTAAAACATAATAAATGCATTAAATGAATATGCAATAATACTGATAAACTACTACGTGGGTTTACTAAGGCTAGAACCAGAAGACTTTAGAAAGCTAGACGATGAAATTAGGCAAATACAAGTAGAAAATGTAAGACATCTGTAACCATCTAATAAAGAAAGATTATATCTTAAATAAAATGAACTAGGACGTGGATAGGAAAATATTGAGTTTAAATTCGAAAGAATACTCTACAAACTATAAAAATCTCTAAACCAAGAAAAAAGAAAATCCCCCAGAAAAGCCGCAATATTGTGTTTGAAAATGTAAATGCAACCCACTTATCCGTAATAAATGATTCCACAGAACAAAATATGGCCGCGTTGACATAGATCTTTCTGCGCTTGAATTAAAACAAAAAGAAGGTTTATTGTGTAAAATAAAACAAAAAACACTATATCAAAAACTCTTCGATGTTCATAAAATTCCAACGCTTGAAATGTTAGGATCCTCAAAGTGGTTACAATATGGAAATCGCAGACCATTAGAAGAAGCGAGATCTGCTTTATTCAGAATAGAAATGTATTCTTTACGAAAGATCAAGGAGCCCGCACTGTAACGACTCAATTAAAACTGTCGACCACTTAGCAAGCAGATGTAAAAAAATGCTTGGTCATGACTATACAAGAAGACACAACGAGATTGTAAGATGTCTTCACTTATTGTTGGCAAGAAAATACAATTTCAAAAAAACCAAGAAAATCCGCAGACACTCCACAAGAAATAATGGAAAACGAATTCGCGGAGATCAAAGTAGACACAAGAATAAAAACAGCCATAAAGTTAATGAATGACAGACCTGATATTTTTGTATATGACAAAAAGAAGAACTGCATCACACTGATCGAAATTGGCGTGACAAGTATTGACAATATAAACATAGTTGAAAACGAAAAATTGAGAAAATATGACCTGCTAGCATTTGAACTGTCATTAATATACAAATGCAAGAAAAAAATAATATCCCATATGTTATAACATGGGACGGTGTGGTGAAAAGATATCATAGAAGGTACCTGAAGGTACCTGAAGGTACTATATGTCACGAACCAGGTTGAGGCATATATTCAAACCTTGGGATTGAGAAAAACCCTTGAATTTATAAGTCTCGAAAGAAGATAGGTATTGAAGAAGACTATGGAGAGGAGAAGATAGCCAAAAGTATAAATACGCTGTGCGTACAGAGAATCAAGCAAGCTGTGCCTGAGAACAAAAACTAAAATTACGACTATAATTATGGCCCAAAAATAAAAAATAATACAAGATCGGCACAGCAAATTAAATTGATATAACCACATAATTATTACAAAATTGGCATCTTTAATATTTTGATTTTAAAAATAAATCATGGTTAAATTTTTGTTTATGTCATTAATAATTAATGGTCTCTAAAAATCTGGTAACAAAAGTTGCTAAAGATTATAAAAAATTTTCAATACATAAAATTATTTCCTTAATTATATCTTTAAAATTCGGTTAAAATTTTTTTTATGGTTTTGAAATAATATATTGATTTGCTGTAAAATTTTACGAAAAAATAAATAAACAGTCAAAATACACATAAATATAATATAAGCAAATTTCATACATAATATTTCTTGTTGATTTATTATTTACCGAAGTTTTTTTTTTGTATTTTTGATCAGAAATACTAAATAGTTTTGTTAACAGAATTGAAATATAAATATTTTTATGCATACTATGAGGAATGTATACCCATTTAAGATTCTTATGTAACAAATTGGCTTGTTTTTTGCTTACTTGATGTTACCAAAAATATTTTAAGGTATTTTTAATTCCTGTTGAAGTAGAGACGAATATGCAAGCTCTCAAACACTGCAAGACACCAAAAAAAAAGATTCGAAATAGAACAATCAACGGAAGATGTCAAAACTGCATTATAAAGATTCTTAATATCAGTGATGAGCCAACTACTTTCACGCATTTAGCTTTTATTAATAAAAATCCTTTTATATTTTTTAAAATGTGAATATGAGAAATCACAAAAATATACATAAGATAATCAACTTATGTCTAGAGGATGAGTTTTGCTAGAAGTTTAGTACTATAGTATACATTGCCACTAAAAATCCAGTTGAAGGGTTTATTAATAAAAATCGTAAGAATTTAGATGCCCGTAACATTTTCCTAGGCTTTAATCATATTTATTATTATTTGATATACAATTCCCCTAATTCTAATCCAGAAATGAGTATAAATTAGAAGCACATTTATATATAAAATTATCCCATGCAATATCATTTCGATTCTTCATTCAGGTGTTAAAACATAAATATTATCTAAAATTTATGCCCAATTTTATTTTAGGTTAATAAACCTTAAAAGGTTTTAAAGGTGAAAATTGTATAACAATTTTTTGCTTTTTGGTCCTATAATCATTTTTCAAAATTTCATAACCAATACAAATAATAATTAAACTTTAGATGTTGAAATAGTGAAAATTTTATTCTTTACGGGTTTCATACCTTAGTTTCATTCATTTTGAACATCAAATAGTTACTTTCCACCATAAATACTAGAATATTGATTGCCTCTAAAAATAAAAATTTTTCAATTTCAAAATTTATTTATGTTTTAAATATATTTTAGCGATCCAAATTTGTTCAAGCAAAACTTTATATTTCCGGCATAAAAAAAAATTGCGCAATTTCTCTTTTAGTCACAACATCTGCACAATCTTCCTCAGTGTATCTACTACTTTCAAGACTTGTTTATTCAAGTATATTTTGCAATACCATTATTTGTTTGTTCGTACGCTTTCAGATACTATTTATAAATCTATTATGAACGTACTATGACATCTTGCCACTAGACGATTCCATTTTTTAACATACAGCATTATATATATCTTGCTTTATAAATTAGAGATAGTTAATTTTTTATTAAATTATATTTTCTTAGCTTCTATCTTTCAAAATTATTGAGGTTTATGATCTTCAAAAATATAAAATGATAAGATGCTGATATATTTAATTTTGTCGCAATAAAAGTTGAACATATCTATCTGACGATATAAAGAAATAAGAGTCTAAAATTACTCAAATCATCGGTAAAAAAACAATTGTAAAACTGTTTGAATAGAGAGTTTATATATGTGTAAATAAGAAAATTTCGATAAAAGTAATCAAATTTCTTATATTTTTTTATTAAACAATAAGGAAAAGTTAAGAAAGTCCCCTGGCAGAATATAATACACAAATAAATAGCGGAAAACAGCCGAATATGCATCCAATGATGCACAATATAAATTTGAAAAACATCAAATCTTTTATTCATATGTATGTTACAAATTTAATGCCCCATATTCTTGTTTTATTAAATAATACAGTTGATTTTATTTAATATTATTTTAAAAGGATACAGTAAATACCAAAAAAAAAGAAATATAACTGAAAAATACCAAAAAAAATATTACACAAAAGAACTTTACTTGATTCTTTTAGAATCAGTAATCTTCTAATCGAAAAGATGGTATTGTATAAAAGAGAAGACGCATAAATAATACAGTTTGAAACTTTTTGTACCATACAGATTCCGAGACACTAGAGAAAAAGCAGATAGAAAGTATGTGTTGTAAAATAAATATAAAATCATTAAATTAAAAACCTTTTGCAGCCAAGAATAATGATATGGTTATTATTGTTAGATCGTCAAGATGGATATAATACGGCAACATTAAGCCATGTGAAGAAGGAAAATTCTGTTTTTTCAAGACAGAATTTTTTTAGGTGCGATATAAAAATGCCCACATTTTAACGAATCCATGAAAAAAATCGACCACCTTGCAACGAAATTCGAGAAAACGTCCGGGCATGATTACACTTGAAGGTACAACGAAATATATAGATGTCTTCATTTCCTCCTATCAAGACGATAAAACTATGAGAAAATAAAAAAGATCAGAACTCACTCAGTACAAGAGATTTGCGAAAACAAAAATATATAAAAAAAGGTTGATACTAGAATAATAACACATTTTTTAATAAATAAAATAGACCTGTTATTTCTATACGATAAAAAAGAAAAATTATTACGTTGATTGAAATAGATAAAACTAGCTTTGACACCTTAACTGAAGTTGAGAATGAAAAATATAGGAAGTATGACATCTTGGCATATGAACTTGGTTATGTTTCATATGTAAACTAATAATAACGTATGTAATGACTTGGGATGATTTGTTGAAAAAATTAATAAACAATTTGTTAAGAGGCTATAAATCCCGGACGAAGTAGAAGCATACATGCAAGCTCTCACACTTCGGAAAACCCTTGAATTTATCTCATTTGAAAAATTAGAGTAGTGATTGAAGATAAACAGGGGAAGGTACCAAAAGATGCACTAAATAGTCGTGCAATATTCCCGATAGGCTGAATATGTCTAAATAGATAAAATATATATTAACAAATAAATACATGTAAAATAAAATCCAAAAATCATGATATTAAATACATGTGTAGTTGTGAGTTGATTTAAATAAAATACGGAATCGGAATAAATCTAACAAAGTTTAAGTACGATAATAAATATTCCAAGGTAGAGTATTTTAGTGTAAAATCATGTATAACATACATTTTTTATTAGATGATGTTATAAACTAAACCAAAAAAGTTAGTATATTGATTTACGGAATCTGATTTCTCGCATATTTATTAATAGCATATACGGGGGGAATTTTTATGAAATCCAACGAATTTATGCAAGATGAATCTTATAATAGTAGAAATTACATTTTAAAAGTCTTGGATTTTGTTTGCTCTATTATAAACATGTAGAAATAGGTGAGGTACTAGTACAAATAATATAAATAGATATATAAAACAGTAACTTTCTAAAAATTTAAAATTTTATGTAAACGTGTTATAAGATTCAATCGGTTGTAAAATAGATATATTAAATTCAAAATGATTAAATTATATTTAGATTCGAAAAAAGAAATTAAAAATAAATTGCACAATCATGAAAATGCATATCTAATGTGCTAAAGATATATTAAACTTTGTATGAATGACTGAATAGTAATCTTAAGAATTCCATAATTCCTTTTTTATGAACACAAAATCATTTAATAGTGCTAAAAGATTTGTTCTAATGTATTCGTTCTTTTTTGATTCTTTAAGACGAGCTTTTTATCACCCGCAAAAGAAAAAAAACTAAGAGCAAAAAAGAAACTTCTGTGTTTAGTTTTAGCTATTTTTTTCCTAGTGCAATAATAAAGAGATTACTTTCTTATAATCTAATATAATTTTATACAAATATAAATATGCAACGAGGTTCTACGGTCTTAATTCGTAGTATCTAAAGCATAGTTTGATTTATAAAACTACTAATGCATTTAAATATACTTTGTAATATAAAAAAATTATGCTATTTTGCATTCAGTAACAGCAGTAAAAATTATTTCGGTCGTTTCAAAAAACTTTATACTATTTATTTGCTGTTTTATGTATTCTAACTTATAATAAAAGACTAACTAATGTGAATTTCAATTTACTCTTACATGCGATAAACAGAGGGAAAATAGAAACAAAGTATTTATAGTGGTTACCATAAAGCTTCTAGTCGAGGTAAATATAAATCCAATCAGACACATTCTATTTTATCAATCAATAATGACTTCGTACGAACTGGCATCTTTTATCGCAATAAAATGTGATATAAATGCCTGTTTTATGATAATTAAGCTTGTGTTTATATAAAAATAGAAGTAAGAAAATATATTATATTCTTGATAATTTACAATGCCATATTTTAATAATTATAATAAAGTTATAATTGTATATTCATTACCTTTATTATAACATTTGTATAAATTTCACTTATATATATTTCTACAATGAAAATATAAACGTATATTATTTTTATTAAAAGACTTTTCTTTTAATATGATGTTCATGTTTTACTATTATTCGGATTTTTTATGGCATGTAATTTTTCAGTTTTATAATTATAATCTCTACTGTTCGAGTTTATATCCATTATCATTATTTCGTCACTTATTTTATTTTTATTCGACCTGAAAGAATTTGTTTACATTAATTTAAGAGAAATTACATCTTTTTTAGTTGCTCTGTATAACAATTAAAATTGAAATATATATAAACTTGTTTTCTGACCTTGTTTAAAGCTTTTTAAATTGTAATCAATGAAATATGCAACACCTTAACATAGGATTTATCTATGTAATTACATCAAGTAATTTATTTTTCATTTATTTGCTGTAATAATTTTCAAATATTAGCATGCTGATAAAAAAATATTTCTCTTCTAAACTGATGGTTTCTAATATACAGACACCACAAGAATTATTCATAAAGTTCCGCAAAGTCAAAACCATTTTAAAATTCAATCACATTTTAGGTTGGCACAATATTTTTTTCATACGATTTTTGGCAGATTAGGCATTTACAAATTTCATATACTTTCACGAATGATATTCGATCGCCATTTTTTTGAGAAGATCAGGAATAGGTTACACTAAGATATTTTTTCTATTTTTTTAATTATAATTTCAGGCTTAGAACATACTATATGCGTTTCTGAAATGCAGTATCACATTTGTATGCTTTTTTCTATTTTTTTGTCGATATATATATTAATTGAAAGCTTGACATCTTTATGAATGCGCGGAGTACTATTGTATAGATCATCCGAATTATTTTTTGTTATATTAAGTCGTATTAGTGCATCATTTGCATAATAGTGCTCCTTTACTAAGCTTTAACAAGAACATTTATTACAGTCTGATATTTTTTAAAAAATTGATTTTATTTTACTAGCGTGAAAAATATGTTTTTTATGTTCGCATACATCACTTGTTTGATATATGCAAATTTTTATAAGCAAAATAGTGCTTTTTGAAAAGTATCTAAACTTAGAAAAATTCATATTTGTCATTTGTATATGAATTTATAAATTCTGCATAACTTTTTTTAAGAATGCAGGCGCAAATAGCAGGCAAATAAAAATTATTATCATAATTATTTTTTGACAATTTCAAAACAAAAAATCATCTAATGATATAAAGAACTTAAAGTTAAGCGATCTAAAACATGAAAATTAATGACAAAACATTTTAATATCATAAAAGAATTAAAAAAACGCTTTAGAATAAGTTAGTAAGACTAAAAAATTGTTTTTGTTATATAATTAGATAGGGGAACATTTAAAGACAATAAAATATTCGTAATCTGCATTTTTAAAAATTATTTAGGATTGTTTCTGTTTAATCTAAGAGTTCTATCCTATATTTATAATTTATATATAATTTTACAATTATTATCTTTTTAGGAAGCCATATTATAATTATTAAGCATATTTTATTATTAGATGGACCCTTGCATTAGATACTATGAATTTACTTTAGCTAGTTGGATTTATTTAGATGAAACATGTTTTACAAGGCTTTATGATCATAAAGAGGACCAAAACTGTCACTCTTTGTTGCAGGCATAATATCCTACCAATAAAAATTCACACTCTAAGATATCCATGCCAAACGGCGTAAGTTATAATAAAATACGAGTCATTTTTTTTGCGCCATACCTCTAGAATCCTATTTATTCCTAGCTTGTAAATATTGTTATGGTTTAAAAATAGAGTTTCAATAGACCGCCTAAATGCGGTATTTATCATTTGAGTAGATTCATACAAAATGGTGCTGCGTTTTGGTTGAGGCTTAGGCCACATACTACAGTGCCATTTACAAAGACCCGCACTCTTTTGCCTAAATCCATAAAAATGATTTCAATTTACCCAGGTAAAATGAAATCAGAACAAAGTACCGACTTTGAGACCTATAAAGCAAACTAATAAATGATAAAAAGCCTGAAACATAGAAACATTTAAAAAGAGCTTCGATTTAGGTTCCATAATAATTATGTTCACAAAACCTTCGGATAGAAAAAAAACAAAAATACTAGACGAAATATTAAGAAATAAAATTTTTGATGGCGAAGATCTTTTTGCTAAAATAAAATGCAGATCATATATAAACTGCACTTCTATGATTTTTATGCAAATTTCTTTAAGATTTGTGTTTTATTAAGATTTAAATTCAGATACTATTGATAGGAAAAAAATCAATTATAGTCTAAATTTAAATAGGAAAAATAAATGGGTAACTAGTATGTATGTAAGAACTAATGCATTCGAACTGTTTAACCACACTTAAGTTCTAATTCTGCTCTTTTAAGTAGAAAGAAGCATCAGTTTAATCTGAAAGACCATATTTTACAATAATATTCATAAGAAGCTAGCAAATACAGTATAGAAGGAGTAAAGTTATCTGGGGGGTGATGCAAAGACGATATAACATATGGTAAATACATGATAAGTTCTACGATTATAGGATACGAATTAAAAACGATAGAATATTATAAATATATAAAATGTTATTCTAAAATTAAGAGAATAGCAAAAAAATAAGAGCGTGATTCATAACAGAAATGAGAAAACATGATTTTATAAATATAAGTTCCAAATTTGATATAAGACTCGAATAGTCGACATTTAAAATATTGAATCTAAGAATGCTGTTGAATACTTTGACAACGTGGCGATAAGAACAAAACAGTTGTAAGCAGCAAAAAAAAACTTAAAACAGATTAACACTAAAAATCAAATTTTTGTCAAATTGCTAGTGAGCTTACAGATTTTTAAGCCTTAAAGACAATATAATATTATGTGTGAAAACTTCTAATCTATAAATATAGAAACAACGAAATATATATGACAAAGTTTCTTTTATATATAATTTTGAAAAAATTTCTTTAAATCAAATTTTTACATATAACTTTTATTTAATAATTTTGTTATAAATTTTGACTGTTCATATCGATTATATTGAATTTGTATACCTATCATTCATTGCACATCCAAAATATTATCGCTTTTATAAACAGTGGAATAGAAAAAAAAAATATAAAACAACTAGATTGCCATTAGAAAAAATTGAGCTTCTATTTTTCAAATGCATAAAAATTCATATATAAGAAAGACAACGCATAAACAAATTATAAAACAAAATCAATTTTGATATTAAACTGTAGCGTAGTGTTGAGGTGTAAATATTAGCATCGTAAAACTCGATAAAAGTCAATATATAGAATGTAAGCTGTTATAAATTACTTCCATCTAAAAATATTGAAAAAAAAGTGCTTTGTTTTTTTTCTTTAGATTGCGCTTTTTCATAAATATCTTTAATGTCGATTTTCTTGTGCTTTTTTTGCTGATTTTATACTAAAAGCGGTCGGTATAGTACAAATATGCATTTTCATTTCATCATAGGATGTTTACTTTATAATCTTGTGCATATGAACACATTTTGATGATATATATTAACTTATATTGGTAAATATGTTTATACGTGTTTTAGATATAAATATGAATCTTTTTGGTGGCAGAGGTAGACACATATTTTGCAAATATATAAAATAAATGAATAAACTCAATGAATCTAATACATGATTCTTTTTTTTATAATGTTATAGATCTTCTTCTTAAAAGCCAGATACAAAACATAGAAACACCTAAATTGCACTTTTTAGCTTTTTTTTTGTAATTTTATTATTGTAATAAAATATAAAACATAAATTTTCGGCGAGATCTATCTTGGAACCTTTTTACTATGTATATTAATAAAAATTTCGTGTCAAAATCTAATCTAAATAAAGATTTCATCAGAAGATATTTTAGCGAGCACAATTTTATATTCGGTATACTAGAAAAGCAGTGATCTACCAGAACCAAAGCCCATATTGGATTTTTCCCGTGACATTATACCATATAATAGCCAATAAATATTAAATGATATAGAAATTATAGACACTTACCTCTTTAAACGTGTTTGTATATGTAAAGATAAATTTACACTGCGTTATGTGAATTGTTTCTTTCTCCTAAAATTTAATGTATAAACCCACTGATAGATCTTATCAGAGATACAGAAATAATTCTTAGAAATTATATTGCATATAAACCTAAATTGTATATTTACACTATACATAGGAAATATTTTTTGATCGAGTAATTAATTAAACACAATAACCATTTTTTTGAACCAAATGGAATCTTTGAAAAAAATTGTGAAAAGACAGATTAAAATATTTTTATGAAATCTGTCATGTCGGGCACTGGGTCTAAACTATATATTGATATTAAAATTACGAGGCTTTGATGTTTGAAATATTGATCAAAAATAATTATACAAATGTTGGGCACATATTTAAAGCTATTGTTAGAGCATTCTAGAATGTTTTTTTTTATAAATTAATCATAAGAAATATATTCCCCTATGTAAGAGTGTTACAATAAATTAGTTGTTCTTTACTACGGGGTAAAACTTATTTTGGATCAAATAAAATTTTAAACTATTACACATATTACAAAAAAAGTCAAACTAAACACATTATAATTATGTATGATAGCCTGAAGTAAATAATCTACGTATGTCATTCTTTAAATTCATATTATTCAATATGGGCATACTAAAAATAAAATAATGCATGTTTATACACTTTTTATATTAATATTATATAAAAAAGTAAATTATGCATCAAGATTTTGTAGATCTGTAGTATTTAAAAAATATATAAAAGACGTCATGAATTTTGAAAAAAAAAACAGTAAAATTTAACTGATCATCTTATGTGATATTTCCTCTGGAAAAAGCATTAACTAAATTTATATTATCGCTGCAACTAAAAAAATAAAAAAAACGCAGTCGTATTTTAATCTATTTATCATTAGTATAATTTTATTTGATAAATGCGCAATCTAGGAATAACGAAGGCATAAAAAGTGCGTGCAAAGATATATATTTTATTGATTGCGATATTTGAAGGGCATTCGAAAACTTCCACTTATGGAATATGGTTTTTTAATGAAATTCATTAGTATATAGATTAGCCTTATAATTAATATAAATAATTGATTAAAGCTTATAAATGTCTGAAATCAATAGATTTTTAGATTTTATTATACAAAGGACCAGCTTTAATAGTGAAACACGAAAAACTGTAGAAAAATCCCTAAATTTTAATACAACAAAATTAAAATAACACAATCTAGGATCAATCAGCCAAAATATATCTAAGAAAGCGTATGAACTAAACCGCATGAACTGTAACTCTCTTAAAAAAATTCAAAAGAAAATTGTAAATATAAAAACAGCACAATATATTTAAACCCAAATTTATTGATTAATCAATCTTAAAATACTAAGAAAAAGGAAATTCTATATTATAGAATATCTTTTTTAATTTTAATATATGTGAAAAGTAGATACAACCCATATATTTATTTTGATGCATGGGATATTAAATAAAAGTGAAACAAGATATAATAGGATAAAAGTGTTTTAAAAAATATACCAACTAAAAAAACGAAAATATAAATGGCATTTAAGGTATTTTAAGATGCAAAGTTTAAACAAAGGTTAATTATATAACTAAAAGTTATATGATTATAATAATGTAAAAATAGAAGAAAAAAAATCAAACATTTCGGGGTAGTTTCTTATTTTATTACGAAAGAATTGTAAAACCATCTATCAAACTATAATAAAAAAACTGTTTATCCTGGTAATGTAACGCTTTCGCTATCAATTCTTTTTTTTGCAATAATAGTAAACTTTCTTAGTATATTTATTATTTTATAGCATAAAAAAATACATTTGTTCATTGTGCTTTATATGTGAATTAATATGAACTCTGGAATATATGCGTATATGGTTTGACTTTCCTGGTGTACTACAATAAAAATCGAACTTTATTGTTTTTTGAATAATGAACTATGAACTATGGAGAAAAAAATAAAATAAGTATATATAAATAAGTCTGACACAATAATTATGTATAAAAATTCCTGTATTCCAAATTAAGAAGAGTTTTGTAGTAATATAGATAGTGTTTTACACTTCCTTCACCCATAACAAAAATATACTTAGCGTTAAAAATTTAATCTATCGAAATTTGAAATTCAAAAAAAGTCGGAATTTTTATTCATAGTTTTGTAATTATAGAGAAAATATACATCAAAAAGATTATTTTTAATTTAAAAATTATATAAATTTTTTTTATTTATTTTTGATGAATTTGGAAATCATTATAAACAAATTTAAAGCTATACATGATATAATCTCAATTTTTTCACATATATTATCTTTTTAACAATTCACATAACTCGGTTTTAGTTACTGTAAATCTACGAGTGTAGTATAATTTTATTATACGGTTTATATTTATATACTTAAATAGGCAAGCAATCTTTAAGTGAAATATTTTTACATGCTATGTGAAAAAATTTCGAATGAATATTGATTATACATTTATAATTATGAATCAGATATTTTTCATCACACATACGGCTTCATTTTACTTTTAATGCTAATCTATAGACAAAAATTGTAATTTTTAATAGTTATCGAAAAAATTGGTTTTTACACATTTATATTCTTGTGTATAATAGAAGAATTATATTCAACTGTTTTAAAAATGATTCGATAGAATGATGGTTTTTAGAGTTTACACATTTTTCAAATAACTTAAGCTTCGAACTTTAATTTAGATTTATATAAGTAAAAAATTTGGTGTATTTATTTTAAATTTAGTGAAAGAAGTATGAATAATATTTATTTTCTATTAAAGTGTCAAACTAATCTTAAAATTTGAGTAAATATAATTTCATTAATATGATTTTTTTAAATAGGGTTATTATTTTAAACATCACTTTAAAATAAAATTTAAACACATAATTATTAGATCAGAAAATAATATGATAAAATTACATAATTTAGATACAATATGAAAATGGCAATTATATTGTGGCATTATGAATCATCAAATATAAGGTAAATTATTCGTTAGATGTGATAAAAATATTTAGTAGATAAACTACTATAGAAAACAACATCTATGCATAAATCTAAAAAGATATTATAATTTTTTTTAGATGAATCAATCAATAAAAGAAAATTTAAAATCGGTTGGGTATATATATTTAGTCATTACTTGGGCACAATATTTGCACAATTGTGTTTAAGCAGTAAGTCTAATTTACTTTTATATTTTTTTAATGCTTTATGCGGAAATGCAAAAGAAGTATTTTTTTATTAAAATTAAAGTTAATGATTTGTAAATAAAAATTACAACTATGTGCAAAATGTAAAATAAAAAATCTTTGAAAACCAAAACTATAAAAATTCTATGTATAAAACAATACAATTATATATTCAAAACCTTTTTCATCTCGCATATGTAAACTTTAATAAAGAGTCTAAAATAAAATTTACAAAACAATCAAAAACATAATTTAGTTTACATGTTTGATATAGTGACATTTTTTTCGATTAGAGAATTCTCAATGTAATATTTGCATTGAGTATTTATTAGCAACTGCTATTTGCAGAAACCATGTAAATTTTATTTCAATTTTATGAAAATATTATAGATAATGATTTCTAATCGGTGATGTCTTTTAATTGGAACTTTAATGTAATATTTAGACACACTGATAATTGCATTCTATTATAAATTTGCTACAGAGAATCTTTTATGATTTCTGATTAAAATATAATTTCATATTTTTTTAATAGAATTAACCAATGATTTAATGTTCATACAATCAAAATTCAAATGTATCTCTTATATATACTTGAGCATAAATAGATTACAGTTGTATAACAGTAAAAATACGTGTTTCACGATAAAAATGTTTTCATGTCAGAATTAGTACTTAAAACACGTATTTATATGAGTAGAAATATTTTTCATGTTTAAGTCATGAACTCTATCGTATAAAATTATAATTCATATCTAAACGCGTCATTTCAATATAGAAACTTCACTTTCTATTTAATAGAAAACCAAAAAAACCTTTTGATACCGTTTTGTATATTTTCTTATACAACAAGAAAACAGATTAAGCATTCAAACTTCATAATATTCCGTGCGGGATTGAGTATTTGGTATGACAATTGTTATTACTTTGATACAATATATATAAAAATATAGAAGAAGAGTAACTCAAAGTAAGAAGAAGAAAAATTCAAATATACAAAATAGCGAAAAATTTATATTTTTTCTATCGATTTTTATTTTAGCGCTCGTACAAAGTCGATATATGCTTTTATATATATTTATAATTTTTTCAACATAAGATATTGAACGAATATGTCTTTATATAGTTTATTCTTGTATATACATTTGTTTTTTATCAAAAAACTATTTTATAAATATTATTATTAAATATGTAATGATTATATTCTGCCACAAGTTTTCATCCCTTTTTATATATTTCAACATTTTTAATATATTTTAAAATTTTGTTTTGATGGTGACAAATTATTACTGTTTTATTTATGTAAGTCCCAAATTAAACCCCCAAATGAAGCATCAAAACCTAGAATAATACAATAAAATAGTGTCAGGTTTAAATTACTAGCACTTGAAATTTTTTTTATTGAAATAGATGTATTGAAGTCGTTTATAAATCGTACAAAAATTTTAAATTTAAAACGATCACAAGAAATAGGGCAATATTTTTAAAATGATTATATATTAGCTCATTTTATTTTATAGTCAAAATTAATAATTGTAAGTTATTATGCCGACAAAAATATTTAATGTCATATGTACCCTACAATGTTACAAAAATAAATTTTTCCGCGGTAAAAATGTGAAACTAAAACAGGTTATAATAAATACAATCAATGCCATCTGATATCAAGTTCAAGAAATTCTAATGATTAAAATGTTTTTTTTACTTTTATCTTTTATTTTGTTTTTCACCAACCGTAGCTGTATTTTCAACCCTACGTTTTATTTTGGTGTTTAAATTGATTGCCTTAAATTTGAATTTTTTTATTTGACTTAAACCTTATCCATATTACCTTTTAGTGTTTTTTTTGCCTATTGATAGTTTAGTTTACTTTCTTTCTAAAAAATATTTTCTAGATAAAATTTTTTTTTCTCTTATGATTTTTATATATGCAGCGGCAGCTTCTGTATATCTTTGTAGTCTAAAAAGATTTATAATTCTTTTTGTTTAGTTAATAAAGGATTTTGCATAAAGTGGCACCAGCCTGAGTAATTTGAGATTTCTCTTTAGGTGAAATTTTCCCCCTTATAATGTGTTTTAGTTGTACTACTGACGTCTCTTACGTAGTTTTTATTGCCTCTTCTTATATATCGGCGTCAACAATCGCCTTTTTATATATTGATTGATAGACCTGTATAATTTGTTCGAATTTAAAGATTTATATTGATTTCTAACAGCCTCTCTTTTGCTATTGTGGTCATGCTCTAAGCAATTCAAATTCATATGACATAATATTATTGCAAAATTATATAAGCCATATTAACTCTTTCGTATTTAATAATGCTACCATAATGAAAAAGAACACTATATGCTTTTATTTATTCCCAGATCCACCAATCCCATGGGCTTTTTGCTTTTTCTTCTATTCGGGGGTTTTGTTCTAGTACCTTTTTTGGTTCATCTACTTTAGTTGCATTAGAAGCTTTCATTTCATCTTGTAATCGAACTATTTGCTCTTGTGCTTTTTCGAGTTCCTCTTCTTTAGTTCCCTTGAAATCTATCATTTCTTTTTCTAATCGTCCTATTTGTTCTTGTGCTTTTTTTAGTTCCTCTTCTTGAATACCCTTGATAGCTGTCATTTCTTTTTCTAATCGACCTATCAGTTCTTGTGCCTTTATATATTCCTCTTCTTTAGTTCCCTTGGAAGCTTTCATTTCATCTTGTAATCGAACAATTTGTTCTTGTGCTTTTTTTAGTTCCTCTTCTTGAATACCCTTGGAAGCTGTCATTTCTTTTTCTAATCGACCTATCAGTTCTTGTGCCTTTTTTGGTTCATCTACTTTAGTTGCATTAGAAGCTTTCATTTCATCTTGTAATCGAACAATTTGTTCTTGTGCCTTTATATATTCCTCTTCTTTAGTTCCCTTGGAAGCTTTCATTTCATCTTGTAACCGAATCATTTGTTCTTGTGCTTTTCTTAGTTCCTCTTCTTTAGTTCCCTTGAAAGCTGTCATTTCTTTTTCTAATCGACCTATCAGTTCTTGTGCCTTTATATATTCCTCTTCTTTAGTTCCCTTGAAATCTATCATTTCTTTTTCTAATCGTCCTATTTGTTCTTGTGCTTTTTTTAGTTCCTCTTCTTGAATACCCTTGATAGCTGTCATTTCTTTTTCTAATCGACCTATCAGTTCTTGTGCCTTTATATATTCCTCTTCTTTAGTTCCCTTGGAAGCTTTCATTTCATCTTGTAATCGAACAATTTGTTCTTGTGCTTTTTTTAGTTCCTCTTCTTGAATACCCTTGGAAGCTTTCATTTCATCTTGTAACCGAATCATTTGTTCTTGTGCTTTTCTTAGTTCCTCTTCTTTAGTTCCCTTGAAAGCTTTCATTTCATCTTGTAACCGAACCATTTGTTCTTGTGCTTTTTTAAGTTCAATTTCTTGAGCACCCTTGAAAGCTATCAGCTCATCTTGTAATATTTTTGCTTGTTCTTGTGCTTTTTTAGGTTCCTCTTCTTGAGTACCCTTGGAAGCTTTCATTTCATCTTGTAATCGAATAATTTGTTCTTGTGCTTCCTGTGCTATTCTTTTGTCTTCTATATTGTCTTGAGTGGATTTTTTTAATCTCTCTTCTAATTCTTTCATTGCATCGTTTGCAGTTTTTAATTCCTTTTCCATGGTATTCTTTTCTTCCTCGGCCAATTTAAGTGCATTATTTACGTTCTCTAAAACTGCATTCGCACTTTTTAGTTTATCTTCTATTTCTTCTTTTTTGGTTTTTAACATTTTTAAGGTATCTCCTGCGGTTTTTAAGGCCTCTTTACCGGCATTTTCTTTTGCTTCTTCTGTTTCTTTAATTTTCTTAAAATCCATAAAATCCTTTTCTGAATTTTGTTGAATTTGTATTGCCTTTTTTTGTTCATCTTCTGCTTTTATAAACTCCTCTTCTGCTATTTTAAGTTCTGCTGCAGACTTCTCGTTAGATTCTTTAGAAGCCTTTAGAATTGAATCAGAATTATCTTTTGCATTTTGAGTCGACTGGGGATCCCTATAGACGTTCGATCGACTATTAGTTGCGTCTTGAAAATCTGCTACTTTTATGGCATTTTCTGTTTTTTTATTTTCTAGATCTATCTTGGCTTGTTCACAATCGACTGTAATATTTGTAAGATCTGTCTCTGCAAGTTTCTTTCTGACAATTGAAGCTTCTAAATCATCTTCTGCTTTTTTTGTTGCATCAGCCAAAGTTGCTAGATCTAATTCGGCTTTTTTTACAACCGTTTCCATTTTTGCTATCTCAACATCGATATTTCTGTTCTCTTTGATTAATGCATCAATTTCATCTTGAATATTTTTACTGGATTCTAGTTTCTCTTTCTCTTCTTGCGCCTTTTTTAAAGCCCCTTGGAGATCTTTGATGCTGGATTCGGCGATAGATTGCGATTGCTTCATATTATTTATTTCTAATTCGTATGCCTTGTTAGAATTCTTTAAATCAGCGAGTTCTGATTCAGCCTTATTCGCTTTGTCTATATAACCCGTAATATCATCCTTCTTCTTCTGCTCTTTGTCATTTTTGATGCTGATTTCCCGGACTATATTGTTAATATCTGCAATGAAATTTGAAGATTCATCATAGTATCGTAACCCCACTATAGAATTTATGAAATGATGACATACAATATTGGATATCTTGAATTGATTTTCATGTTTGTTCTTTAGAGTCGATGACAACTCTTCAAGAAGCAAATTCTCGCATAAAAAATCATCATATTCAATCAAAGATATCTTATTTTTTCCAAGAAGTACAAGATGACTGATTAATTCTTTTAAGAACAATATGCTCTTATCTGTCGTTTCAACCTTTAATAAAATAAGGAAGTCTGCTCGGTGTGTCATAATCATACCGATTAGATCACCTATTGCATACATGTTGGTCAATTCTGGTAATTTGGTTTCAATTAATAAGAGGTTATTAAGTTTTGTACTTTTTATATCCTCATCTGTTATTTTTTTAATTTTTTTAATTCTTTCATCCAACTCCTTAGCCATTAAATGAAGCTCAATACTTTCGTTCTTCTCTTTGATTGCAAAACTGCAAAAATTTCTGTATTTATATATTGCTATACAGAAAAGCAGTAGTATAGCGAGCAAAGAACATATTACGATCAAGACTTTTTTCAAATTAAATTGATTCTTCATGGAATATGATTTCACAAATGTTTATATACTTGTTAAATATTCCAAATTAGACTTTATTTACTTTATTTGTAAATTATTGTTGCATCCAATGGAGTTTTATTTCATAATTAATTATTTTATCCAAAAATTTTAAAATTTAAGAGCAAAGTTTACAATTCATTTAAAAAAATTCTACAATTTTTCTATTCATCTTTTCGTTCAGGAAATGTAAAAATATCTATTGAACAACATGATTCATCCAAGAACAAAAAATCAGTCATAACTTGTTTTAAAGCAGTAAAAGGAGACAAATTTTAATAAGATCAAATTATATTAATCTGTACGCGAAAAGAAAATTAACAAAGTATTTATGGCTGATAAATTGTCGATCATTAACCAATTTATTCGGATTATTCCGTATTCAAAATTATGAACCAAAAAATTAAATTTATATTAAACAAAAAATAAATCTATATCCACGGTAGACCACAAAAACGATAAAAAGTCTTTCATCGCAAATAAGGGGTCTTATAAGTTTTATTTACACATTCTTTATATTTTTCTAATTTTACAACACGAAATAAAAATCAGTTTTTGCATAATTTATGATTAAAACTAAAAAATACAAGAGACTAGGAACTGCTTTCTCTTATAGTTAAAATTTTTGAATTATTAAAAAAATATTTGTACTTAAATTACGGCATACTTAAATTTATATATTTTTTAATTATAAATAAGTGGTTTTATCTTTCAAAAGCATGTATATGATATTTCAGATTTTCGATTTTTTTTTTAAACTTAGTATTTCGAAGTTTTTTACTTCAAAAATACAGATCAAGATTCTTCTATGTATAATTCATCCCTAATGGGTTACAAAAATCAAAATCTAATAACTATATTTTACTACTTTTTTTTATTTTTAAAATGCTCGATTTCATTAAATGTGTTGAATATAATTTTTGTTTAAAATAAGCTTTTTTATTACAACATGTATATAAGAATGGTATTGTTCATGAACACAATTTTATCAATGAAAATCGTGCCACAAGTTTTTTTATCTAAGTCTGATATATTAAAAAGCATATAGATTAAATTCCGACTTTTAACATCATTTCGTGATATAAGATGTCAAAAATGTTGCTTATAAAATTTATGTCTTCTTAAAGCTTCGTGATAGATTTCTAAATGCGACTCTATCAATTTAAATGGAGCAAGAGTTAGAAAAGTATGAAGATCATTTATAAATACATATAGGAAGGTGTTATAAGCCACCCTTCGCTACTTGCTTTGTATTCGCTAAAAAAAATATAAAGTCTGATTTTGAAAAAAAATGAGGGTTTATGATGGTTATTTTTTTTCAACAAATAAGAAAATTGATTATCTATCCAATAAAAATATTATCAATCAGAATTGGAGTTTCTTTTTTTATTGGTAATTCCCAAAATTTACATACATTTATCTGCTTTCTTTTGCGTATTTCTAAATAAATTTTTCTTTAAATGCTGTTTCTAGATTTGATTCGGTCATTACTGACTGCATATTTCAATATGTAAAATATAAATAAACATTAATGTTCATATTATATACAAATAAACACATTTTTATAATGATAAAAAATACATTTTATTTATTATTTTAATCTTTTTCTTGTAGTAATAACCAGATAATGTATCGCAATATTTAGTATAAAAGTTGAATTATTCAAAATGTAATTCTTTATACAGTCACATTATTATAAAAATCCCCCAAGATATTTCTAAAATACCGGTCTTTATTTTGGATCCACTATTTTTAGTTCCGAGCCTTAAGTCCAAAATTCATGGAATATGTACAATTACATATTTATTTCTTAGCTTTTTTTTATTTAAAAACTTAAAATATCGTGCTTAGTGAATATTATTTGTTCGGTTGATGTGAATAAGGTAAAAAATAGACAAAATATTTTTATAAATTTTTTCTTCTGATATTGTTCATGTTTTGAGTAAGAAAATCCCGTTTTAAGATCAAAGATCGACCTAAAATATCAGCATAAGCAAAGTTCTAGCCTAAAAAAGAAGGATTTATCAATTGAGATATAATACATAAAATTAAAAAAATAAATATGGCTTTTAACGGGGACAAATAGATGTAAGTCGAGTGTCATAAACTTTAGATCCAATAACCAATAAAAATCAAGCAAAACACGTGACATCATATCTGAATTACCTAAGATTCTAACAACAAATTGTAAAAATATTATTTATATGGTGGTAAGCTTTGCACATTTCAGATACCTAGTGACCGATATGAACATATATAGAAATAGTTCAACGAAAATCAAGGTTTTATTGTTAAATTAGCCACAATAAACTAAACTACGAAATATAGGCCGCCATTCTCTGGATTTTAAGATTCATGAAACTGATATATACAGAGTTAAGATGATAATAACAAATATAGATTTTTATTATATTAAATTACGAGATTTCAGTGCATTAAAAAAAATGTATTTTAAAATGAACAAAAATGCTTATTAGAGCTATTCTAAAAAATAAGTATTATACACAAAAAATATAAAATGTACAAATAAATCCTGAAAATTTCAAGTATATGTGCTTTATATTTATGTTTAGGCGCTTTATTAAAATTCCCGATATTTATCGGGTTGAAATCACAATAATGACTTCTAAAACGAAGAATGAAAAAAAACCCAACAAAATAGAAAAACCATAGCCAAATTCTAAAATACAGTCATTTAAAATAGCCTATTTTAAATAAGGAATATGTGGCTTTATCAATGAATTTGCGTGAATTAAAAAAAAGGGAAATATTGGCAGCATTCTTAAGAAAAGAGGCAAATATGATAACAGAATGCATATATTTCTGAATCAATACATTTTTCCTACAGTTTTTGTAATAGATAATTCTTTTAAGATATGAATTTTAGAATTTATTTTTTCTCGAAAGATTAACAAATACCTTCCTTCGATAGTTTAATAGCTCAAAATAACCGATGAATTTTATATTATATAAAATGCTTATATAATTTACCAGGTTTTGGTAATTTTTTACTCATTTTTGGTAATTTTGTTTTAGAAACATAATTTACAATGAAAATTAAGTTATCTTTATTAACAATGACCTAACTTTTAGAAATATTGATTATAATCATATAATAAAAATCTATTAGAAAAATTCATATAATCGATTCTTAATTAGTTATCTAGTAAATAAATATCTTTTATTTTCATTGCCTAGAAATGATTTCAT
This sequence comes from Rhyacophila brunnea, assembly GCF_057557595.1. Lineage (NCBI taxonomy): Eukaryota > Metazoa > Arthropoda > Insecta > Trichoptera > Rhyacophilidae > Rhyacophila > Rhyacophila brunnea. Next base: position 791,053 of record NW_028232778.1, read on the forward strand.
CCAGAAATCCAAAATTTCAAAGACTTACTATATATAAATATATGGATCTAATATAGCATTAACATATGTAGTAACTACAATAAGTGAGTTTTATAAACAGACATTATCAAAGGGAATCATTATTAACAACCAATATGAAATATAAGGTTCAAATTATCTAACTATAAAATAGAGGAAATGTAGAACATTCAATTTGTTTATTTATTAATATTTAGTTAGCTTTCCATAAATATAGTATTAGATTTATTGTATTAAAATAAGGTTTTTTTATTAATAATATACACATTTGAGTGCGTAGAACTATTTTTATTAAACTTCTTTGCAGGCCATATATGCTTATTAATTCATTTGTTTTTTATGTTTAATTGAATTTTTTATATGAAAATAATTATAACTTTAAAAATTCTATAAAATTTCACAATTAGCAAAAAAAAATGAATGTATCTTGATGATTCAATTATACTTTTAAGATCATATAATCGCTTTTATTTTCATGAATAATTCATAAGCTATACTATTCGCAAACTAGTATAATTGAGAAAAAAATCAATTATACAATGAAAAAGGAAAATTAAAACAAAAAAGGCTTTGAATATATTAGAATGTAGGGGTAAAGGTAAAGTAGTCTAAAATAATATTTAATTCAATTATACGTGTATTTAACGATAATAGAGCAACTTAGAAGATTATTTGATTAAATAAAAAAACTAGTTATGGGTTATTTAATCTAAACACTGACAAAAAACTAGTGCACATTATACAATATTTTTTATATAAATATCCGGTATTCTTGAAGCATGCTATATAATTCAAATGCGAACACACTTCAAGCAACTCAATTGTACCTAAACTCGTTATTCTTATTAGTTCCTCATAGTCTTATCAAACATATTTTTTTATTTCCCAACTTAAAATAAATAACGATTATTACTAAATTATCAACAAAATAAGAATAGGGCTTTTTTTGTTTATTAACTTGCACAAAAATCGGAAGTTTGAAATGATAAAAAGTAAATGGATTTAGCCTAAGCTGATAATAATTATAACATGAGAAATATAAATAACATAAAATTTTTGCAAAAAGATGCATTAATATGTCTTAGTATATGAATAAAAAAAAATAAACTAAAAATATAAAGTTTCAAAAAATTTCTTTTAGGTTTAGTGATTTAGAAGTCTAAGTTTTTTTTTGCTTTGTAAAGAGTTATCTACAACTAAATTTTATTTAAAGATGTTATGTCACATAAAATTTTGTATATTTTAAACCAAAAAAAATAAAGAAATTCTTAATTGTTGCACATTAAACTAAAATAACTTCAAATTAAGCTGTTAAAATTTTCTAGACGTTTATAAGTATGGGTTTTCTCCCAATTGCCAGAAGTATAGATGTTTGTAATGCCAAAGGAATTTTTTAATATATTTCAAGCCTTGATTATATCTGTTTAAGATTATTTTTGATATATGTATGATTCAAAATCTGAGATTCGTTTACCATATTTTATTTATTGATATTATGGGATTTTTTGTGAGTATTTATAAAAGGATAAAATTAAAGAAATATAAAATCCATATAATACTTTGAATATTTTATTTTAATCTCAAAAAAGATATATACAAAAATTTAATTTTTTGAATTTAAATATTCCATATAGGATTGCTTTTTTAATTTTAAGAAGGAAAAAAAAATTGATAAATTAGCCTTTATTCATAATATCAGGTACATTTTTGGCGAATGTTATGGAGTTTTATATTTCTATTATTTTATATTTAAAATTAATACATATTTTTGTCATAAACTAGTCACACAGACAAAAGCACTATCGATAGTCCTGCTTCGAAACAATTTAGCATATACAATAAATATAAAAAAGGCTTATGTTTTTTGATAATATATATAAGACAGAGATTAGGATTGCAGTTCCCGACACGATATACTATTATAATTACAATATTAAAATTCGAATAAAACAGCAAAAATATAAATAATAATTATACATTTGATCTAGAATATGTAATTTCATTTTGCTTTTTTATTGAAATGCTCATAGCAGCATATATATAAATAAATGGTTTTTACATCATAATTAAAATATAGGGGCAGTTATTAAATAGACTAACCACACGAAACATCAGTCATTAAATATAAATAACGCATTAAATGTCGTTTATAAATCTTTTTGTGCAATTTCCTAAAAAATTTAGCATTTTAATATGGTATCGAGTTATTTTTGCTGTGCCATTTTATGTTAAAACACAAACTATTTTTCCAGCACAAAAATCAGATTTAATATTCTTTAACTATGTAAACAATGGTGCTAAGATAAAACATAGTTTTGTTTTGCTTTTTATTTTAATTAAGATCTACCAATTCCATGAAATTTACTTTCTTTATGCGTTTTATTGATGGCAGTGTACAATCTATTCAATAGAGTTTTTTTTTTTGACAAAGCACGACTAAAGATGTAAAAAATGTTTTTGTTATTTCACATAAAATAATATTGACAAAATATATTTTATATAGAACATCATGGGTTAATGCACAGTAAATCATTTTTTCTTTTTGATGAAAACATAGGATGTTATTTAGAGTATATATAGGTTCTTATATGACATTTTAAGATCAATTTGTGATAAATTTCATAAACTACACGAAAAAGCATCGCATTTACGTGATTTTGTAATTAAAAATATTTTTTACAAATAATTTATGTAAATCCTTTCTATTTCGTTGAGATCGATTATAGTTTAAGCAGTATTTATCGAAATTTGTAGCAGCCTTAAATTTTCGGAATAATGCCATTACCCGTGGCCTTGCAAATTTATATTTATAATTCCTATTAAAATATAAATACTAAAGTATCTAAATATAAATAAAAGCATAGAATTCAAATCAGCCGCAAAAATCCTAAAAATTCCTATAAAATGCACAAGAATTTTAGTTTGCCAAAGATTTATTCTTTACTGTAAATAAATCATTTAAAATTATAAAATCAATATTTTAACAAATATTTGTCTTAGATACATATAATAGAAACGCATAAAAAATATTTTTTAGAAATTAAAACCTTTTTATTGCATGCAAATGTAAAAAAAAATATGTTTTCCTAAGATATTCATATTTAAATCAAATGTTTTGACCATCGTATGATTCAGTATTGTATAAAAAAGATTTAATAACTACAATATTCACCATGGCATATTTATAGAATTAAAGTAGAAAAAAAACTATAAATACTAATATATTATATATTAAAAAATAAGTTATAGATAAATTAGAATTTATGCTCATAATTTTTGAAGTCAAAATACCGCAAATTTTATATGAAATTAAAATATGATACTAGCTTAAATTTATAATTAGTACATCTCTGCATATTTTAAATGAAAAAAAACGAAACCTTTATTATCTTAAAAACAAAAACATGCTTTTGTCATTTTTAATTCAATTATGATATAATTAATTTACTACAGTCAAAGTAAAAAGGTCTAAGTCAAACAAATTTATTAAATGTAAAGCAAATCTTGTTTCTGTATTCTTTTGAACACTTTTTTGGAGTTTTTGATATTTATAATAAAGAAATTTATAAATAAAAGGAACGACTTTCTGGCTGTTTTTACATTGATATTGGATAAAACTACCTTTTGGGGTGAGATATATGCTTAACTTCTTTTCGAAAATTCTTAAAATAATTAATATTGGTGGAAAAATACACTAAATAACTATAAAAACCCCATAACACACAAAAAATAAATATAAAATCAGTACAATATAATTTGATTATTTATAGTTACTCATCTAGTTCAACTTTAAATATTCTACCAAATAATTGCTTAAATAAAATATAATCTAATCTTGAATAACCCATTATCTTTTGACTAGTAATATTTCATGCCGCACATAATTGCATTAAATAGAGGCAGTGAGCACGCCAGTTACATTTTTGACGACTTCATCGTTGAAATAGAGAGTTTAAATCATTTTAACATAATCTCATAACGTGTACACAGTCTAACTAAGATATATTTTTGAAAAAAAGATACGTTATATTACCTTTGTTCTATATCTTGACCGCAAAAAAAAATTTCTTCTAAAAATCACACAAAAACAAATAAATGTGAATAAACGATTTTTTTTATTCAAAATTTAGTAAATCACTTAAATTATTAACAAAATAAAATATTTCAACATTTTAAGCTAATAAAGATAGCGTAATAGTATATTATGGCGTTTATTATTGTAAAAACCAAATATATTAGAAAGCACATCTCCTTATTTATATTTTTATTCTATCTGCGCTTTAATTAGTTTTTAAGATTAAAAAAGCCTGTTTAATTATTATTGCTAGCCCAGATACCAAGATGATTTTATGACATACAGTTCTATGATTATAATATAATATTTTTAATAAATAGTGTAATCTATGTAAATCATAATTATATATGACATAATTTACGAGCACGCAATTATACTATGGTTGTTGCTTTTTGTCAAAAAATTGGTAATGTGCTCACGCATTTCTACGATACAATTATATTAGTCCTATTTTCTAGGTATTTTTCAAGACCTTATGTGTAATTAAGATTAAGTATAATTTAATTAGAACGGAATATTTATCCTAATTTACATAAAGAATTTTTATAAAATTTTTCTTGTACTTAGTTATAATAAGAAAACAATAACCTTCGAATCGCATTTTAACGGATCTGAGTTACTTCATTTATCGAGTAACGAGGTTTTAAACACAGCATAAATCATTATACGCCTAATTTATGTAATAAACTCATGCGTATTTCTTTTTTAAAAATAAATCTTTAGGTTCTAAATATATATTCTAATGATATATATATTCATATATAGACATCTATTGATTAAGATCGCTACATATAACCTATATTTTAATCAAATTTTAATTTGTAAAATATTAATATTGTGATCAAAATCTGTTTATATTATATACAGTCGCTGTATATTTAGCTCTAATTACGGTCAATTTATAGACATTTATAAATTTAGTATTAATTTTATGTCATTAATTTTTTTTGTTTTAATCTCGGAGGGTATGGAAACATCGAATTTTCGCTTAGGGGGAAATATTAAATCTTTATGAAAATCAATGTAAAAAATGTTCAAATTAATTTTTTATTATTACCCAATGTAACAGCTATTTTTACACATTCAATCTTATTTTCTTTTTTTATTTCTTTTTATCCATAAGATTGCTAGATTCAAATATCAAGTTTACTGATTATTAAGCATAATATTTATTAGAACATTTGATAGTAAAATAAAAAAAACCCTTATTATTTGGAAGTGTATATTTATTTCTCAATTGAAACTACCCCTCTCAAAAATTCATCCACCTACATCTGATATTTTTTTGCAAGATTGTATAAATACATGAGAAGCAAAAAAACTATATAAAATCATTTTTTTCTTACGCGGTTTATGTCTTAATGTTTATCTATTATGTTCTTCATGTCTTGCCATCACTTTTTCTGATTAAAAATTATTAAAAATGGCAAGCTGCAAGTAAAAAACTAGAAATAAACTAACAAGGTAGTTCAGTATGTTTTTCATAGCATGAAATTACTTTTTATTTATTAAATGAAAAAATCTTGTTAATAAAATAATTACATAAATCAAGAAGTAAAAAACATTAATTTCATAATGATTGATAGGCAAATGTTTAATAGCTATTTTTATTTCTATGCATATTAAAATCTATTTTTGGGACAATAATACAATGATGATGCATTGTGACTTATAAGCGTTTAAAAAGAATCATCCTTATATATACAATTCTATGATTAAAAAAAATACATTTTTATTAATAAATCAATATTATAATAAACACGAAAAGGTATTTTAATACAGTTTTTTTGCATGTTCTATTATATTTTTTTTATAAAGTAATGTTATGTGTATCTTTTTAAGACAATTAATCATTTTTGCTAGCTAGAACTTCATGTAAATTGTAAAAATCTTCTAATTTTGTTCGTTTATTTTTTAATTTACTTAATATTTCATTTAATAGAATTAAATCAACATTAAACTGTCGTATTTTATAATCAATAAAATTATTTTAATCTTTAATTTGCAAATAAAACAAAATTCTGCTTATCTAATGCAAAAATTTAGCTATTTTTCATGAAATAAAGCTTATAAGTTTTTTAGAAGCGATATATAAATAATTTATATGTTTCTTAGGATTCTTTTTAGATTATTATTAGTCAAATAAAAAAATAATAATAAAATACATTATTAACGATATTAAGAGCCTTCTAAGCTTCGTTGGAATTTTACTTATTTTGATTATATTAAAATTTAGATATAATGTTTGATTCTAATAAACTATCTGCTGCAAAGTCTTTTCTATGAAGCAAATGTCATAGCTTTAGATGAAAACAACAAGTCAAGCATATACGTAGCCCTGATAATTTATATAAAAAAATTGTTTGAAATGGACGAATTATGGGAATAAATGATACAATTGGTCTAAAATTTCCATAGAGCATATAAAAAATAATTTTAATATGCATTTAACATGCTCAAAAATATAAACCATGATACATTTATTATTTAAACCATCTAAATTTAGATATGCACAATAAACAAGAAAACTTACACAAAAAAATATAGTTTTGCAGATAAAATGACGACATATGTGCAATTTATCGCATATAAATTATATCTATTATTAGATGATATACATGTGACAATAGTTTTTAAGTTCAATAATAAAAGATCAATGAAAAATTTGCAGAATAAACAAATAAATTATATAATTGTTTATGAAAAAAAACGCTATCTTTGTTGATTTTATATTAATTATCTACAAATTTTCTAATTTTTAACATCTTTTTAAACCAATAAATGCTATGTTTGTTATATTTTAAATGCATTTTTTTCACTCGCTTGAATAACATATATTTTAATAATTAGAGATGTAATTTTGGAGATTTATTTACAGTGTAAATTTTAAAAAGATTTACATTTTATATTTTGAATGAGATGAATGAAATTTATTCTGTCTATACTGTTTTCATTGTAGCATAAGATTATTGTTCAAGGCTTATTTTCGAAAATTTTCATGTGCAATTTATGCTGTTACATCACAAATATACAGATATGCTTATCTCTTGCAGTTTGTATATAAAAAAATAAAAAATTTAACGATAATAAATAGGTTTTTATGATTAAAATTCATAATTTGTTTTTCTATTTCTTATTATTTTTTTGTGATTTCAAAGAAAACCATATATTCTTAATTCTATAATATTTTCACTTTTTGTTTTTGTGTATTCATTTAAATACTTATGTAATAATTTGATTGATTGTTCTTAGAACATCTTTGACACAAAACATTTTTTGCTAGAAAATGAAGTATGCTATATACAATTATAGAAAACAAAGATCTCTTAATTCCCATAACTAGATACATAGCAGAAGCACTAATATTATATATATTGTTCAAATATGGATATAAATCAAGGCGGTACGAAATTTTTCTTGACGAAAAAACAAAAGATCAGCTCATTGAGGATTTCAGGCCAGAGGATATTGTGGATGAAAAATTTCCAATCGAAAATTTGCAAACCATGCCTTGTTTCTTTACATCTGCATACGAATCCGAAAAAAGAAGAAAATATACTATTAAATTTGAGTGTGCAGATTATGATTTATTTGATCTACGTTTTAAAAACAAAGATGAAATAGTTGATGTAATAAAAAAATATGGAATAGGAACTTGTGGACCACCTGGGTTTTATGGAACTTTAGATCTTCATCTTGAACTCGAAAGAACAATTGCGGATGTTATTGGTGTCGAAAGCTCTATATTGTATTCCAACAACTTCACATGTATTAATTCTGTAATCACGTGTTTTTGTAAGCATTATGATATTGTTTTTTATAATCAATTTTGCAATGAAGCAATTCTTAGAGCTGTGGGAATTACAAAAGGATCATCTATTTCGTGGACAAATTTAGAAGATCTCGAAGCCAAAATAAATCGTTTTTATGAAAAAGGCAAAAGAAATTTTATAATTACTGAAGGTCTATTCAAAAATACAGGAGATATAATAGACCTACCGAAATTAATTTCATTGAAGAACAAATATAAGCTAAGGTTAATTGTTGATGAATCATTAAGCATACCGATGCTAGGAAGAGGTGGGATATCCGAATATTTCAAAACATCAGTTTACGAAATTGATGTAATTATCGGATCTCTTGCCCATTTATATAGTGGTAGCGGAGGATTTGCAGCAGGAACGGTTTTTACAACGGACTACCAAAGACTTTCCGCACCGAGTTATTGTTTTTCAGCCTCCATGCCTGGATACTTGGCTAAAAATGCTATGTGTAATTTGAGTATAGATATAAACATGGAAGATATAACGCGGTTAGCTACTATTTTTATCGAAAAATTTGAATCTAAAAATTATATAATTACGTCACATAGCGATTCACCAATGATAGTTATAGCAAGCAAAATGTGTATGTGCGAGACGGAATCTATTTTAGAAGAACAATTAGTTGAAATAGTGAACATAAGAAAGATCAAACGCTCACTTGAAAAGGAAGGAGTAAGAGTTGGTGTTATCGAAAACCCGATTCCAGCAATAAGGCTTTGTATAAAAAAAGATTTTTCAGCTAAAGATGTTCTTGAAATTGTAAAAAAAGTCATGAAGCATTGTAAATAAAGAGTACCACTGCTGAATATACTTTATATAAATAGATAAATTTTAATGAAAATTTTTATAATAATCCCGTACGAAAAAATATTTATGTCTGATATTATTGTTTAAATTTTATATGAAGTAAACTTTGCAAAAAAAATGAGACCTTGAAGGAAAAAAGAACATTATTTCTGATCAATACTAAGTTCTAAATAAATAGCAGAGTAAAACTATAAAGGTGGTAAAAGATAAAAATTAAGGAGTAATTTATTTTATAATTTTTTTAACATCTGTCGTAACTTTAATGCTTTCACAGTTATTGTTAAATGGCGTGCATCATTTTTTTTATTTATTTTTGAATGAAAACGTAAAGGATAAACTAAAAAAAATATTTCTTCTTGATTTGCTATTACCAGTAAATTAGATTTAAATTACAGCCCAAAAAATATCACAAAATTATAAACAAAATTATGAAAATTTATGCATTGTATATTATGACCGCTTTTATATACATTGTATAAGGCACCAACAAATTAAAAATTAGTCACCGGAAAAATAAAGACATGATGTATACGCAAAATATAGTCCGGCACAACTTTGTGTGTTGATGGAGTCTTTACCATAAGAATCAAAAATAATCTTTGCTGTGTATATAAAGTAATAAAATATTAATTGTTTATGTATAAAATTTATACATAAAGCATATAATAACGAGATTTAGCATTTATTTTTATCAAAGTAATAATAAAAATATTAAATCGATAATATTTTCCTATTTATTGTATACATTAAACTCTCGTTGAGGTATTTATCGAGGTTGTATTTTTTGATGATACCATATACATAATAAACAGTTACTGGCTTTAGAAAGCGTTTTAAATATAAAAATAATATGAGTTTTTTTTCAATTACATTTGTAGATATTACACTATGAATACAAACAAACACAGTGACTTACGATTTTTTGACCAAGTTTTGCAGATATTTACTATACTAGTTTTAAATTGACTCTGAACCAAATGAAGACGTGATAATTACGATCAAAATATTGCTTTAATTATAATTATAAATTTGATGTTTGCTATTTTCACATGCAAAATTTTTAAATGAAGGTTTAATCTTCAAAATTTTCGACATAAGTTTCAAATTTGTTATAATCATGTAAAAAACCCAAAAAAAATAAAGACGAGTAATATGGTTCTATGCAGACTTGAAAGAGATGTAAGCTCATCAAATATATGTTATAAGGTACACGTTTACAATTTAAATCGTTAGTATAATTCATTTATATATGTACGAGATTATAAATAGTTTAGCTTGTAACCAAAGCGTTTTATTTTAATATTATATATATAATTTGCTCTTTTATATACACCTATACATAAGACCAGTGAAAAATATTTTATACATAAAAATATGTCCGATAAAATAATAAAAACACAACTCTATCATTAGAAGGTATTTTTTTCAGCAATAAATACCTTGGAAAACGTCACAAACACAAGTAGAAAAAAATGCTTTTTATTGGTGGACAACGTAATAGATAAAAAACCAGAATTGTTAAATAAGTATTTATTCCTACTGTATAAAAAAATAATATAATATGGTAGTTTATTAGGGCGTATAATAAATTCCACGTAAATTGCTATATAAACACCCTTACAAAGCTGGTAAATATGTAATTTTTTTACAACTTATTTTCAAGAAAAAGCCTTTTTGGAATTTCAACCTTACAATTTGCGATCTAAATGTTTAGGTGATTGAATCTTTGTGCTATTCTATATAAATAAGCATACAATGTAGATCTTAAATTTCTTTTGATTCACAAAGAAAGCATTTAGATTGAATCAAGAAAACCAATACCCTTTATAAGTTTAATAAATTGGATATATATTTATTTTGTATTTTATCATACTTTAACAGCTTTTAGAGTCGACTAAACTATCGGAATATATCCACAAAACTCGTCTATAGTATGTGACTATTTGGATCACAAGCAAATATAATTTATTGTGTAATTTACTGTGATCGGTTATTTTTAAGTCTTTTACACAACTCCATTTATATTTTTTTGTATCTTACAATAAAAAATACTACTATAATCTTTTGAAATTTATATTTTTACATTGGAAATTTAGATTTTATTTTCGCTGGAAATAAATTCATTATTTATTGTTTTTCAATCGTAATACGATTTGTTTTATTTTTAAATACTACGCTGAGCCTATGAAAATTCATTAAGATCGATTTAACAACCAAACTAATTTTATACTTGTGCATGATCTGGATCCCTATTAATTTTTCTGATCGGTGATACCAAAGATAGAAGAATTGTTTAAAAATGCAAATTATAGTTTATGCTACTGTAAAGACATTTCAACTTCAGAATTTGTGTTCAGGGCCATAACGCCTCATAACATCTAATTTTTAAATCCAAAAGAAATTACTAAAAATTTTTTCATTATGAAAACATATTTTCATACAAAATTTCATTCGGTTTTATTTTGACAGAAAGGGTATTTTTTTATTATCGATAGTATAAATTTTAATATTTCACGTGGAAAAAAAGGTGAATAAATTCGAAAATATAAGGTAATTACTAATTAGAAAACTTAGAAAAAACGGTTAACTGTTATATATAAATTGAAAAAAGTAGAAGGATACAATTTTTTTATGCTTAATTTCTAAATAATAATGATTCACTGTCAAGAGATATTTTTTTATAGTTATAGATTCAATAGGTTCTTACGAATATTTGCTCGTATTGATTTTATGCGATTTCCAGCCGAAAATTTATGATTTTTAAATTAATGCGATCTGGGAAGTTTTTTCAAAAAAAAATTTATATGTTTATTTGGGTTGTAGTAAATTTATGTTCATAATGAAGTTTTAATATATATGTTTATATGTTGTGTATTTAAAAATAAACGTGATTTTTTTGTCAGAAAATAAAAACTAGATTTAGTTAATTTTATTGCAATACATTCCCTTTAAATTTTTCTTAAAGCTACTATTCGAGTGTGGACCACGGTTTTTTTTATAGAAATATACATTATTCAAAATAATTTAGAAAGGGGTTTTAGTAGGTTAATTTAGACAAGAATATTTGGTAAAAGAGTTTCTAATTTTTTACACCTTTTGCGATTCTATTAAAAATTATCAAATCCAAAAAATGCCTTAAGGACTCAAATTAATACATATTATACATAGGAATCTTTTTTTAAAAATTTGATAATTTTGTTAAATTTTCTATATTCTACGGTATTTTGAGAAAAGTAAGACGTTATTAACGCAAAAATAGCATTTATAAACATAAAAATAACAAGTATGCATTGAAATCGCCATATTCTGCTATAATATACTGTTTTTATTGCAATATATAAATAAATTTACTACAAATAACAAATAGATTGAAATTTAATTATTATTAATAAAAATTGGACGTTTTATACTGCATAATATAACATTATATAGTTAAAAAATACCAATGACAATTTAATTCAGGTTACTAAGGGCTATGCTGACTAAAAAGACACCCTATAAGTCGCTTGGATGTTATATGTAAAGACAAACGAATTCCTTTATTATAAAATAATTTAAAAATAGATATATTTATTTAAATCACTTGGCGAAAAGTTCTGCACGACAATTTCTCTAGAAAAATTAAAATTGAATATCGATTGTGACAAAGGATATTTTTTGTTGAATTTTGAACTAAGAACGAATATAAATACTATATAATTAATAAACTGTAAATCGATATTAGATAAACAGTTAGAACTATGAATACGTAGTTTTAAAGGTATAGTTAAGCTTAGCTCTAAGAAATTTGAGCGCAAATATCAACAGAAGCTTAACTGTTGCAGCAGAATTTATAGTTTTGATTAAGACAAAACATTTTTTACAAATTTTCAGGATAGATTTACTCTTCAGAAAAATATGACAGAAGTCATGTATATCATGCATCGTTAAAATTTTATGAAGCTTAATATCCATAAATTATAGTATGAATGGTTGATATATGTGAAAGAAGAAAACCATTGATTATAAATACAAGCAAAAATCTTCCTATAAATTTTAAAATTTTCTAAGAAGGTCTATTTTGTTATTTTAGTAAAAAAAACATGAATAGCAAAAAATATATTTTATAGCCCATTAAGCAAATATAAAACGAGCTTAATATATATTGGGTGAAGCCGGAAATAGTTTTTTTTTTGGGTATCCATGTGGGTTATATCAGAACCCGATCTTTAAGAACTTTAAATCAAAACATTTGATTTATTTCCACTCTAATATGATTTTTGAGTATTTTACAGCAGTTAGAAATTCAAAATCCGTTATTTCTATATATTTGCTGATATTTTCAATTATATAAGGTTTATTTATGTCATAGGAATAAGAAGAATAACGTTTGAAAAATAAAACTAGTTATTGCTGTAAGATTATAATATTGGATTATTTATTTTAAATGTTTTAATTTAAAGTTTTATAGATTACATAAAATCGTGACAGAATCAAGTTAATTTGCAAACGTTTCCTATAGTTTTAAAACATTGCATATAATCTTTAGCATTGTAACAAGCATTTAGGAAAAAAACCGGATATTGCATCTATTCAATTTTAAAAAACTATTTTTGAGGTAAAATTTCAATATTATTGACTACATCATAAGCTTTGTGAACATAGTAATTGAAATGGTTTAATATGAAAAGTCATAGAAAATTAGAATAATTACGCTTAAATATGTTATGCTCGTAGAAAAATCGAACATTATTTTCGTATTTTTTTTAGAATTTTTTTTTAAATAGACAATTTCCATCATTGTCCAAGGCAGTAGCTCCTAATAGTGGCAATAAATTTTCGATTTTATTCAAATGTGAATAATAATAATCAAACCTCACAATTTGAAAGCCTTTTTCGATCTTCAAATATATTGTAGCAGCACAAAAGATATTATTTTCGATCCGAAATTTCATAATCAAAGCATGCATACTTTTCTATTATAAAGAAAGAAACCTTTCTGTCGTGAGTTCCAAAATCGTAATGATTGATGATCTTCTTAAATAATTCTCCATCAATATTATCATCATAAGAATTTAGACACAATAGTCTCACCACCACACCTTTCCCCTAATTTTTTTATATTAGATCAAAATTAGGTTAAATTTCAATCATAATAATTGAAACAGAGAATAGGAACCACAGTATAGGATACAAATATCAACTTATATATGTATAAGTGGCTAAATATCAAAAAAAATTAATTCTATAGTTAAGAAGTTATATTTGACCCATTCAAATACACGAATAGCTGCCAATAAATATTAAATATCCTCATTAGATACGTTTTGTTGTTTTTTTCTGATATTTACGATCCGGGCATATTTTTGATACCACAATTATAATTATAAAACCTACCAGTAGTGTTTTTATGATTTTTGAGTATAATCTTAAAAGATTTATTTTTATTTAGCCATGAAAAATCGGTTTAACATAAAAAACTATTCAAAATTTGAAATATGGCGTGTAAGTTAGCCTGTTATAATAAAGCAATATTTATTTTTGTATCTTAACCTGATTAATTTATGATGTAAAATCTTGTGAAGCTTTTTGCTATTTCCTTACCTTTTTTCGGGACTTGTTAGTGTAACGGGTTTTCTCAGTCTTATCTTTTAATTTATGCCACAATTTGGTTTTAAACATGATTTCTCCTAATTTATTTGCTTTTAGAGTCTAAATTTCTAATATGAATTATAGTTTTTGTTTCCAAACACAATTTGCTTGATTTCCGTGCGCTAGCGTAGTTATAGTTTCAGCTATCTTCACTGTCTTTTTAATATATCTCCAATTATTAAGACATATTAATTCAAGGGTTTTGACAACCCAAAGTTTGTATATATGCCTCGATCAGGTTATTCACTTCGATTTTTCGCGAATAATGAGTTCGTAAAATAATTTGAATTTTTAAATCCAGATATATAATTCGTTGATTAAAAAAAATGTTTATACTATCATACCATACAATAAAAATCAATAATCACATTTATATATAGAAATGTTTACATATCTATACTATACAGTATAAATTCACAATCAATTCATAATGATAAATGTTTACATTTCTGTCTATACTATACAAAACAATAAACATTTATAACGATTAAAGTTAGTAATTAGAAATATTGTACAATACAAAAATCCATACACTCAGAATGATTGAAGTTATCATCATTGATAATGTACAATACAAAAATCCATAAACACTTAGAATGATTGAAGTTATTATTAGAAATAATTTAGAAGACCAAAACAAAAATCCATGAACAGTTAGAATGATTCCAGTTAGTAATTAGAAATAATGTAAAGTACAAAAATCCATAAACACCTAGAATGATTGAAGTTATTAATTAGAAATAATATACGTTACAAAAACAAAAATCCAAAAAAATTTAGAATGATTCCAATTATTAATTAGAAATAATGTAAAGTACAAAAATCCATAAACACATAGAATGATTAAAGTTATTTATTAGAAATAATGTACAATACATAACAATAAATTTGATCATAAGTTTTAAAACAATTTAAACTTTTATTTTCTTGTATCCCCTTCGTCTTTTTTATCTTTTTCTTGTTTTTCTTCGCTTGGTGAAACACTTCTAGCTTGTGTTCTTGTTTGGGTGTCTCTGGAATATCTTGGAGAAGAAGGAGACATGGGATTATTTCTTCCAAAGAACCCGCCTCTAAACCTTATACCCGGAGACAAAGGGTTACCATCCCCTGTATTTGAGCCTAGGGAAGAGGCAGATGTAAAGGAGGGTGAAGTTGGTGTATATTTTGGACTAACGCTGGTGTAAGCTGGACTTGTTGGTGAATAAGACTGAAAGGAAGTTGGGGAATAATCAACAGAACTGTGGTTTCTAAAAGAACTACCGGGGATAAAACCAGGAGAAGAGATTTTCATGCTTTGGGTGTATGAAGGAGAGGAAATTTTAGAGTAAGATGGACTATTGCTAATGTTATATACTTTTCCAACTTTTGAGTATCCGGTAATTTCAGGACTCCATCCGCCAGATCCTTCAAATTCGTCGCTTAATGGAGTTCTTACATCAGGGGATCTCATGTCTGTGTATGAGTCATCGATATTTTTAGATTCGAAATCGAATATCTTGTCCACGCCGACTATCTTTATTGCATCTTTGAGCATAGTGGTATCGAGGTATAGTTCTGTCAGACCAGTTCCTACAGGTACGTTTTGGCCTAGAATTATACTTTCTGTTACCTCTTTACAGTAGCTTTTTTCGCCGATGACAGCAGCTTCCATGAGGATTTCTACAGTTTCTTCAAAACTACACCGCATTAAACTACTTTTCTCGCCTCGATTAACACCATGTCTTGTTATTCCGGTGAGAATCCCCCTTACGGTCATTACATCAGCAAGAAGACTTAAATGTCGAATATTTACATAGCCTTCGTTTTCGATTACAGATCTTAGTTCTTTGAGTATAACGGCCCGAGCAGCTTCGATTCCTAGTACCTCGAATGTTTCGATGATGTTGTTGGAGTATAGTTGTGATGTGTCAATTATTGGGCATGCGAGTAGATCTCTGAGGTTAACTCCTTCAGTTTGAAGAATAAATTCATTTTTTTCTTCGACTAAGAACACTTTTTTTATATTTTTGTATCCTAATAAAGGAATGGTCATTATTTTGTTGAAAAGATCTATGTTTTCTTCTTCGGTTGTGAAATAACTTCTGATTCTAATTACAAGGTTTATATCGTTTTGATCGCTTGTAATTATAGATAGTTTACTGCTAATTATTTCCACATCATTTGTTATGTTATCGATTGTATCATTTTCGTTATTTGTTTGATTATTATTATTTTTTGGTGTTTGATCATCGTGTTTTTCTTTTATTTTCATAACTACCTGTTCGATAGTGATGTTTTTAGACACAACTCTATCCCTATCAAGTACAATTCTGATGACATAAAATCCGAGTCTCTGATCCCTTTCCTTTTCAACATCATCTGCCAACTCATAGTGTGTGCTTAAAAAATCGTTATCTTCTTCAATATCCGTCTGATCGTAGACAGGCTCGTATAAAATCTGGGAATAGTCAATGAGGTCTTCAATGCGTGTATACTCGATATTATTCTGGGCAACCTTTGCATCGTTCAATGATTTTCTGTACTCTTCATTGAGTACAATTTTCATAGACGGCGTTTTAAGAGTTTTTGCAATATTTATAATTTCCTTAAGACGAGGTACTCCAAGAGTGACTGTTGATGCAACACCAGCAAAGTGAAATGTATTTAGGGTCATTTGAGTTGCAGGTTCACCAACACTTTGAGCAGCCAGTGTGCCTACCATTTCATTATGAACAGCAAGCGAGGCATGGAGTTTCTCTTTCGTCACATTAAAAATGTATTCGAGTTGATCCATATTTATTTTATTGTAAAGGATATTTACCATAGAAAGTGTATTTTGTATATATTTTAAAAATTGAGAATTGTTGCTATAATGAATTACTTTCTCAGCAATCCATTCTTCAAGTTTGTTTCGTTTGTTATATAGTTCTTTTGGGAGTATATTGCATAAGGTTGATGGATATTTTCTTTTAGCGTTCCAGAAAAGTCTACGCATGTTTACTGGCATGTAATAGGTGTCTATTTTTGATGCTTCCTTCAAGCTATGAAGCTCGTCCTTTAAAATATTTGTAAACTCCATACATGTTTTTTTTACATTTTCTGTAGCGTTATTGAGAAGAAAAACAATTGTGGCTTGAATTAAATCAAAATTTTCAAGATCAAAGCTTGATTTGTTGTATGGATCAGTGCTAACAACAGCTTCCATGTTTGTTACCTTCACTTTAGATTGATTAATATTAAATATATTATTTCCAATTTCAAAACTATTTGATGATTTGAGGCCACTAGTATCATTTCCAAAGCTGTTCGATGATTGTGCTACTAAATTTTCTGAAGGGATATTCATATGGGCATCGCTACTTTCCTTTTGGTTGTTATCTGTTGATTTAATTTTATTATGTACTTTGAATTGATTTCTTATGATTTCCAAAAGCTCCTTTGGTATTTTTAATTCTGATATATTACATCTCTCAATACTTTCCCCTTTCAGGCTATCATCACCATAACAAAACTGTGTTAGGCTTCCACCACCGGATCTTACACTTCCATCAAATACAATTTTAAGATCCTCCATTGCCTTTACAAGTCTTCTTTGAATATAACCAGTCTCTGCTGTTTTTACAGCCGTATCAATAAGTCCTTCTCTTCCCCCCATCGCATGAAAATAAAATTCTTCTGGTGTTAGACCTGTAAGATATGAATTGCTTACAAACCCGCGTGACTGTGGACCATAGTCATCTTTCGTAAAATGTGGAAGTGTTCTGTTTCTAAACCCGAAAGGTATTCTCTTACCTTCAACGTTTTGTTGTCCTACACAAGCAGTCATTTGTGATATATTGATAAGGCTACCTTTACTACCCGCCATCACCATTTGTTTAACATTATTACAGTCTCGAAGCTCTTTTTGAGCACATGCACCACTGATATTACGGGCTTTATTAAGGGCAACGTTTATATGGGACTCAAATGTTTCTCTTAATGACATTCCGGGAAGTCTTGTAAGGCTAGTTGGATCCATAATTATGTTATTCACTTCTTGTCTGGCTGTAGCGATGCTTTCGATTATTTCCTTTTCTAAAATCTTTGATGCTATTGTATCTCCAATACCAATACTAAAGCAAGAAATCGTTGTAATATAATTATTAATTATTCTTTGAACAGTGTCAAAAAAGCGTCGGCATATTTCACCACCAAAATCATTAAATATGATATGAATTATTCCACCTTCACATGTTCCTACACTTTTTTTGTCGATTACTCCACTATGAAGATGACCGTCTACTATCAAGACTCTCTTATCATCAGCACTTGTAGTTCGAAAATTTATTGCGGGGAGTGACCAGGAAAATACTTGCTTCCCTGTATACAACGGGATGGGTCTTAATATTGTTGGCGGTGGTAGTGTTTCGGAATTGAAATAAATATAATTAGTTTCTTTATTTTCGTTTGGATTGTGGGTTCCTCTGCTATTTATACCTTTGGCACCGTAAATAGAATGTTCTAGATTTTCCTTTCTGGTAAAATCATCTGAAAAAAGGCTATAGTTTGCATAATCATTATGCAAATCTGCATTAATATCCACATAATTATTCATGGAATTGGGTCTGGAACTTTCCCCTTCTTTATAAGAAGTCGACGCATCAGATTTATCACTATAGATGTTTTTTTCTTTTATAAATTTACCTATATCAGCGGCATAAAACAACTGCATGGCTTCACGAAGTGTGAGAAAAACACCATCAAGCGTAAGTCTACGAACACCGACTAAAGTATCCTGCACAATACCCATCACAGGTCTATTACTCTGTGGACTAATTATTTGCTTTTCTACGCCAGCAAGCAAAGAAAGCTCAGTAACTGTCAATAATGATTGTGGTGCGTGTAGATTCATCTCATCCCCATCAAAATCTGCGTTATACGGGCTTGTGACAGAAAGATTCAGTCGAAAGGTTTTCTTGTCCATAACACGAACACGATGGGCCATCATACTCATTTTATGAAGACTTGGTTGACGATTAAAAAGAACTACATCACCATCCCTCAGATGCCTCTCAACAATAAAACCAGGTTCGAGCGTGATATCGCTACGATTGAACCTCAAATCAATTCTTTGCCCGTCTGTTCGCACAACATAATTCGCACCGGGATGACAATTAGGCCCCCTATTAATACACTCTTGCATTTCAACTACATTCAAACTATTCACACACTCGTTAAAGGTGTGGATCATCGCTATATTAACAGGAACCCCAACTTCATCTAAACTTATATTTGGATCTGGAGTTATAACTGTACGTGCACTAAAATCAACTCTCTTCCCCATTAGATTGTATCTAAGTCTGCCTTCCTTTCCTTTCAATCTCGCACTAAGACTCTTTAAAGGACGTCCACTCTTCTGTAAAGCCTGTGGTTGACCTGACATATCATTATCCATCAATGTAGCTACATGAAACTGAAGAAGCTGCTCATAGTCACGTAAAATATGAGCCGGCGCCCCCTCATTCTCATACTTTAGAAGATTATTATTCGCCTTGACTATATCTGCATACTTATGGGTTAGATCGTCCTCACCTCGAAGACCATCCATTTGTATAGAAGGTCTACACGAAGGAGGACTAACAAGAAGAGTTGTAATAATCATCCACTCAGGCCGAGACCACTTCTTATCAAAACCAAGAAGGCCTATATCATCATCATCAATCCTCTTCAAAATGTTATGGACTTTCTCTGCACTCAAAACAACCTTTCCATCACCATCTGTTCCCTTCATAAAAGCAAAAAGATTTAAACCTTCTTTTCGTATGACAGGTTGTTTATTTGTACACGCCTCGCACACAAAACGTGATTTGTTTTCAGCCCAAACTTTATTTAATAGATGTCTAAGAATAAAAGGAGACACTCTCTCTTTCTCTTTAGATTCATTTATATTTGTTGTGCTAGTATTAGCAGGCGAACCACAAGAATTAACAACATGATTAAACTGTGAAGAAGACTTATACTCATTATCTACACCTCTCGATAAACGCTGAGAACCATCATGATCGGTTACTTTCGTAACAGACTCTGGTCGTTTACTATCATCAGAAACTTTCTTATTCTTAATAGAAGAACAATAAAAACATATACTCTCAAGAACTTTTTTTATCTTAGTAATATAACCCACATGATAAACCGGCTTACAGAGCTCTATGTGCCCAAAATGTCCCTGGCACTCCATCGTGTTATGTCCACAAGTAGAACACAATAATGATGGATCAGTAATCCCCATTCGAGGATCTACTAAACCACTATCCTTTGGTACACCACCATCTAGAGTTTCTGGGTGAATTATCTGAAGAACACTATGGTGCTTAATAAGCGTGGGCGAATATATTCCAAACTGGACGGATTTGATTGTCGGGGCCGTGGATTGCGAATTCGACATTTGAGGGTAATGGTTGATTTTATTTTTATTGCAAATGAAACGAAAATATTTAATCGCTAAATTAAAAATGATAAAAAACTTTTAATTCAATTGTTTTAAGAAGATATTTAAACTATAAGTTTTAGAAGAGGCATAGAGAACATGAATATAAAAGGAATAAATAAATTAATTGAAAAAACAGAATTGTTTTAGAAGAGGTATAGAAAAAGATGAATATAAGAGGAATAAATAAATTAATTGAAAAAACAGAATTATTTTAGAAGAGGTATAGAAAAAGATAAATATAAGAGGAATAAATAAATTAATTGAAAAAACAGAATTATTTTAGAAGAGGTATAGAAAAAGATAAATATAAAAGGAACAAATAAATTAATTGAAAAATTAGAATTGTTTTAAAAAAATATTTAAACTATAAGTTTTAGAAGAGGCATAGAAAAATATGAATATAAGAGGAATAAATAAATTAATTGAAAAAACAGAATTGTTTTAGAAGAGGTATAGAAAAAGATGAATATAAAAGGAATAAATAAATTAATTGAAAAAACAGAATTATTTTAAAAAAAATATTTAAACTATGAGTTTTAGAAGAGGTATGGAAAATGATAAATATAAGAAGAATAAATTAATTGAAGACTTTCTAAATTATAATTGTTGATAAATTATATATATTATTGTTGATAAATTATAAAAATTTTAGTTTTGATAAATTATAAAATAAGTAAATGAATAATTATAAAATAATAGTGTTGGTGATTACCCAAAACCATTATAAATGTTGGAATATTTGGTTTTGATTTCTGTTATTTAATGACTTACATCAAGTCGAGCTTTATTGGCTTAAAAATCGATACGTCCCAAATTTGGGGCAAAATTGCAAGAAACATTGGGTATTCTGTCTTTTTTTTATTGAGTATTACATTCATATTCACCTTTAAATACCAACAAATTCATAAAAATTTACAATCTTTTTTTTTGTCACATCTATGAGTTTAATATCAGCTTCAAACCTAATTATACTCTTAGTATGTATTTACTTCTTAATACCATTTAAAAGCGTTAAATAGAGCACCTTTTCATTTCGTGAAGGTATTACACTCTAAAACAATTACATATGTTCTTAGGATCTGGTTTTTTTATAGCTATAAAGCCGACAATGATTGACAAAAATATTTCACATGTTCTATAACAATTTGACTTTACAGTCATAAATAATAACCCTAGTATTTTTTCAGTTTTATTTAAGCATATAACAAAAAGATGCTTTTTACATTATCCTCGCATTTTTTGATACAAATTATATAAGGTCTTCACAAGATTTATCATGCAATGTTAAAATTTCATATGCTGCCAGATGTCAGCAATACGTGTTGTGCCACCACTTTCTTGAAGATAACAAACATTTTGAGCATATAAATATATATTATTCTTGATAAAAATATTTTTAACGTTTCATAAGAAGAACCTAGATTTTACTATAAATCCAATATTTGCTTATTCTTAGCATTTTTTACACTAGAAAATAAAAAAAAATTGTATTTGTATGATATTTTACTCTCTTATCTCTTTTTAGTAAATTTCTAGCTTAAAATTAAGTGATCACAACAAAATTTTTGTAAAATATGAACTTGTTCGTTTTATTATAAGGTATTTTACGATTCAGATTTGAATGTAGAGTAATTCATAACAAAGTAGCAGCAAATCAAAATATAAATATAATTTAGCAGATAATTATTGCTGTATGATAGTGAACATTATGGTTAACAGATAGTAGAAGTTTTATATAATTTCTAAAAATTGAAATTTTCGATAACAAAGTAATTTAAACTCCAAATACATTTCAAAACCAAAATATTTAAGAAATATATAAATCATAAAAAATATAAACATTTTACAAATCAGTTTTATTAAAGCTAGGGTACTTAAACAAAATTATACAGCACCATTTATATAAAATATTTAAGTTATTATTTTCTTAATGTATAGATATTCGTATGCATCTATTATAAAAAATGTATCAATATATGTAACATCATGATTCCTATGATTTTATGTTTCACAAATAAACGCCACGTAATGTGATTTTAATAAGTCCCGTAAGATTCAAAAAAATTAACATTTTATGCTCGTTTATAATTTAAATTACAGAGAAAAGAAGAAGTTTTTATACATACATATATGTTTTATTTAATAAATGGGAAATAGTATGAAATCTGGAAATATCACCTAATATAGATTCAATAAATCTATCTCATCAAAAATGCAATGTATTTTTATGGGGTTTCTTATTGTTATTTTTTGAATTTTTAATAAAAAAAATTTGACAATAAGTTTAATATTTTGGCTATTATAATACATGCATCTTTAAAATTCTTAATAAATATATGCTTGGAATGATTATTATATTTTCTATCTTTTTATTCATAAGATATATAAAATCATTTTGCGGGGGGACTTAATTCAAATTAAAATATATTATTATTATTTTCATGTAAATGATCTTTCTAAATATAAAAATCATAGATTATTATGTATAAATGCTGCCTTACATCTTGTTAAAAATCATATTTTTATGTTTATTTAGACAGAAGATTATATTTATTACCATGGGTCCCGGCATCTTAGCATGAATGACACAGAATCCTTTTTTTCATTCGGCGATCTTTCGCTTTAACGTCTAAATGGAAATTAAGATTTTTTAGCTGAAATTTATTGCTGCCTTCTACACAAACATATATTACTTAGAGCTAAAATTAAAATTACCATAAATATTGGCATTTGACTATTTATTTTTTCAATCGAAAAGTACTTCTTTAATATTATACTGTATGATTTTATTTCCACTCATCTTCTCATTTTTTTGTACATTTTATATATGTTTAAGTTTCAAAAAATAGCCGTGGGATTGACTTTCTTATTGCCAATCCTGAATGTAAAAATTCTCGAAACAACAAAAAGTTTTAATTTATCCGTAATTTAATATCAATATTTCAACGCTTCTTCAATCTAAATGTATAAACTTTATCTAGCAGATCGATCCTATTATTACAAAGAAAAAAGGCATAAATCGTATTTTCTACTATTCTCGTATATCAAAATATCCAAATGGATTTATTTTATAATAAATAATGGTCTTTATACAATACTTCATCTATTATTTTGGCATAAATTACTATTTAGAATATAACGAGCTCTGGAAATGAATTTTTTAGGTTTTGTAAATTTAAATTTACCACCAGAAAAAAATATATTGATCTATTTATCATCAAACAAGATGAGATATATATAAAATTATATGTTGGGTTGAAAAGATAATAAACACATTTACAGTGAAGTATATATTATATTATATAATTCAATTAGAACGGTTGTTTTAAATGCTTTTGAGAAAAATGCAAATAAATTCAGTATAGGATATCTAATTTATAATCTTTCCCCCAGAAATCATAGAAAATCTGTTAAAAACGGTAAAATTACAAATATATCTTAAAAATACAAACATAATTCAATTTAAAATTACCAATACCCTTTTTATAAAAACAAAAAAAAATCATATATAACTTTGATTTGTTCATAAAGTTTATATTAATGTAAAATAGACATTGAAATAGTTTTTATTGATCTTTATATTTGATTATTGAACAATAGGATAAGTTGTGTGTACATAACATATCAATACTTGAAACTAGATAATAAAGATAATTCTCCGTATATTTTGTATTTTTTTGCAGACACAATCTTATAATTTTAATGAAAAAAAACATCAAATACATAAGATTTATATAGGTACGATGTTTTGACTATCTTGACGAATTCACTTAAATTACAATATCGGATATTGAATTACTTACAATGTTTAATAATTTTTTTTTGTGAATCTTACTATTTTTTTAATTTTTAGTTCGTGTAAAAATAAGTAACATATATATAAGCTCATACAAAAACTAATATCACAAAAATAAAAAAACAGTGTTGGTGTTCGATTTTTTTTTATTTGTATATTCATATATCATAATAGTCCTAAATAGAGCTTGATTTATAGATAAATAACTTTTATTCTTATTTAAATATAATAATGTAAACAAATGCTAAAATTTATGTACTAAACATGAAACTAACGCAATTATAACATATTTTTCAATTTTTTTTGTGAGTTTATTGGAATATATGTATTTCATAAAGTGAATTTTGAAATAGGTCGAACTTTAAAAGAGAATGCGAGCCTAAACTAGAAAATTTCTTGTTTTTTGGGTATCCTGCATATAAAAATAGATAAAAAGTTAAAATATTTTCGAAAAAAACTAACTCAAAAATGTATTTTTTTATAGAACAGACCGTAGCAGATATTTCGAAGAATTCATATTATTTATCTCGTTACATATTTTTGGTTTTTGTATATGGAAAAAATAATTTAATTGATAAAAATTAAAATTACATCTTTTATAGTCTATATTTACCATAAGAAAATACAGTTCAAATGTAACTTAAAATATTACTTCTTTAAATTTACATGGAAAAAACTCAAAGCTGATTATCAAAATAATATATAAACCCCCAACAAAATTATACCAAAGGCACCATAGTTCAGAATAAGTTATAATTTTTGGTTTTTTTATGGTCAAATATATTCTTTGACAAATGAAGAAAACATTTATAAATGCATTTGATATGTATAATAAAAATTTTTGCTAAAATATGATCTTTTTAAGATAATTAACTCTTTTTATGGTTAGTATATTGTCGGGCTCATTTGCATGTAAAAATATTTTCATGATGTATAGATATATCAAACAGCGCCACTAATTATATACCCAAGCTACACCGTCAACGATGTTTCTATACCGGCTTTGTAATTTGCGTATGAAATAAATAGTTAAAACATATATAAAATCCATTTATATCAATAGATGCGATTATTTTTTTATATTCTTCATGACATAAATTGTTTATACAGCATAAATCCATATATTATGTAATGATATATCTAATACATAAGTTAAACGATAAATACAACTTGTTTCTATATAATATTGACGGGTATATATTTTAATAATTTATTGATGCAAATATAATAAATTTTATATTTCTATAGAATCAGTTGCTGCGTAGTTGAGTGGTTTACAAGTCGACCCCTATGGGAAGTTGCGGGTTCCACTTCCACTCACCCCACTTATTTCCAAACGAATTTACACTAAAGAAATTTACTCAAGGAGGCGGCCAGTGATGAACAAAAGATAAACCAAAAAGCATTGACAAACCATGAGAAATAGGAGGTTGCTGTGTAAGCCGTTATACTGTGCCTCCAGTATGAAAAAAGATCTCACAACTTTCAGCAGGATATAGGTAAGTGTGAAGTGTGGTTTTGACTTGTCTACCTTAGCGATGAACAGTATACAGAATCTCATTCCCTCCACATAATGACTGCCGCCAATTAGAAAGGGCTTAATCTACGGTGATTACGGGTGACAAGAAGTGCTGGGGGAGTCCCACAGAGAGATGCAGCAGTTAAGCAAAATAGTTCCTATTAATATAAAGCGAACTTCCTAAAAAGTAATAGAAGCAAAACATAAATAAATAAAGTAAATTATATAAGAATATTTATAATATGCAAACAAAATTTAAACGTTTGCATTAGCACAATAAAAATTTGTAGAACAAAAAATTAACCTCTAACGATAAAAATCTGATTATAATTAATCAAATATAAAATATTTTCTCACAAAAGACAAAAATTATCCCATATGTTATAACACGGATCGGTGTGGTGACACGATATCATAAAAAGTACCAGAAGGAACTAGATGACACAAATCAGATCTAGGCATATATAACCTTGGGATTGTGAAAAACCCTTGAATAATAGGTCTTAAAAAGCGTATAATTATTAAAAAAAGACTTTGAAGAAGAGAAGTTAACCAAAAAGTATAAATACGTTGTGCGTGCTGGGAACTAAGCAAGTTTTTTCAGGAACAAAAACTAAAATTATAACCTTAAATTTAGCACATAAAAAAAATGTATTTTTACAAAAACATAGGAAAAATAAAATCGTCTAATGAGGATTAAGACCAGCGAAAATATATTGTTAATCTATAGAACTAAAAAAAAGAGAAATAAAATGAAATTCGTAACATTTTTAAATATGTGGTCCAATTTTAGAATAATCATTTACATCAATATCTGTCAATTGTAATAAATAACCCAATTGAGTACATATACTATCACTTTAAAAAAATGCATTAGGTTCCAATTCAAAAAAATTCATTAAAAAAATACGAATTATTATTTTATAAGATTTAAGCTGGATAAATTCCAAATAAGTGCGACGAAAAACGAACTAATAAGTTTAGATATTGTAAAATCTTTTTAGGTATGATATTGGTAAGATTATAAAAATCTATAAACTTTATAATAGTATATATTAGGCAAAATCGTGGCTTAAGTTTCATATAAATCCCACATTTGCTATAATTTACCAAGCATAAGGTTCATCTACCACACTATGATCGCTTTCATGAATCATGAGATGCTATTGATCATAGCAAATAGAGTTCGGCATTCGGCGTGAAAGCGAATTTAAGGCTTCAGAAAACCCATCAAGGTGTTTAAAAAAGCCTAAAGTGCATTTTAAAGAACTATTTTTAATATTCATCAACACTGCTGCAAACTGAGGCTATGAATGTATCGCAAGAAGCTAGTCATAGATCGAATTTTCTACATGTTTAAGTACACCGACTTAAATGATATATAAAATATAATTAAAGTGGAATTTTTTGTTTGTAACATAATTCTAATACGAGTTGAGATTTAGACTACGGTCAGGAATTCACCAAAAAATTTTAATATTATGCCTATAATAACAATAAATATAATGTAATGTATTATAGTTTTAGGAACCCCAAGATGTAATTTTTAACTCTAAAACAAGTTCTAACAATAATTTTTCTTTATTTTATTTTTTTATCATATTTCATGCCCGATTTTAGAAATTCATTAAAAAAATTTGCTGCACAGATGGCTTTTTATATTTCAAATGAACAAAGTTTTTCAAACTGAAATTAAGTCATTTCCAATTTTATTGAGTTTAATTGATAGGAAAAATATCTATTTCATGAAGATGATTTTAGTTATATCTCAGTAAAAAGAATAAATAAAATAAGTATGGTCAACGCATTTTATTGATAGTTATGATATACCAAAAAATATTTCATCTTGATGTACTACATAAATATAGCCTCTAAATCATCACAAAATCTACAGCAAAGAATCGATATGCTTTTACAAAGCCCTCAAATTCCGTGCTAAAATTACCGCTGTAGCAGGCGCAAGGTAATGATCAAAATATAATTAAAACTAATAATCAATAGATACACATCTTTGAAAGATATCAAATGCCAATACCCATCTTTTTTATCAAAAGCACAAATTTACACATAATAACCCAACAATTTATTTCAATCGTATTTGATTCCATCAAAAAACTTCATATGCTAACAAGGAAAATATTGATCAAAATAATAAAAACAAATAAAATATATTAGATTCTTTCGAATATTTTATGGCATGAAATGCATCTAGATTTAAAAATAATATATAATATCACACAAGAAAAATAAAATAATCACATTCGAAAACACTATGTATTTTGCAAAACTATATATAATACATTTTAAAGATTGTAAAAATTTTAGTAGAAATATTTACTATCATATATTTTATAAGCCTGTAATTTTTATCATGCAAAAATATATATTATAAGCATCAAAATATTTCGTTTTACTTGATTTTTAATTCTTATGTGCTAATTATTTCGGAAGAATTTTCATAAGTAGATAATTTTTTAATCATGCCGCAAGGATATATATTTTTTTTACAGGTATATTCATTTGAATCGCGGATTTTATAATGATTAATAAAGGTAATTTCTTTATTGTACTCTTCGAAACATTTTATTCAGAAAAATATGTTGCATTTATCGAAATATATCGTACAGTGAATTAGTATATTTCCGTTATATTGTACAAAATCATGTTTATTTCTAACTAGATATAAGAAGAACATCATATGACCAGTGAAACCGGGCTTAAAAATGCGTCGTGTACACCATGAATCTCGAAACACGCGTTTAACGTTTTTAATCCATATTTATATATAGGAAATAGAAAATTTATGTGAATACGTTTATTTATATTAGTGCGGATATAAATATGAAAAGAATAAAAAACACATGATACTTATTCAAGTGTTTGATGATCAAAGTTTATGTATATATATTTAATAAAGAACTATATTCTGATACATTATTATAGTATATAATAATACCGAAGATACATCAATGATCCTTTGTTTTTCTTAGCAAAAAGTAGAGATCCGGGGCAAAAAAAACAAAATCATCTTACTATGCTGCATTGCGGTAAAAACCACAAAAAAACAAAGCTGTAATAAAATTTAATATGCATGAATCTAAGAAAAACCAGCAATTTAGCCAAAATTTTTTAGAAATATAGCTGATGATTTTCGAAAATAAAACCGTGAAAATATAAGTTTCGATGTATTCAGGGGAAAATATAAAACAGGCATTTTATTGAATTTATTTGGGAAGAATAACTTTAGGTTAGTTTCATCTTAAAAAAGTAGCAAATCTTCAAGTTGATGGAAAATAAAACGGAATGATAAATTCATTTCGTACAATATCTCTTGCGTAATAAGAAAGACAAAGAAAAAAAAAGTTCATAATAAAACACATATTTTATGTCAAAAAGCAAAAAAACGCTCTATAAATATATTTTAACTCTTAAGAATGTTTATGCTAAAAATTGTTCAGATTATTGTTTCATTTTTTGAAGCTTATAAAAGTATGAATGTAATCAAAATTATAAAGTTTTTTATATTTTTAATCATAAAATATATTAAATATTATATTTATCGCCGTATTTTCTGTGTAATAAAACAAGTAAAATATAGTTTCTCTATCATTCAATTAATAGTGTATATAACAATATCTCCAGCTAAGTGTTATGTTTTCTCTTATCTTCGACTGTAATTCTAAACTGTGCTTAGAATATTCAAGCTAAAAAAATAACATTTATAAAAGACTTATTTGTGTCATTATAGTATAAACTATTGAGTTTATTTACTACTACATCACAAAACGAACATAATCTTTAATAAATGTAAATTATGAAAGAATGTATGATTTAACTATAACAGCAACTTTTTTTGTATTCAATATATTAAATTTTTCTGCAATTCTATATTTTGTATTACAGTAATACGATAGCCGAACTTTGAATCGTATATATCCTGATTCATAAATAAGAAAAAGTATAAATGTTTAAATATATAAACGACCAAATTAATCAAGCTTGATTACAGGTGTAGAATGAAAATCATCCTTATATCGATTGTCTTTCTTTTTGTGAGAACATTTTTACATTTATCAGCAAGAAACTAAAAGACTTTCGCAGTACTTTAGAATACCCTTAAAAAATTATCTGACTAAAAAAATGGATTTAAATATTTTTTTTAAAAACGATTGAAACAATTTAACTTTTAGTTATAGCTATAATGAGCTTTTTTTATATATTAATTTTACGCAAAGACAACAAAATAAAAGTACCTTTTTTTAATTTAAAATAATTTGTATGATTGCTCTGCATTTTCCAATAATACAGACTCTCTTCTGTCGGTTCTATGGTGTTTTTTTTACAAGAAAAGCCAGAAATAACGTTCGTTAGAGATAAATAAACAGAATTTTCATTTTTTTATTTTTAAAGCAAAAATTTTAAATTCTATGAGAAATTTTGATTTTTATATATATTTTTTTCTTTCTATGTTGTATACAGAAATAAGTTCGACCATATAAGTTACATTTATTTGCAGAGAACCTTAAAATACATATCCACAGATATATTAAAAATGGTGTGATAATATACATAAGAATATATTTGTAACGAAACCTGAAGTACAAAGATTTTGAAGACACATAAGCCTCATTTTTATTTTTTAAGGTAGAAAACAAGAGAAATCTTAAAATACCAAAGTTTTCTATGAGCCCACACACATAAAATACACAAAATAAAGAAAATTGCCATAGAATAGACATTTTAAAAGCTAAATAAGAATCGAAAAAAAATGTGACATTATGTATTTATAAATACGACTAAATGAAACAACATAAAAATAAGCTACTATTCGGAATTATGAGAAACTATAAAATCCCATGACATTTTATAGCAAATAATAATTGCGAAACTAATTCAAAATATTTTTTTCGCGAAATGATTATACGATATAAAAATGGTAAATGATAGTTATACATAGAATGTTAACCTTTATGTGGGAAATAATTATAAAAAACAAATAAATTTATTTTATAGAATTCATATGTTAAAAAACTTTACAAATAAATAATAGAGCTATAGCTGTTGATAAAAAAAACATGAGAATATGAAAAAAAGAAAGCTAGACTACACAAATAAAATAGTGATTATTTTTTGAACAACCTATCGATTTAGAACAAAACATTTGTATTTTGTGTATCATAACAACTTTAATTAGTTCTTTTTGAAAATTACTGTGTTAAACCTTTGTTGATTAAAAAAACATCTGTAAAAAATTTACTACCTTTCAAAAAAGAGAATGTATATAATTTTAAGCGGTGCAGAAGAATTCTAAATTTTATTCATGATGATTTTTAGACCTATAAGTAGATTAAATAAAAATTATTATTTTATGAATTAAATATGTTATAAAAACAGACAAATCTATAAAAAGGTGCATTTTATAGACTAAGAAATATATAAAACATAAATTCTGAAACGTTTATGTTAGCCATGAAAAAAAAATTCATTAATCAATTTAAACAAGGATTTAAAGGGTTTTTTCGAATATAAATAACAATATTCAGAAATTTTATGTTTTAAACGGTTCATATTCACAAAAAGGTAATAAATCACAATACCCATCGCAAAAGAACCTTTTATACACAAATACTAAAAATTATGTAATCTTATAATACATCGCTTCGTACTATTTTTGTTATCCTGAATTCACTTGCAAAATAAAATAGTATAATATATGTACTTTTTGCAATTGGAAATCTTTAAAGAGCTGTTAAACAATGAAACTTGACAAAAAAACAATTTAAAAAATCTCTTGTCGTTTTTTAGATTTACTCTTTGACTCAAATTATATAAACAAATTTTGTAGGTTGTGACTGCCCGTGCAGGCGCCTATTGAAAATATATTTCAATAATCTTGTTTATAAACAAATATATAAAAAACATAAATCTTCAATAGAATTATTCAGTCATGAAAATCACGTTATATACTTATTTAGGTTTGAATTGTTTTATTATTTACAAAATGATGGGTTGTAATTAAAGTTTTTGAAATTATTTCACAACGAAAAACATGAGACAACGGAATTATCATGTGGATCTGTATATGCAAAGTCGAATTTTACAAATGTTTATTTATATGCCTCTCCGTAAAATAACATGTGATCCAAATTAGGATATGACACTGAGATAAAAGCAACAAGACATCATATTACCAAAATTTACAGGATAGAAATGTGATTTCATTTATCTTATCATATATATTACTTGTAAAACAATCCGTTGACATGACAAGGATGCGATTTATAGCGGCTTTAATTCTTAAATAATCATAGAATTGTAAACATCATCACAAAAATTCGCATATAAAGGCAAATATGGCTGGATTTACAGATTTATATAAATATATAGAAATGTAGGTTACAATTTAGTAAAATGCGATATTTTATGTATATTTAACATAAAATTTAATTTCAGCTATTTAATTTTATTTAAGATAACTTAAGAAAGCTATTTTGAACAAATTTGGCTATTATTTAAATAAACTTCGTCATTTTAAATAATAAACGATAAGCGTGTTATTTCTATACCTAAAACGCTTGTCTTCTATAATCCTATGTTTTGTGCGTGTGATTCTGCTTCGATTGGCATTCATAAATAGAAATTTACGACTTATTGTACAATTAATGATTCGTATACACGACCTACCCTTTGATCCATTACCCAATAAATTTAAGACGTACCATATTTTTTGAACATATAATTATCAGAATAACATACCATAAAAAATATTTAAAGGTGAAAAAACAAAATATATTTTACTCTTAAATGAAATCTCGCCAATCGTAAAGTTCATAACAAGGAAAATACAATAATAGATTATTTTCAAGTTTATATTACCAAATACGTTAAGTTTTATATTCCCAGTTAAGATAAAATAATTTTTATTTATTTTGAAATTTATGATTTTTACTCTCGAGCACGACTTGCTTGATTTCCCTTGAACACAGTGTACCTATACTATTGGCCTTATTCTAAAGTTATGATCTTTTATTATAAGACTTCCGCTTTCGAGAGATATTTACCCAAGTTTTTTTTATCCATTTGGTTTGTATATATGCGTCGATCTTCTTCTCGACTTAATAGCTTATATGGACACTTTTATGGTATTGTGTTAAAATTCATTTGAAGATCTAAGAATATATATAATCTTAGCGGAGCAAGTAAAAAAACAATATGGAAAAGAAATTTTTCTTAAAAAAGACTTGAAAAATAAAAATAAAAAAATAAAAAATCTTTAAGAAGATGAAATTGAGGGGTGTACAACTGTTTCTAAGAAGACTTTAGTGCATAAGATCATAAAAATCAAATCACATGTAGAAGGTTGTTTAGTTTATAATACTGGTACAATAATATGCGGGTTTAGAAAGACTCTGAAATTAGTTCTGTAAAAAATATGTATATGAATAGGATGTAAACAAAGAGTGCTAGTAAGAAGGATAAAAGGTGGAAGAAGACACTTTGATTTAAACGTCTTATGAAGAAAATATTTATTGGGGAATGATATATGGAGCACATGCTAGAAGAATTACATTAGGGTGAATTAAGATATTTAAATGCATGAGTAAAAAAAGCGAATATGAATTAAGAAGTTTTGAAGAAGAATGAATTAATAGAACAAAATGATGGGGTTTTTATTGGTAAATTTAAACTTTGATTAGTTTAAGATGAAAATTTATATTAAAAGTGTTTTCTTATATATAAATATTAATTTAATGCAATATTGAAGGGGGTGTTAAGAAAATGTGATTGAATGAATTTAATATGACCTCTTTACTAAACAAAAGTTATAATGTGTTATAAAGGAGCATTTAAATTTCATAAAAAACTAATACCTGTAATTTTTGATTAAAGCAGGAATTCATTAAGACAATAAAACCCATTATTATATCACATTGTTGAATTTTTCTAAATAATAAGAGGAAAAATGATAAGCATATTACTTTATTTTATTTTCTGTATAAAATTTTCTATTGATACTCTTTGGCATTAATGTAATTATGAATTCTAGGTTAAGGAAGTAAAATTCAGTGATAATATAGTCTAAAGCAAATCCCATCCCGTTTTTTATATAATATTCCAATATGTATTTTTTATTTAACTAAAATTCACGCATAAATTGATAAATTTTTTTTAAATTATAATTTTTGTTATTAGTTTTGGTTATTTTTAGTTCACACCGTTTATATTACCCTTAAAATATATGTGCATATGTCTTTATTCTATGTAAAACATTATTTTTTTAAACATTTGCTTCCATCCTTTAGCATTTACTTGTGGGGTTAATTTTTCGACTTACCTTATCTTGTTCTATACTTTGTTGTATTCCTCATATATTTAAAACTTCTTTTTCAATATTTTTTAGCGTGTTATGTTATTTATACAGAAAACTTCCTTTTCATAATTTATGAACTTGATAGTGGTATTTACGCAGAAAACACAATTTTTTCTTATTTTTTAAATTGAACGTGTTTCTTACGCTCATTAACTTCTTTTTCTACATTTATAAACTTGATGGTGTTATTTATACATAAAACCAACCTTTCTCTTATTTTTTAAAGAGAAGTTGTTTTTTCGCTATTAAAACTTTCTTTTCTTAATTTATAAGCGTGATGGTATTTATTTTACATAAAAAACACATTTCCCCCAATTTTTGTGGGTATGATGGGTATGATTTTTGCATTATATGTACTTCTTTTTTTTTTGTTAGTATGGAGATATATCTCCTTTGAGTCTATTTTTTTACGTTATATGTAAAGTTTTGTATAAAAATTATTGCTAAAAGACTTCATATATTTATTTATAGACTTGATTATGGTCAATTATTTTTTCTTTTATGGTTATCAATAAACTCTCTGATGCTATTTTTGAGGTCTATCTCTTCTCTTATCATATTCTCATTAATTTTTTCTCTGTTGAATGGGTCCAAGCCGTCACACACCATTAGCATATCAAAAGTTGATCTATCAATAACATTATTGCTAGTAAGTAATTTTACGGGGTTTTGCATTGGTTCGAAGGTGAGTGAGTCTAGGAATTCTTCTGGGTAATCGATATCATCGTTTTCTTCTTCCTTTTTGATTTCTTCGTAAATAGTATTTAGACAATCATTAAACTTTTTAATTTTTTCCTTTTCCTCGATTGTTATTATACCCTTTTCCGATAGAATTCTTTCTGCTCTTTTAAAAAAGTTTATGTTGAAGTCTCTTCCCTTTACAACATCCTTTTGGATATCGGTGTCGAATTGACTGTATATCAGGGTTATACATCTCAGGATTTTTTTAGGTTTAAAGTTATATTTTTCCATGTTCTGGATGCTGAATGATGAGCATTTTGGGCCCACTAATAGTTTTAGATTATAGTTTAGGGTGTTGATCAATAGTTTTTTTGCTTCGTTGTATCGGAAAATAGTATCGTTTAGTTTTATTATGAAAAAAATTGTTTCGAAAGATTCTAGAGAAAAATTAAAGGATCCTTTAGCAACATTTGTGAGATGGTTGATTGATCCAAGGAGTTCTCTTTCTCTTGGATTTTCAGATGCTTGTCTTGAATATTGATTTATTTCCGATGTTTTCCCACTGGTTATAGTTTTAAGTTCATCAACTTCTTTCTTAATTTTTAAAATTGATTCGAGACCTGAAGCTAAAAGTTTTTCGAGATCTTTTACTACACCACTGAAATATACAAGCCCATTTTTCCTAAGATTTTTAACGCTTCGACCAGTATCATTTCTTAAAATTCTATTTATATATAATCTCATGGTCATTTTATCTTCAGTTCCTAATTTATTATCTTTTCCGTAAAAGGATATAAGTGCTTCGAATAAAGATTTAGAAAGTTTTTGGGGGGTACCTTGAATAATTTGCAGTAACCTTTCTTTTGAATGAATATTTGTACTTCTTATAACCATTCTTTCCATCAGTCTATAGTTTGTTTGTGATAATGGCTTCAAGTATAATCTATTTGACATGTCTAGTATTGTTACAAGAGGATTGTAGAATATTTCCGACATGAATAGTTTATTATGACTTAACGAAGTGTCTGGATTTTTGTTATTTGAAGCATCTAAACTATCTTTATTCACAGCATCTAAACTATCTTTCATCGAAGTATTTGAATTCTCATTCAATGGTGAATTCTCATTACTTTTTATTGAAGTGTCTAAACTACCTTTCATCGAAGTATTTGAATTCTCCTTCAATGGTGTATCTTCATTACTTTTATTTGAAGTATTGAGGTTATCCTTCAATGGTGCATCGACATTACTTTTTATTGAAATATTGAGGTCATGTTTCAATGGTGTATCCTCATTACTTTTTATTGAAGTATTTACATTTTCCTTGATCGAAGTATCCAGATTAACATTCAATTGGTCAACACCAGAAATATATTGATTATAATGATTTTTTTCATTAAAATTATTTTTATGCCCAGATGTACTTTTGTTCTTTTCTTCAGATTCTATTTTCATTTCGAATTCATTAAGTACATTTTCAACACAAAAATCCACGAATCCATTCAAATTTTTAAAGGACTGGTTGTAAACCAAAACGCGATATGCATGCAATCTTGATTCCAAAGCTTCTTTATAATTAGGATCTTGATAATCAATATTTTGTTCGAGATCTTCCATTTCCTCGATTATTTTTACATACCCATAATTTAAATAAAGATTTGTAAGGGTGAATATTCTTGTTACAAAGGCATTGAATTCCTTTGAAACTGTATGAATGTCATCATCAAAGAAAATGGCGTCATTGTTAGAGGAATCGATGTTATTAATGAAGTTATTAGACCCAGAAGTTCTTCTAGTATTCATATCTCTAACAAAATTTCTGATTCTATTACCATTATTGCTTGCATTGACGTTAGTGTTATTATTTGTAGTATTATTACTGTTTGTATTGGCCTGAGGCTTTTTTTCTGTTAGATTATGAATTGTATTACAAAGCATATTGACATAGGAAAAGGAAATTTTAGATCCCATACGAGAACCCGAAATAATTTTGCTAGAAAACATAAACAAAACATTTCCAAGATTAACAAAGAATCCATCGCTTCCCGGTAAACTTCTATCATAGACCATTTTCCTTTTCTCAAGATTCGCAGGAACTATCAAGACATAGGTAAGATATCTTAAGAAATGCTCTTTACAGATAGGATCACTTTTTATAATATTGAAGAGTATGGAATGTAAAGTTGATGATATTTCATTCATAATGTTATCGATTTGTTTTCCCAATTCTCTTAGCTCATGTGGTTTCTTTTTGTAGAATGTAAGACTATATTCTTCATATTTTTTATATACAAATGGTTCAAGTGCACCTTCAAGAAAAAATGGCAATACTGTTTTTGATGAAAATGCTTTATGAGGCATGAAATTTCTAAGTGCACAGAAGTTTTTAAATTCTTGAATTATTTCCTTATTTTCTATACTATTAAAAATTCTATTGCATGATTTAGGGTGATTTAGTGCACTGTTTGACTTTTTATCTTCGCTCGTACCATTGTTAATATTAAACTTACACTTATCATCAATATTATTATAAATAGCGCTACTGAGATTATCACTACTATTAGAATTTCCATTCATATTGGTATTACCATTATGATTCATATTAATATGATTGGTGTTGGTTGTATGCATTACAGCGTCTATTTTATCATTTTTATTTCCACTAATGTCATTTAAATATATTTTACTTAATTCTTGGCTGTTATCCTTCCCATTTATATTTATTGGCAATCCCCAGAACATTCCATTTTTTAAAAGTAATGCAACACACTTTAAACTGCATAAAAACCTAACCGTACAAAGTCTAGAACCAACATCACCATCAATATAAAGGCCTGAAATATCCTTACAAACATAATACACCAAATACAAAAAAAAGACACCATCTGTAACCTTATAATTCTCATAAATAAATGAATCAAGATCTCTTATTGCATTCGAAAAATTATCATATCCCGAACTGAAAATATCACCAAGGTACTTCAAAATAACCGAAGGGTTTCCCGTATCTCTACCGAAATCCATTTGCTGTGTAAGACTAAGATGAATATACGAAAGACATACTTGTTTTAATGCTGGATGGTGGTCGCGTGAATACTTCTGGATAAGAAATAGCGATGTTGGAATTGTTTTGTGTGAGGAAATAAGATCAATGAAGAGTGTGTCTAATTCAGATTTTGTTGATGTTGTTCTGCCGAAAAAATTTAAAATTGAAGTCTCTAAATCCATTTTTTCTTCTATATTTTATTAAAATTCTTCTTTTTGAGTGAACTTTTATATTGGTTCTTTGATTAACAAATCTTATCTGTTTCGATAACTACTTGAAATTGTTTGTTTATAATAAACTGTTTGATATGCTTTATTTTCGTTAAAACTATTCGATATTCTTTCTTTTGTATAAACTAATATTTCTTTCTTTTGTTTTACTTGGGGTATTTAAATTTATATCACGAAAGGAAATAAATATAATAATAAGTTAATTTACTTCAAGATGTCAGAATAATGTAATTTAAATTATACTGATTGTTTTTGAGTGATTATAAGGTTAGTTTAAAACACATTATACATAAAGATTATATTAATCGTTAATATAATTCAAGTGTTAATCATATCTATCTATTTTCACCCCAAACCAAATAAAATCTAATATATGTTGACATTTTCACCCCAAAATATAAGTCTGTACACATAATATATCAGAAAAAATATTGTTTATATTTTTATATCTAAAGAGAGCAATCCTAATAAATTATTCCAATAAAATCATCACAAAATTATTTGCTTCTATTCAATACGAATTTTTATAGATTACAATTGGAATCGTTTCCTTATAACCATGTATTTTCTTTTCAAACTTAAATAATATATATGAAATTTCCAATATGTAAGCCAAAAAAGTCAACTATCATAAACATCGTCCTAATAGTATCCTTTTATTTGTTAATATTATTATTTTCGAATATAAAATTAATGTTGAAAAACTAGGATTCTCGCGGTTTACAAATAAAAACTTCAGTTATGTATATATTAAAAATAGAAGATAAAGCGTGTTTAAAGTAAAGATAATTCGATTGGTTTTACCAATTGTTAAAAAGTTTAAAAATGTTAATGGTTAAAAAATAACTGCTGATTTTATGTCGATTTTAAATACAAGAAAAAACATGCAGAACAGTAAAGAATAAGGGTGATAATATCATACTTTAAAACAGATATCTTAACATGTAAAAGTGAATGAATTTTCCAATTTCTTTATCCAACTATAAAATACAAGATCTAAAATCGATAAACACATTTTTATGCGTAATTTTTTATCATACTGAAGATATTTAAGATCAAATATGCTTAATAGAATAAAAAATACAGGAAATCTATATTACTTTATAGTACGAGATTAGTTATAAAAAACGTGGAGTATTATACCTTATTGTTGATTTAAATATAGGTTTTAGTAAAATTATCTGCGATTATAATAGTTATGAACATCAAAAAAATAACTGATTTTATAATTTAAATTATACAAATAAAAAATGTCTGTATGTTTTATATGCCAATCTGTGCATAAAAGTATTATTATCACTCGTTTCAATAAAAGGTAGAATATTGAACTAAAAGTCGCATCAAACCTTTAAATACAAGATCAAGACTTCTGTCCTCGAAAAAAAATCAGAAAAAAGTACAAAAATTTTTTTGTAAATATTATTTAAAACTAGTTTTTTTATATAGACATTGTTTTTAAATAATACATAATATTAATTAAAAAAATACAGAGGATAAAAAAAGAAACATTTTAATAAACTATTGTATTTGCTGTATGATGACTCAAAGGCTTTTTTATACTAAATTGCAGTATCTAATATGCCAAACTCTTAAAAAAACGCAATCGTAAGCAAAGATAGGCATGAAATTAATGCCTTAAAGGTAAAGTTTGAAATTTTACAGATGTAAAAATTATCAAAAATATTAATTTTTAGATTGTTACATTGGCTTTAAATGTCGCATAGAATGCAATCTAGCCATATTTTATAGCAAACACGCGACTAATATAGTCTAAAAATTACACGAATCGATTTTCTGGTGAGGCTTAAACACTATTTGATTTCTAAGCATAGCTGTTTTACAAAAATAACATTGTTTTTTATGATATTTTGCTGAAGTGCACAAAAAACATGTTTTTTTGTGTTAGAAAAGAATCATACCCGCTCATATGTCATTACCATATATAAATGCAAACTACAATCTGCATCGGAATACGATTGATCCTACGATCACTATAATTATTCCGACACAAAATTCATTGCCCGAGGTTATTTTAGAACTGATAAGTCTCTCCATAGCCACGTACAGAATTCTTAATGCAAACTTATATCTTAGAGTAAAAAATTATCTATGCCCAGTAGAATATGTAAACACGATATCAATCGCAAAAGGCTGGGCTGAAGTAATCTAAAGGAACTGATTATTTTTTTTTCGGTTTTTTGTATAGAGAATATGTCTAGTATATATAATATTGTACGCAATATTACAGCGTTTAATTGGGAAAAGGTTGAATACATTGTAAAATCAGTTATAAATTATTTTTGATTGATCCACGAGCGTTCATACCCAAGCCATGCAGTTTTTTTCATTTGACTAAACAAAATAATTTACAGAAACAAAAGGAATAAAAACTATACTGCGTTGTAAATTTTCGTGTAATCTTGTTTGAAAATGATGCAACAAGAATTTCTGTCAAATATTATACAAAATAATTAAATATGTTTAAAAAAATTTTATTGTGCTTTTTTACTAACTTTACAATATATCTCTAGTGAAAAATGTAAAATTATTAAAGTGCATATGCCCCTCAAAATAAAAATAACAATTTGTACAGGATCATTACAGAAAGGGCACATAAAAATTTGATTTTTGCATAACCACTAGATCTTGAATTGAAGAGAGACAGTGAAGAATATATAAGAGAAAAGGATATAGTAAAGAGTATAAATTTGATTTTCTCACAAGAAATCAATGCAATATGCTGAAAGGGGAAAATATAGGGCATAGATTTACATATAAACAAAAAAATTACTTAATATTGGCTTATTTAGTACATGCTTTCGATCATAATCAATTTTAACTTCATGCAAGATGCTTTAATAGACTAATTAAACGTCAAGAGGGATAAAAACATGATTACACACAAAGAAATAGAAAAATATAATTTTTTATTTGACTGATATGAATAGAATAAGTGATCGCATAGTTTATAGCCTTTTTAAGCCAAAAATTTTTTAAAGTGCACTATGACCAACTATGTATAAAAAATATAAATTAAAGTCATATGTTAGATTGAATTCGTTATGGAAACAAAGAATTTCATATTTCTCCGAATCCTCTCATATTATATAATTAAAAACAAATCATATGCTGAACATATCTAAGGCAAAACCTCAAAATAATTTATTAGTATTTATAAAATTCAATATATAGTACAATATTATTTTATTTATATTTTTATTATAGAGAGAAGAAATAATCGAATTGAAAACGGACGTAAGGTTTGAATGATGCGTTTAAATATTAATGTTCCTTTACACAATGTATGAAGAAAAAAATACTGACAAATTGGAAACGAACAGGTTTTTTTTGATATGATAAAACATAAAAGTTTATAATAAACACATTACATCACTTTTAGCTTATTTTTTTAATCTTCACTTAAAATAACATTATGTGTTTGATTGCACATATTTTAATAAAAAAAAGAATTATAAATAATATCATCATCATTATCTAATTTTTTGAAATCATACAATACCATTTTCATAATATCAGTACCAATTTTTTAATAGATATATACTAAATTTACTGGTAAAAGTATAAAGTAAAAACGAAGCCAGAAAGGATTTTTATTCCCAGAACAAGATTCTATGCGAGTAAAAAAATATTTTTGTTAAATCCAATGCCATATCACACGAAACCTATCAAAAACCCGTGTAATTTATATTAAATATCCAATAAAAGATTCGTAGTTAGACATGGCACAAATTTAAGATTTATATTTACCTATGATAAATGCATTTAATTTTTAAGAGCATCGTCTTTCTTTTAATCATCAAATACTCATGTGAACTTGCGATTTATTATCACTAGCATAAAACCGTTAAAAAGTATATTGAAAAATCTTCTTTTCAAATACATAGATGTGTATCGATTCTATTTATAATTGTCTTTTTAATTTTAATTTTTTCTTGGTTGATTAAAAATATTCAATGATTTAGCATATTAGGTAAAAAAATCCATAAAAATATTTGTGAATATTTATGTTAACTTTAATTAATAAAATCTTCTGTCATTTTATATGTTTATAACTTTTGTAGATAAAAATCTGTGGTAGAAGGTCGCATTTTGGTTTGAGGGCAAAGCAACTAAAGAAGATCATAAGTATAAATATTTTTTATATATAGTTTAAGTTTCGTTCTATCAATGTTATCTTTACAGACGTAGTCAGTGCACTGTAATATTACACAACTCCTTGATATATCTTATGACTTTCCCCTGAATTATCTTCATCAACTGACTTATCTTAGTCAACCACTCTTCTTCTGTCAAATGATATGTGTTCGCGTGTCTTTTTAACGTGTGAGATTGCATAAATGCTTCTACTTCGTCCTGGATTTATTCTCCGTAACATATTTTTTTATAAATAAGATCATAAAAAATATATTTGAATCATAAGCCAATTTATTATATACTTGTAAACATAGAATAGGCACAATTTTACATTCCAGGATTTTAAAAAGGACATCATAGACTCTGCAATATTGATCCACCTGGATTTTAGACTGAATTAAAAGTCAGTCTTTTCACACACTCCAGGTTGAAGTAAGAATTTGCAAGTTTTAAATCCGAAATAAAAAGAATTGAAAAAATTTATTATATTTTTTTAAGATTTCACAATCTAAAAAACTGTTTTTGATAATAAAAGGTAAATAGAGTATTAAGTTTATTTAATTAAAACGTGTATATCTTCTAAATATATAATAAAAACCAAATGCATATGAAATTATTACCAAAAAGCAAGGTAAAGAACGAAGAATCTGAATTTTATTCGTATTATACTATATATTTTATAAAACATCTGAATATATTCTTTTTAGGCTATTGTAGTTAACAAGTTACGACTCATTCACGAGAACGAACTTAAAAATAGGAAAAACACAAAAAACTTTAAATATGTATTTTCAGTTCATAAGAAACAACGAAATTTTATTATTTTCTCTTTAGGATCCCATTATAAAAAATTTAGATCAATTATAAATTACAATAATAAATAGCTTTTGACTTTTATGCTAACAATGAGAACGTAAGAGTCATTGATACTTATCAAATGGTAACTGATATAAAATTACAACGGTTTTTTCATCCTACTTACCGAGTATTACTCAGAATATTTTAAACGTAAAACGCAAGAACAAATTTTCTAATAGATTCATGTATTTTTTACGACACTGGGAGTCAATAAACCAACCTTTTTCATTTTTTTAAATCCTTATCTACAATTCTAACATAAAATGTATACCAGTTAAAATGTAAAATTTATAAATACATTATAAAAACTTTATAGGTTAGAATTCTTTAGTTTTACTAATAGTTTTTACATGATAAAAGAGTTCTTACAATTCGGTACTTAAATTGCAAGCAAGCAATATATAGTACCGTTGTAATATATTAAAACCAATTGCTCGAAACACTATTTTTATTAGAATGATATATGTATATAAAAAATAGTATATAAATAAAAAAGAAAAGAATTATGTGGCCATAGTAATTTAATATACTGTGCTTGGCTAAA
This sequence comes from Rhyacophila brunnea, assembly GCF_057557595.1. Taxonomy (NCBI): domain Eukaryota; kingdom Metazoa; phylum Arthropoda; class Insecta; order Trichoptera; family Rhyacophilidae; genus Rhyacophila; species Rhyacophila brunnea. The sequence goes on from NW_028232778.1 coordinate 835,056, forward strand.
AGTTTTAAAATAAAAATTATAAAAATTAATGGATATCCATAGATGCATTTTATTCAAAAAACACTATAACATTTTATTATAAATAAAATCATAAATATTGACATTTTTTTCTGTCCATAAAAATTATACTTTGTGCGGTTTTATCATTTTCTGGTATTCATCGAAAAAAATAATTCGTAAAATCAGCAAAGTTTTTTATTTTTAATATTACACTGCGATAAAGAAAAATTTGCCTGAATCAATCTTTTTCAAAAAACGAAGAATAAAATAAATATCAAATTTTATGAATAACCAGTTTAAAAAGGCTCGAAAAGTAAAAAGCACCAAAAAATATGTAAATCGTATTAATCATATTAACTGGATGCAGCTTGCAATTTACATGTATTATCACGCGAAATACTATACTTATTTTTAGCCTGATATATGACCATATTTATATTTTATTATATGTATAGCAATTGTATACTAGTCTAGAATAATACGCAAAGATTATATACGGGTATAAAATGCCCCTCCGTTATATTACATAAAATTTTTGTCCGTGTTATATGGGCTAGCTAAATCGAATAAATATATCTAAAAGTTTCTGAACATAAAAATCCGAATCACAGTTGTTGAAATTTTACTAAAACATGATTTAGCTATGAAATTTGTTATTACATCGTTGATAAGTGTGATAAAAATGTACACCTAGATTATATAATACAAAATGTGATATTTATACTTTATATACATAATCTGTGCATTGTATTTAAGATGAATTTTGGTACATATTCGTAATAAAATATAATTTATAAATCATGGACTCTCGCTGTAAGAATTTTACAGAGATTTACATCCTCTAAAATTGCATATGGTTATAAAATTATAAAAAGACATTTTAAAATGACAAACTTTAAGTTTTTTGCATCCAGTCAAAATGGTCAAACAAAATTATAATTTTCGTACGTTATTACACCATTGTTTTATAAGACTTAAGCCTAGAATATGTGTTGAGGAAACTGTACAAACCATGTGCTTCTAAAACTAATACAGTCTAATTGCAATACAGAGCAATCTAAAGTTTTGCGCGTGCAAATATGAAAAGTTAACAGCAAAATATGCTCTTAAATTGTTACATTACGTAAATTTTTATAAATAAAAATGCTTTTTAATACCAAAATGAAATACAATTATCTAATCTTGTAGTTATATTATCGAGATTTCTTGGGATTTATTAAAAATCAACTTTTTATTTTGTTGAAACTTATTCATCATTCGTTTGCTTTTTACACATAATTGTGTATGATAATAATATGATTTCCAATGGTAAGAATTAAAATGATGTTGAATGTATTTATTTAATGCTATGAGATGTGAATCATATTTGTATTTACAAATCAATCTAAAATGATCATGAGCAAGAGTTTAAAATAATAACGAAAAACAATAATGTTTCAAAAAATGATTTTATTCAAACATATATCGAATTTATTCTGTTAATTATTTTTTACATGTTTTAAAACCAAGTTTATTCTTACTTAATATGAAATGTAAATAATTAAGAGCTCTAATAATTATAAAAAGTAGCTGGAAAATACACATATAGCGAAAATATTGAATAAATCTTAAATTTTTTATTTTTATGCTTTTTATAAAAAGATGATACATATATATCAGTACTACATAGAGCAAGCATAATTTTATGGCATTTAATATACTAAAATATATCTAGGTATGCAATTTAACACCTTATATTATCTATGCTGCGAATAATCAAAAAGAAATTAAAAAGGCTAATATTTGAATCAAAATCATAAATATAAGCTTGTTTATTATTTTAATATAATCATAAAATGAGACCAAAACCAAAGCGGTTTTTTTATCACAGATAGATCAAAACTTATATGTATAGAGAGCATCTAAGTGTTACTGATACTATTTCAAAGAATTTATATCACGATACAAATATTATAAAAAGAAAAAATGGTATGCAATATAATCAATAAAATTACAGGGATATAACAAATAATCCAAATCAAAAGTTTAAATAACCTCTTAATCTATAAATCGCACAATATCGATGCAAAAAAAAATTGTTTGCCATACATTTTTTTTTTAGATCTTGTAGCATATTGATCAGAGATATACCAAAAGAAGCTTTTATACATGAATATTAGTGTATGTAAAAAAAATCGTAAAACCTTTTAAAGATGCCGAAAATTAGCCCATGTAAAAAATGTTTTAGTTATTACTGTTAATACTGAATATAAAGATTATATATTTTTTATTATTTTTAGTGATATATTTGAATTTAAAGGCAGAACCAAATTATGATATGGACCTATAATTTAAAAAAAACTTAATAGGTGAAATAACTTTATACATAAGCTTTATTTCATGTGAAAACCGATATTTAGATTGCTGATCCTGCCATATCTTTTCTATTTTCAAAAATGTACTTAACGTGATTTAAAAAATACTTTAATAAAGCTTTACATATTCCAAAGTAAAAATGAAAAAAAACGAGAATTCAAAAGATGTGCATTTTATGTCTCAATATGATTAAAAATAGCCTCTACAATTTTTACGCTCAATATTATATAAGTGCTATGATATAAATAAAGGAATTTACATGTTTCGTGTACATTATAATCTTATCATAACGCGAGTTACTGGTAGTGCAAATATATGCTTGAATATACTGGCAAACTAGAACCTTTGATAGAGTTTGAATATATTTTATTATTATTAAAGCATATATCTACCAAAAAAAAATGTTTTTTAGGTGTAAAATATAAAGATGGTTAAGATAGGAAAGCAAATCATTGTAAATTTACAATTTTAAATGACAAAAACTATACTTTCTACAATTTTATTTTGTTTCTGAGCATAATATCTAATTTTACATACATTAGAAAATATTTGACGAATTATGCATTTAAAGCACATTTTAGGCTCTTTTGCATGCGATATAATAAAATTAACCATTAAAAATATAAAATAATATGCTTAAATAAATATATAAGCTTTGTTAAAACCAGATGATCTGTAATTGTCGATTTATTTTTTTTATTTAGTTTTAATAAAAATTTTTGTTCTGACCAAAAAGTGATGCAGCGGTTCAAAAAAAATATTGAACACAGATCTGCATAAAAATATTTAAAAACACAAATTCTCGAACACAAAAAAGATTTTATTGCTTACTTACAGTATTAACTATAATTTTGATTTATTTAATATGCTAAACAGACATAATAAAATGTTAATTCCTATTTATGAAAATATAAAAAAATATTTTTTTTCAACCCATATGAAACCTATTAAGCTCATGCTTTTATGTTTATCTCAAATATTTAGTTGATAAAAATGTTGAAAAATGTAAAAACAAAAATAATATGTTCTGATATTTAATACATAACTAAAAGCTCTTACTTCATATAATTTTTCTTTTTATATTTTATGTAAATATACAAATATTTATTTATTGAAATCGACACAATATTTATAAAAACCGATCTAAGAAAATTTTAATTCGTAGAAGGAAATATTATGGAATAATCGTAAAATATAAATAAATGTAAAACTTATGCTATATTTCTTCATTTATCTTTTTTTCGTTTACATTTTAAAAAAAAACTGCCATTTTAGAACAGGATTATGATCTTTATATTTAAATAGAAAACCTTTCGAACTTTTTAATCTCTTAAAAAATGCAAATTTGTTTTGAAAACACACACTTAAAGAGAATTGCAGTCTAATTTTGTTTTTATCAACATGTGCCAATTTTATGCTGACTATATTCTAGCATTAGATCTAAAAGTAAAATATATAATTTTAAAGCATGTTAGATTGTTAAAAGCTACAAGATTATTGTACGTATTAGATCAACAAAATGTTGACCCGATATTTTTTTGTTATGTAATAAAGAAACAATTTATATTTAAATACATAACCTAGTTTTTTTTTAAAATATTAGTTATGATTTCACATAAGAATTTTGCGAAAAGATTAAAAAATTATATTTTATCATTATATTCTATATATTCGTCTTTATGAACACAAAATATACTCTTTATATATATCACACGCACAATTTAATCACACGCGCTGGTTTTTCTTTATATACAATAATATCCATGCCTATTTATATTCTAATTCTATCTGCTTAAAATAGGTTATTGATGATCCTAGGAGTTTATTATAAAAAAAATGTTTTTAGATGAATATAATATTGATATTTGCTTATTTTCGCTTTGTCGTTTTTGAAATGTTGAACCTACAACTATGGTAAAAAATTTGTTACTATATCACAGAATATATTTATAGTAAATACAAACTAATAAGATTTCATAGATATACGATTTCAAAATACAATTCTTTTATATAAAATAGATTATAATAACCATGAACCGTTTAGTCAAAAATTAGTTTAAGGCATTATAAGGATGCAAATCCTTTATTTTAAATACATAACTGTTTCTAATATAGCCAAAAACGCCTTTTCTCATTTTTAGAATACATTAGGTTGCAGGTGATAACTTAAAGGATAAAAACACGTATTATTATTATAATAGAATATGTAAACAGCGAAAATAGTTCTTCTTACAATATAATTAGATATAGGAATTGAGAAACACATAAAACTAAGAATTTAAAACTTTCAGTTGGTATACTTACTTCTTAATAATTATATAGACATGCTAAGAACTGTAATCATTGCCTTTTAATATTTGTTTTTGGATATCTATTGAGATAATTTCTTTACTGTACAGTAAAATTTTTATTTTTGAAGATATATTTAACTGCAAGTTATCTTTTAGATGATTGTAATTGTAAAAATATACTATCAGCCTTATATTATTTTTTTCGGCGAAATAACACATTATTTTATAAATTTCTTTATAGAAGACATTATCGTTTGTGAAAATATTAAATATCGATCATGAATGCAAAATTTAAAAATATGATCCCAATCCAAATTTTATCCTATTAACGCTAATACAATTATTTAAACATTTATAATATCTATATTTTTCAATTTATTCTCTATTACATAAATAATATTGACAAACTATTCTACTGAATCACAATGATTGAAAGTAATCTGTTTGTGTGCGTTTAATATATCATATCGCATCTTTTCAAGTAATTTTAGTATTGTTTTTTATAATTGCATACAGTATAATATAAAAGATCAAAATATTTATCATATTATTAGTTATATTTTTTCTTCACTTTCTAATTGACATCTATAATTTCTGGGATTCATACCGAGAAGCTTTTAATAAAGATATCTAAAGATAGCCCTAAAAGAAAATATTTTCATAAATTTGTATAAATATAAGCCATTTTTACACAAACTATTTATAACAGATATTGGTACATATGTTTTAAGTCCCAGAATGTGTTATAAATATGATAAGAAACATAATAAAAATTTCAAGTAAAATCGAAATTTTTTTATCTGAAATATATTTACATATTTTAAATTGTACTAAACTTCAGGTGTCATGTAAATATAATGGCAGTGCAATTGTATGATACTGGGATTATAAGACACAACTTAAGATTTTTAATAGCCAAAAATAGAGACTTCATACAAATAAAATTTTTCTATAAAAATATAACACGTTTACGCCGTAAATAGGTGTCACAGATACTGGAACATACGCATAAACTAATAATAGCTTTAATAACTTGTACTTGCGTTTGGAAATCGAGGCAAGAATTTCAACAGTCACAATCAAGTGTACTTAAAATTCAGAAGCTTTTTTTTCTGCGGGGCATCCTATTAGAGTTTGCTGCATTTTTTTAAAACCAGGGTTATCAATAAAGGTTCGGTATTTAAATAATTACATTTTGTAAGTTATATTCGAAAGATTAAGAATATGATTAAAATTAAATGTAAAATATTTACACGACTCTAAGATCGATATTTAATTAAATAAACCTTTTTTTTGCTATTTATATTGCAGTAATACTTTCTTTTTTTTTGACAAAACTTGCTTTTTAAAATATAAACTCTTGTGGATATTTATTAGCGGATTATATATACATATTCAGCGTATTTTTATACAAAATGATCAAATTGATTGGTGATAAGGATATTTTTTTCTCTTAAAATTTATGATTTACGTAAGGATTTCAATGAAAGCCTAGATGTTCGCACAAGTTATCATAGGTTCCCCATCCAAAAATATAATCTGCATTCGAAAATGCTGAATTGTATACGAATACACATTGCGCACACAGTTATTATGATCTGTGCTCAACTTTACACATTTTTATTTACTGGTTAATTTTCTTTTTATCGATTTTATCTATTTAGACGTGTTCAGCGTGTTGGGAATATTGCACAACTCCTTGATGCATCTTTTTACACCTTCCCCTGATCTATCTTTATCAACTGCTCTTCTTCTCTTAAATGAGATGAGTTCAAGTGTCTTGCGTAGTGTCTGAGATTGCATGTATGCTTCTACTTTGTCTGGGATTTTTAACTCCTTAACATATTTTTTATGATATTTTGTGACTACCCCATCCCAAGTCATACCAGTCAACTTTACACATTATAATATACTTAGATTAAAAAAATATAATTAAATATAAATGAAATGTTGTGTACATTGAAATTAAAGTTGCGTATTAAGAATGTTTTAATCCCATAGAAAGCAGAACATACACATAAACAGTAGAAATTAGAAAAAAAACACAACTATAGTTCAAAAAAAACATGTTAGAAAATTTTACATTATGATGAGGCATAAATGTTTTATGCCTATTTTTTTTCTAAAGAGGAATATAAAGTTTTTTACGAACATATATAAATGTCCGAAAATGAAAATTATCAGAATTAATAAATTTGCTTAGTGAGAATAAAAGGATGAGAATGTATTTCGAAGATAAAAAAATGGGGTTATAACAAGTTAAAAAATGTTTTTTAAGGATAAATTGTAAAATTTAACTCATATTAATTTAAATAGCCAAAGATCAAATTAACCTAGGAAATTAATCAATTATTTTGTGATTAAAATAACAATACATAGCATTTAAACGATTGTTTCTTCTTAGATATCAAATATAAATACATTTTTGTCTGGTTTTACAGCCTTTCTAGCATCCAAATGGCCATTAATATACAGGAATGACAAATAAAATACAAACTATTGTAGAATAGTATAGTGTGGTAGCACACTATTATAAAATGCATCTGAAAGCTCGATGTTTCTAAAGTGAGGGAAAGATTCGAATTAGGGGAACAGTCAAAACACTTATAAAGAGGAGGGTTATGAACGAGGATGTATGAGAAATAGAGATGGCTAAAAACTACGCAAGATGTGCCCGTAGAATACCAATAAATTCAATCTGTGTGGGAAAATCTATGTTTACGGTAAAAAATTACCACATGAACAAGAAATTTGATTAAACATGGTAGAAATAATAATAGATGGGTATTTAGATAGATGCTTCTTTATTTTATATCAAATTAAACCAAGCTGAATAATCGTAAATTTTCGTAAACCCCACCATAAACACACAGATCTTGTTCTTCGTAAACAGCAACACAAAAAAGTTCCTGTTTATTAGAGTCAGTTCTTATTATGTCTAGATTTCTTTTCGCGAGGACAATTTTTCCATCCAAGCCAACGGTAATAATTTTATCCTTGTAAAAATCGAAATCAACCAAAGAATCGACATGAAACTGTTTTCTATTCTTTTCGCCTTCTTTTAAATTACGTATATCAAAAACAGACAAAAATCCCTTTTCATTGCTTACATATAAATCATTCCCTGCAATTTTTATGCACTCAATCTCACAATCAAATTTGTAAAATGATTTATTGTCGGAGTATAAAGAATTCAAATCCGATATAATGAGCATTTCGTTTCCATTCGATTGTGATACAGCAATTCTCATAACTTGATTATCATGTTTTAATTTCGATTTCTCACACGCTCTCTCTATATCCCAATGAATAACTGTACAGTCATCACTCCCTGAAATCAGCTCCTGAACGCCATTAGAACCCGTATATAAAATTTTATTCACTTTTGCGTTGTGTCCTTTAAGCGAGAAACTTGGAAAAAGAGGATTATACACCAATGCATCATAAACAAGTATTTCATCGCTAAACCCAGACATAGCAACAAAATGTTTATCTTTAAGCTTGAAATATGAACTTGATGTAATTGTTTCCGTGATAAATACATCATGATGAATAAAAAAATCGGGTTCGGCCGTTGTATCCTTCTGAAAGTCCATATTTTCCATTCCTTCTAGTTTATCGATTATATGAAATTCAAGGTAACTTAGATCTTCTGTATTTCTCGTCGAATAAAGCATTATGTCGTCTGCTAGAATTTCTTCATCTTCATATTCTTCTTCATCTTCACTTTTATCGGAATTTTGAACATCATCCATTCTAACCTCATTTTCTATTTCTTCGTCTGGAAGTTTCTCTTGTTTTCGTTCTAAATGATCTATTACAATTCCTTTTTCCAAAAATCCTATTGTAGAATGCATCTCTATTTAATATCGGCAATTAAATACTCTAATGATTATTATAAATATTAAAAGGGGAGGCTTTCGATTGGCTAATAAATCAATTGGCTCATTTTTTCCAGAATATTAATTTTTCGAAAGTTTATCTTTTGATTCGATGTTTTCTAATTTTATATTTCGTAGGAATAACGTGTACATTAAACTGTTAACGAAATATTGATACTCTGATAAATTGGTTAATAAGGCGCATTTTTGAATCTATGGCCTAACCTTAATATGTTCTTTTAAAAATTATGCCACAACGCATTTTGTCATGTGGTTTTATATATAATATAATTATAAATAAGCTTCTATAAAAAATATATTCAAAAAATATTCAAATAAAACAAAATAAACTATTCGACTGTATTTTATATCCCTCTTTAGAACTTATAAACACATCATGGGTTTTAATCTGTCATTGTAAAACAAGTAAAGAGGAATTAAATGACAATTTTTTTTATCTTCAAAAATATTATAAAGTCTATGAATCAAGGATTTATGAATCTATCGTCTTGCTTATGACACTGACTTGAATTTCCATAGAATTCATAACTGTAATTAATTAATCTATGGATGGTTTAAATTCAACAAATACCAGAAATCAATAATAATTTGTTCCTTTAATTATATTTTTAATCAATTTAATAGTGAGATCTTGAATTTCAACATAACATTCTATAAAAATTTCAAAAAAATAACTCTAAACTTCAGGTGAGTTTTGAAACACATTTTAAAAATGAATGAATATAAAATTTGCGCAGCTTGAATGACATAATTCATATACCGTAATGGTATATTGAATCAATTATAAACATACTTCAATAAATGTATTAATGTGAAAGACGTTTAAATAGCCAAACACGAGCAATTTTTCATAATTAGTTTCTGTAAATCCAAATGACTTACTTATCTTAACATTATATGGCAAATTCAGCAATAAAAAGATATTGTTGTGGATTAGACCATAGATACCCCCTATTTTTATGATAAAAATAAAAACATGCGCAAATGATATTTCCTTACTATAAACATATTTTGCAGTTATAAGTAAAATTTATAATTCAAATCAGGCATATGTATATTACAATAAGCGTGTATAACGTGCTATATAATAACCTAACATTGTAACCTATTATAATAAAACACCTTTTTAAAAATTTTCCTGCATAAAATTAATAAAATGATTTGTTTAATATTTTTTTAATTATTACACCCAAAGAAGAGAATAAAATTTACGCTTTAAGAAAAATAATTTACCTAACAATGTATATATAACCAAAAATCTTCTTTTCTATATTATATGTGGCTAAGATTTTTATTTAACTTATTAAAACCTAAAGATTATCACGTTTAACTCCCCGAAACGAAAATACCTTTCTTCTAAAATGTAAAATTCCTTTCTTTTAAAATGTAAAATACCTTTCTTTTATAATGTAAAATACCTTTCTTTTATAGAGTAAAAAGCCGTTATTTTATATGAGCTGAATATGGTTTTCATAACGAAAAATATATGATAATAATTTGATATAAGGTGTATTATACTAGCAAAACAAGTAAGTTAGTAGCGACTCTAATAAGTGTTAATTTTTTTATATATACGCCTAAGCAAAAATCACAGAATATTATTTTAAAATACAATTTAAAATGTATTTATATATATAATCAGATTATCGCACAAAAGATATAAAAAATAAAAATATCAGTGGCATTATTTTTTGTAGAACAAAATCAAGCAGCAATTTTTTTTCCTCTTGTTTATAAGCATAATTTTTATTTGCTTCTTAACTTTTTTTACTAATGAAATTAGTATTGATTTCTTAAAATGTTTTTTACAATTTTAATGCTTTTGTTTGCTTCTCATATAATTTATTCTATCTATCAAGTTCAAATAACCTACATCGTTGTTTTTTTGCAATAAATGTCTTCTCGTATTCGACATATATTGGTTTTAAAAGATTTTTTATCTTGATTAGTAATTTAGATTGCTATCCAACATATATATTTTACGCTTCATCTACTTCTCTTTTTTTATCGGGCAAATTTTTTTGTGTATACTTCGCTCTTATAGATTATTATTTGTAATATAATTATAGAGCCTTAATCTTTGCAAATCTTAAATATCAATCAACCCTGTTTGTTGTAATTATACATGAAAAACCTAGTTATATTGTTTTCTATTGCTAATTTTTATTGAGAAATTGTAAATAATCTAGTACTAAATGGTTTTCATAAGAAGAAAGGCTTCGAAAAGAATATAATGAGACTTTTAATGTTCTAAATCCATATTTTTTTGTTCTTACACTATATAAGATTTGAAATTACTTTTTTATACTTATTATATACATCATTAAAGATTTAGACAACACCTAAACCTTTTTACGTATTAAGCATTTTTCATGACCCACACCTTATAAATGTTTTCTATTAAAGAAGCCACTAACAACCACATTAATATGCAAAGAAAGTTATTTGATAACAATCTATTATTGCAGAATTAAATTATACAGCCGGAAACAGCATAAATATTCAGCCACAGAAACTCTTCAACGTTTTAATTCATGAATTTCTAGAATGTAATACAAATTATTGCGAGTCTTGTTTTAGTATATATTTTATTTTTATGTAATTTTATTTTATTTATATGTAATTTTTTTATGGTATTAATTGTAGCAAAAATATTATTTTTCACTTGCACAGTTCAACTCGAATTAAAAAAATACACAAATAATTACCTCTATTGTAAGTACAGCATATTTTTTATATTAATAAAAATGCTATATATGAACTAAAAATTTAAGATCCCGTTTTTAAAGTCTAACAATTTTCTTCTATACATGGCGCTCGATATTTGTAGATAAATTTTCAAACTTCTAGTTTTTGTTTCTAATATAAAATCGTTGCAATAAATTTTAGAATTCGTTTTAAAATATTTAATTTATTAGCTTTTTATGTGTTTTAAGCATGGAAAAATGGAAAGATAATTTGCAAAAAAAAACGCAGGAGAAAAGTAAAAATGTTGAAAAACATTATAGAACTTATAAATACAAAAATCAATGTTTTTTTTGGTCAAAAATTTATAAGACCATTTTTAATATTCATCCTATTATGGATCTAAATATTATATTATACAAGATTATAGAAGATATACATATGAGAAAAAATTAACTAATACTAGCATATAAAAATAAAAACTTACTGTTTAAGCTTACATCAATACGAAGCGATACAAAATCAAAATATATAAAGGCTAAATATAATACTAAGAGCTCGATTTGTTACTGAAACCGCTGATATTTTAAGGTTTAAACACTAATAATATTAAATATTTACTTTGTATAATATCATTCAAAGAATTGGTTCTTTTCGAATAATAAATAAGACCAACGATATTTTTATTGTTTTCAATGCACTGGAATGAAATAAATGTCTATATTGAAATAACTTAGATTCGTGTATGCACCCGAATTCTTTTCAAGAAAATTTTGTATTATATATAATACTATGCATTTAGATATGTTAAAAAGCACTGCAAACTCGTATTTAAACATTTTGGATATATATAAAATTATAATATAAGGGATAGTTCCTTTTTTCATGAAGAAAAAAATTTACATGATTTTAAAATTATCTAAAAATCTAAGTATCTAAAACTACATGACTGCAAAAAGTGCGAAAAGATATATAGACCTTCGCATATAGCAAACAGATTATAGCTTCATGTAATTTACGATATTTAATATTACATTAAAGTATGATTCGTTGCAGTGAGATTGGCCAACTATCATGCATGAAAAAATAATTTTCGTTCAAAAATTCACAAAGCAATGTGACACATACTTCTCTTAATTTACGGATACTGTTTATTTTAGGAATATTCTCTTTTCAATAAAAAAAACATTGTTTTTATACAATTTCAAAACATGCAAATAGATTCTGATTGTCGATAAACTCTTTACTCGATCATATCTTGTTTTCTGGTTAAACTAAATGATTTTTTTAAAAGTAATCGATCCTCAAATAAAAAAATCTAGAATAAAACCCATTCAAACTATCTATTATAGAACCAAGGCCGATGGTCTACATTAAAAAAACGTTGCATAATCATGTATTTAATCAATCTCGAATGCGAAAACGTCAAATATTTCGGATTCTTTTTTTAGTTTAGAAACGCGTGATCAATTGTTTTATGTTTTTCAGTTACTGTTTATATAAAAAACGCGTTTTTTCTAATTAATGTACCTTAGATACGCTCGTTAGTAAAATTCATAGTTATACATGGAATAGTCTGTGTCTTGAAAAACTATAAATATACACAAGAAAACTGTATACCATTTAAAATGTTACAAATTAGCCGAAATGAAATTATATCGCATTCTAAACAAAATAATGACGGTGTACAAAGTCGATCCGTACATCAATACAGGGAACCAAAAAAAATACCCTCAATATACTATATTTGTGCGCTTATATTTGAGAATTAATCAACTTTTATAGCACCGATGAGACCTGTATGTTACAAGTGTAAAGTTCTTATTATACTGTGAAACGATCTAACTGTGATATTCGTATCATTCGCTGCTATGTGATAAAAATTATTTTTTTTATAATCATCGATACTCTTATGAAGAGACGGTATGTCCTTAAAACATTTAGATATAATATTTAGGTCGGGTATTTACACAACAACCAATGTAATTTACATATATAGCTTTTGACACATTTAACATTCATTAAACTATAAGATTAATGTAAAAATGGATATATAAACATAAGATTAAACATTTCATCACGGACTTTATTTTTATAATGATTCAATCGAGATAATAACATATCCCTAATTTTTTATAAGTTTTTTTTTGGGCTTACGTATTTTATAAAAGACACATTTTCTCTTTATTTTACACAATGACACTTGAAAATATCTCATTTTAAGGGTAAGAGAATTAAGATAAGATTCAATAGGGAAGGTGTCAAAATATAAGTCAATGTGTTGTGCATATTACCAATGGTCTGACTAAGACTAAATATATATTTAAAAAAGAAATTTAACTAATAAATAGAGAATAATCGTGTCTTAATTCAAACTTATTGATAAAATATATTTATTTTTATACAAAACTTTATTAGTTTAGGCTGTGAAAAAAATATTGGGGTTGATCTGAATTTCACGTTCTTGTAAAGAGACAATGATGAAAAAAAGTATGAAAATATTTTTATATTGGTCATATTTGTAGTTATAAGTAACCTTACAGCTTAAAGTCATACTCTTATGCAATTTTATATATACTCAATAACGATTTTTATTTTGTGATGTTAATTAGGCCTTAAAATCGTTCCTTAAACTTTATCACTTGATCAAATATGTGTTTTTCTTAAATGATCAACTGTAAAACATTTTTTTATATAAGATTTTGTAAAATTTATCCTGGTTTTTGGAATTTTTCACGTTTCAAAGTTGTAATGAAGATGATTCTAAAAAACTAATTTGAATACTGCATATACATGTAAATATACCAATTAAATATTTTTTTAATTTTGAAATATCACGAGGGCATCATAGACCTTAAAATAAATATTGAACTTGTATAATTATTTTGTAAAAAGGCTATAGTATAATAAGCTTTGTTTTATGATCATAAAAATCATATTAGAATATACTCATTTTAAAAAATTGTATGATAAAATTTTATAGATTTATATTTTCGGTATGTTTCAAAAAAAGTAATAATATTTTTGTCGATATCTTTTACTATAAATCATAAACATGGCAAAATTTTATCTTTTTTTGTGTAATTTAAATGCATCTACTATTTTGAATTTTTTTATTTACCAATGAAACAGATTTTTTTAAATTTATGATTTTTGTCTATAGCCTTTAAATATTTGTAGCTAAACTGCTTATAATCAAGCGTATCGAAAAAATAATACGGTTAGATATGGCTTTTATAAAACGTTTTGGCAAAAAAAAATTGTTCTGCTTTTCATCTATTTCTGCAAATTTATAGTCTATATTGAATGCGTAGATGATTTTAAAAAGTTGCAACATGTTTTATAAATTTGTATAATCGATCTCAAAATTAACTTTCTTTATGATATAATGTGCTTAAAACTGTCTTTTTCATTATAAAAAAATCTAATTTGACAATATAATCATATTGAATTTTTACTAAGCATTTAAACTGCATATTGCATGTTTTTTTTGATTTATTGATATAAAGCACTAAAAATTTTTAAAATAAGTTATAATTTATGATTCATTCTATGTATAAATATATTTATGTATATTTACCGCGGTTAGTCTAGTTTCGGCTTTTATAGTCTAATAATCTTGTTGAATATAAGATCATTGCATTTCTAACATTAAAAATATAAAAAATATAGAAAATTAGTATATTATTTCGTGTAAGGTTTTTAGCCTCTCTAGCGGTTCTTAATTGTTAGTTTTTAAATAATTTTGTACTATTTCCTGTTTTTTTTAGGTAAAAGATATTAATTTTTGTTTTACTTTTTTTAGAACAACAAAATTATACCAATAAAAAATTATTTATTCGTAGTTATGCTATATAAAAAAAGCACCGCTGAGCTAAAACAACTGTATACAAGTCTAATGTGACATATTTCAACGAACATAAATGTAAAATATACGAACAATCTCGGATAATACAACTTATTTGTAATTATTTTGGTTTTTTAAGTTTATCTTATTAGCAAAATATAAATCGCATTTATCTGGTAAATTTATGTAAAAATATTCAAGTATTTATGTTTGCAATTCATATTGTCTCACTTTTTAACATATTATGATCGTTTAAATATATGGTATAAAAAGATATACCAATTTAAATATAAAAATTACACTTTGTGATATGTTATAATGTAATTATCTTATTCTAAGTATACAATACTTCGTTTAGAAAACATATAAAAGGATAGAAGAGCATATAAAAATATACGGGAATGAAGCTGATTCCGCGGATTTTATTTTTAGTTCAACGTTATATAGTTTTCATTTTGATTTTGAAAAATATATAATGTTTTTTTTATTAAGTTTTTATACAAATAAAAAAAACCAAATGAATTTGATGAAAAATTTTGTTTTAAACCTAAAATTTGTTGCCAGCAAAGTTCATTTCATAATTTTTGGTACAATATGGAATCAATTATTATTTTTTTATCAAAAAAAATTACAAAACACCAAAAAAATTTAAATCTTTCAAATATTACATATGATTATTATTTTAGGAAAAACTACATTTAATCTGATATTTGTAGGCAAAATTGCAATCGCAGATATCAAGTCTAATCCTCTAAATATTTACTTAACATAAAAGAAACAATCGCTAGTTTTTTGCTATTTTTTTGAGGTCTCGCTGTTGTAATGATGTATTCTTAGTAAAAAGTATTTAAATAATTATATAGTAACTTTCTGTTGTTATATTGACTAATAAGAGACGCCTTAGGTGTTTATAATATCGACTGTGGTCTATCATATTAAATTTTTATAAAAATCGCATAATACATTTTTTATTATAACAGCAAGATCGAAATTGCGAGTACAATAATGCTCAAAATATATGGTAATTTTTATGCTTGCTTAGAGTATAGTCGAGTAAATTGCGGAAACTTTACACAAAAAGGCCTAATGTTTTGTATAATAATCGTATGCAGCAGTATAATATTTGAATATATCTAATACCATGTTTTATCTATTGTTTTTACTGTCACTTTATTGAATAAAAACAAAAGACCTAAAGATTAAGTTTAGTATTATGGTGTTATATTATCACATTAGATGTGATTATAGCAAATCACATAAAAGAATAGAAATTGATATATTTTTTACATTGCATAACAAAAATGTGGAAACGCTATGGAATGTATTTAAAAACCCTTTAGAAGTTTATATATGATACTGAGTTCTATGTGAAATCAAAAGATGCGATTTAGTAGGAACTACGCAATAATGATTTCGGGATTTAATAAACGCTAATTAATCTCTGAAATATTATGAAATTGTAAAAAGTTATTTTTATAAAAAAAAGATGTAGAGTTTTTTAATAATGCATGAGATTATAATTTTTTTGTTGAATTTTCTTCTATAAAAATTTCATCCGATTTTCTTTGAAATCACATGCAAAATAATATAATTCAACTTTGGTGGCTGGATTTAATTTCTACACAACTTTTTATGATCGAAATATAACACCGATTAGTATTTTTTATGATAAAATTGACATCCAAGCTACAAAATTTAATAAAAACTATAAATATTGTTATATATATTTTTATGGATGAAATTTTTATAAGTCGTGCATAAATCGATCTTCAGTTACTTTATTATATCTAATTCTAAATAAATTCTTTTTAATTTCTAAATAAATTCTTTTTAATTTCTAAGATATGTGGGCAACATGCGCTTAAACAAATTTTTAGATGCTAGACAAACGTTTTTGCTTCCCTGTATTGGATAAAAATATACGACCGTTTTATGTTTCATCTATTTATCATATAAAAAACATATGATTTACATAAGATAATCGTTATTTAAATTTTAGCCAGATCTTGAATGTATGAAATTTATATCGTAAATTTTTTTTTGAACATAATTTTATTTATTAAAAGTATAGTGAAATTATAAATATTATTTCTGAATAAAATCAGAAATTATTAATGAAATCTTGATATATCAGCAACTGTTATTAAACAAAATAGACGATTTTGTGGGTTATGAATTTCATTTTACAAATATATAAAATAATCAAAATATTGGAATTTCGTAGCCAAGAAAATTTGTTGCTAAAAGCTTATTCTTATCTAGAGAAAATATAAGAACCCAAACACACGAAAATTTACTACACTGATAATATAGTCAAAATACAAAAAGTCATTGATAAAAAATAACAATCAACATAGGAAAGTGTGATATATACTTTAAGGGAAAATCTTTAAAAGAATCAATTTTTTTATTGTGATAAATATTATAAAATTATAAGATAATTTATATTGAAGAAAGTAATTTTAATGTTATAAAATTGCATCAGAATAAATTTATTTATGAGAAATTAGCTTTTTGCAAAAAAAACGTTGTATTGAAATTCCACAGGTGAAATTCTTATATAATTCCATCCTTCCTACAAAATGTAAGAGCCTAATATAAAGACAAAGTCTAAAGTACAACAAAAGATCGGTTTAGACTTAAATTGATATGGCATTTATTATTGTGAGAAAATAAACCTTTTACATTCTTATGAAAAAATTAGAAATTCTTTAAGCAGTTAAAATGTAAATATACCTCGATAAAAAATTTTTTCGACTGAACTCTTATGTAAAACTCGGAAGATTGGTCCATAATTAATTTTATAAAAGTGCCTCATTGAAAAACAGCTAAAAATTAAAATCTTTTAAAGATAATTTTTTTACAAGAGATTGATATTTATAATTGTTTCATAAAGCATTATAGACAACTTCTGATTTTAATTAACTAGAAAGATATATAAACATCAAAATCGTGGATTAGAGGTGACTTATCTAAAACATATAAAAATAATTCCGATAATCCATAAATTTTACATTTCTTTCTTTAAGGCATGAATTATTATACTTTTTTAATATAAATCTATAGGGTTATCTCACGTCTCTTGCTTAATTTCAAAAACACATAGACTTTATTTTTTTTTTATGATTGCGCAAATCAACAGAATCGCACAAAATCAAAAAAAAACTTATTTTCGGAGTTAATGTATTAAAAAAATCTAAAGTATGATGCAAAGAGTTTGAACGTTATTCTAAAAAATTTAATCCCAGAATAAATCACGAAGAAATAAAACGTGCATCTCTTTTTATAAATATAAATTCCTTTCTTATACAAATATATTTCTTTTTTAATATTATACGGCAAAATATAGACATTAAAAACGAGATGTTTTTTATTTTCTAAATCATTGGACAGTGAAATGTTTTTTTATATAGATAATATTTTTTATTTATAAAAATCTAATAATTTAATCATGTAATCTGGAGCTTATTACTTGGGTTACTATTTTAGCATGATTACAACAAAAAAATTATAATCCCATCAATTACTATTCCTATAATAGAAAAAAACACGCAAAAATGTTTTTTCTGTCTTATTAAAACTTAGCCATGTAATGTAAACATGAAGCTCTAACATATACGTTTTATTATGAAAATTCATTTGGCAATATAGATAATCACATTTACGGTATACATGGATATTCTAGAATTTATAATTAATGTCTAAATACCATTTTCAAACTATATAATATAGTTAAAATATTTCATATTCAGATTGGGCTAACATCAAACAAATATCAACATTCGGTCTTTGTTGGACAATTTTAACAATGCATACTACATATTATGTATGTATGTAAATACAATTCATATAGTATAAATGTAAGTGAAAAGTATCATGGTTGACATGACATGTCTAAGTTTGACATAATAAATATAATAGAGTATAGTAGGTCTAATGAGTTATAGATATTAGAATAGTTACACATAGTATATAACAGCAAGTTTTACACATAAAAATATCCAAACGAAAAATAAGAGCTAAATTGACCTATTAATGTTTATAATAGATGTTTAGTTTAAACACAGACTTTTTAAAGTACACATTGGATTTAGTAAACCATAAAAGATCATCATAATCATACAAATAAACATTTGTATCTAAAACATAACTTGTACTATAAGTAGAAGTCTAGAGAACGTAATCAGTTCATGAAAAACACTTTACTCAAGTACCAAAAAATAATATTGATGTTTTTCCTGTTTAATTTATATATTACTGTATAGAATTTTTGAGTTTCGACATATTTATTAAAAATTACCTTGTTCTGATTTTTGAGCGTTATGCCGGCACTCGGTTTTATAAAGTAATGTATATTTGTGTAGGTAAAATGAATTTTTATAATTAAAATAAATTATTGAAATTTTAATCACAATAATCTAGATAAAATTTACCAATTATAATATTTTTATATTATATTTTCTTAAATGTACCAATATTTTTTATATTATATTCCCGGACATAAGTTATCACTAATATCAACACAAAAGGTTATATATTATGTGTGAAATGTCCAAAATTTTAGCCCTAAGAAATGATTTGTACAGTAGATGTAGTGATAAATAAAGTATTCTCTTAATCAAACAAAAAAAATTATAAAGCTTTTTAATAATATCGTTTTTAAAACACAACCACCATAAGCAAAATCATGCAAACGACCTTACTATATACAGTTAAAATGACGGGCATGTAAAAAAAAGCGAATAAGGTTTTAAATAACAATAAATCGTTAGTTTGAATAGAAGTTTTTACCTATAGTAATAAATATCACAACAAGAAGAAAGTGGGTACACACAAAAGATCAATATTAGGCATTTTATGACCTTATTGCACATACCCGATTTTTCACCGTTAAAAAAGCATAAAAGAAGACATTTTGTTACATAATCTTCGCAGAGTAGAAAAAACTTACGTATGTATTAGAAACACAAAACAAGTCTTTTTATCACAAAACTTAAAGCTACAACTTATATTTCTATATATTTAATACATGAGAATACAACTTTTTTGCTTATATTACAGCTTTAATATTATCAGTTGAAAAACGAATTCAACTTATGAATTTAATGTTTCAGATTAAATATTTTGAATTCTGTTGGTAAAAAGCATAGAATAAACCCAAAAACCACAAAAATAGATGCTTAGAAATATAAAATATGCTTTTAATATATAATAATATTTTTATCAACAATAAAACCTTTTTCTGTTAAAATGACTTAAAAGCTTTTATATTATCGATAATAACTTTCGGGCAAATAATTACGTAAAGCATATTCAGATTAAATTAATTTTGAAATCATTAATAATTTTTAAGTGTACATAATATTGATGTTTAGTATTAAAATTCGATTCTAATACTAATTCCCTCATATAATCGTTTATAAATTTTCAAACTTGATCTTTATGTAAATTGTTTTGCCAAAAAATTTTTGAAAACATTATGTACTATATATTGTACTTAAACAATGAAAGTTACGATAAAAATCCACATATTTGCTCAAAATATAATATACATACAAATACCAAACCTCAAAAAAAAAAGTATATCATATAAACCATCTAATTGAAGAAAGATTTTAATTCTAGCTTCCAATTTTCTTTTTGGTTTTACAATCAATTATAGATTATCATGTTTGAGGAAACTAAAATAATAGATAAAAATTCCATAAATTTACGTAAAATTTATCTTCTTTTATTTAAAATATATATTTTTAAAAATACTATACCCGGAATATAATTATAAAAACTGGTTTTAAATAAAAAAGATATTAAGTATAATGAGTGACATAAAAATCATTGATCTTTGAGTTGATTCTTTTTAATGCATAATAAATTAGCAATAAAACTAATAGACTTACCAAAATATGAACCTTTATAAACAAATGGAATTAATTTAGCGCTAGATTTTGCAGCCATGGTATATTCGTGATAAAATAAAACATCCCATATTATGACAAGGCTTCCATTATTTCTAAAATGTTATGGCGACAATTATTATTGTTTCACGCCATTATAAAGTGTATATTGTTATGAGAAAGCTTTTTTTGCAGTATGTCTGTCTAACAAGTATGAGTAAGTCTTTTTCTAAACACTATCTTGTAATGGTTTGTAATTAGGTGTTCTCGCTTATAGAAATTCGGACATACAAATAAATTTAACGAAAATTTTATATGAATATTTACACGAACTAACTATTGAAATTGAAGAAATTGAGCTCGAGTTGATTACGGTTAATATTCATGCAGTAAAAAAAAATCGATTCTAGAGTTGATTCTTTGAATGCCTAAACATATATATGCCATTTAAAATATTAGGAAGACATACTATCAACTTCTACATTCGTTAAAAACAATCTCTGGATTTGACTGCAAAATCAAAACAATCATTTATACTTATAAATTCGTAAAATTTGAAAATATTTGTAAACTCTCCACCTTAATCCACAAATGCTCTGTTTACATTGAAAATGTAATGACAATAAGGTCTTAATAGTTTAAAAATATACAATAAACTTTGCAAAAGCATGCCGTTTAGTATGTGAAGTAAATATTGGAAAGAGAAAAAAATATATCCTTTTATATCTAAATATTTATTGTAAAAAAATATATGCAAGTTTTTTGCAAAGTAAATATGTTACACATTAAAATAATTTATATATGAATATATATTAATAGGTGTCATCTATTTCATACAAAGTCTTCATGGACATATAAAAGAAACTATTTCATATAAAAAGAATTAACTGTAGCTTTAATTTCTAAGAATTAAATGCACAAATTTGTGAAGGTGTAAAAAAGAGTTTTTAAAATATAAGCATATTTTTTGATTATATTTATTTCTTCTACTTTTTTTATACCATATATTTATTTCAAAGATTGAAAAAAATATTTATCTAAAAAAAAAATATTTTGTATGAAAACTGGGCTAAAAATACTCTTAGGGTACACATTAGATTTAGTATCTTTGCCAAATTAAATATGATCAAGATTAAATTGGACAGCTCAAAACATCAGCGTTTTGCCAAAATATCATGACAAACATATATTTTGAAAAAAAACGCCTTGAATCTTAACTAAAAGTAGTTAAATACACTTTTTACTCGCAAAGGCCCAGTAAGTAAGTAATATTTATGTTATATTATATATAGAAAATACTCTAGTTGCGTATATTATCTAATATATATTCGTACATTTAGAAAAGTAGAATAAGAGTATAAAGAAAATTCGAATTTCATAATTTGTAAAAATAAAATAATACTATAAAGAGTATATATGACTATGAAACAGCATAAACACTATGTAATTTTCTTTTTAAGAACATGAAGCTAATAATTTTGTAATTTATTAAAATATACTTATAAAAGTATCATGAAGAATTTGAAAAACTCAAGTTTAAATCTTAATAATCATAATTCTTTTGTTCTTTTTAAATAAGTAATCAAATGGTTTTCATTTGACAAAATAAAATCATGTTTAAACTTCTATTCTAAAACATAGATGAACTGATTTGTACTGATTTCTTAATATATATGCCTTGTTGGACTTCCTGACACTTTAAATCTTGATATTTTGTGCCATTTATTGTCATATAGACTATTACTGTACATAATATGTATATATAACTTTGTATTTGAATAGAGAGTTATGTTTAAGAGATTCAGTTATATAAATTCGTTATTTTAGATTTTTCTTTATTTCATAAAAAAAATATATACAAAGTAGCGAAAGTTGTAAAATAGTATTTTATTATTCGATATTCTTCTATGCTTATAATTTCTATATTTTTGAACTGTTATCTTTCTGATTTCCTTTGATCTTTAAATTCACTTTTTGCTAAGGGCAGAAAGTGTATGCATTATTAATGTCAGACTATCCGTAATAAAAAGTATGAATAAGTTTTTGTATGGTTATATATAAAATTATCTGCGTTTTATACACTTCTCCTCAATATATGACTCTTTATTTCTTTTTTAGACATATTAAAACCCGCATGCAGCATAAAATTTCTGTCCTTTATTTTTTTATTCTAAAAATGCAAATATCCAGAAATACATCGCTTTGCAACAATTTTGTCGCTTTTTAAGTTAAAAAGTCATATTTCAATTGTTATATCATTATGTTGTAATGTAAAATTTATATTTGTATTTGTTCTGCTCAATCGTTTGAATGCAAGTATTGAGTAATATATGGTAAATTACAGATATTTCTATAGGAAAAGTAAGCATTATTCATCATATTTTGTTTATCCATTACCGCATATATTTAAGGTATCCTTATACTGTGGTAAATATATACTCTTTTTTTGCTGAGGTTATAAGACATAACATATTAATTGAATTTTATCCTTTATCAGATATTTTTATATAACTTTTTTGTTTTTTAATTATGCATAAAAATTTTCGTACATCAGACTTTTCTAATAAAAAGATTATTTTCAACTTATTTTTTCGGTTACAGTGTAAGAAAACCACGACATTAGTTTAATATCTGTATTACATTTCTCTGCAATATTTAAAATTTTTTTTGATTGATTTAGTTTTGGCTAGATTTTAAATCTTGAAAATTTTTAAACCCAAGTTTTGAAAAACAAATTAATCTTTATTTATGATGCAATATTCTCTAAGATCCTAGGTTATTTATAATGATATTTTCTTTTTTGGAAAACGTGTCTATTTTATCGCATATTGTTGTTGCTAATTTATATTTATTTATGTTTAACACTATCTAATGTTATTAATTAGAATTAAATATTTATTTAATTTTCAGTTTTATGTTTCTTATATGATAAGATGTGTTTTAAAACTCGGAATGGGCCCGCTTCTGAAAAGAAATAGTTAAGATGTACGTTTACTGAAATACATTTTTCGTAAGAAATACAGAAATATTTTTCATATCCAATAAATACAAAAAATCAATGATTGAAAGACTTTGTCTGCTCTTGTTAAAATTTCCAGTCTAAAATTCTTTTTTGTTGCATCATATCAATAAATCTAGGATTTCAAAGGAAGTGCAAGCAAATGAAAAAACAAAAAATTGGAAAAACATGTATATGTAAAATTATTGATTACAGAAGAAAAAAATATATGCTGAAAAATAATATATCATGGAAAAATATATAGTGAGTGTGTAATATATTGAAATATATATTTTTGCGGGTGCAAAATATATATACATATAAAAATGTCCCTAAATAAATTTAATCTACATTCATACAACTTACATAAAAATTCCAATATAATGTTATTTATTGTAATGAACTTAAGCATAATAATCAAAAATAGCAATTTTTTTAATGTCTAATATAGATAGTAATCATTTATTATACTCTATAAATTATCAAAATTGATCCACTAGTATCAGTATATCACTAAAAAAAAAATTTATTTCCGTTTTTGAATTATACTCGGCATTTTGTACACTTGGTATATTTCTGAATTTATCTGAATAAAATTAAAAGCGAATTATGGTATAAATGTATCCATCTGAATTGCAGTTTTTACATTTATATTGATTGTATACGTAGGTTATTTTTTTCGCCTACGTTTACAAGAGCATTTTTAGTTATAATTAAGTCTTCATATAGAAGCAATTGTTCTAAAATTTATCTACTAAGCATATATATTCAAAAACAAAAAAATTAAAATTTGACTTTATTTTCTCAATATAATTTTTTTTCATTATTTTTGTCAAAAATATATTTTTTAAGCTCTTTAAAGATAAATTTTCTAATCCTTGGATGCAAAAACCTCATTTTAGACCGTTCTTATAACCCGCTTGTATATCGTAGTTTTGCAAGAAATGCTATAATCTAATTTACTCAAAATTTCTACTATAAACACATGAAAACCCACATATGCATTTTTTCATGAATTTTTCATATTTTAATCTAACTTCAAAAATTATATCTAAATGACATAAATGTATTTGCATTCTTTTTTTCATTGATAAATTTTATTTCTTTTCTTTTCTGTTTTTTATTGCTGCAATGAAAGCTTTCGGCAAATAAAAACCTTTTATAGAGTTTATATATGCTGTAAGATATATTTTGCGCAGGCTATCGGTCTCATTCATTGCAATGTAAATAAATTTCCTTTAATTTAATGGCAGTTGCGGCCCTTTTCTTCTTTCACTGTTATGAAATATTTTTGTTTTGAAAATTTTTTTCTCATTCTAAAAATATATCTGCTCGTTTATTAGTTTCAATGATATTTTTATTTCAGTTATAGTTTTATTTTTCGGCTACTGTGAAAGTAATCACAACATTTTTCAAATATTTTAAGATTTTTTACTTGCAGTGGTATATCACTTTATTATATTTTTATACCATCCTTCTTGGTAGGACTCTTATCACTACCTTATACAAAAAAATGATTATCATTTGCTAAAATTTCTCTTCTTTTATATTGTATTTGTGATTTCTATTTTCATCGATTTTTTTTCTTTGTTTACAAGTTTGAACTGCAGTACAATGAATATATAATGCATAAACCACGCGCTGCGTCATATCCTAGAATAACAGTTTTTTTTGTAAAACAGTCGTTATAATAAGTCATTGAGATTATCCTTTTCCAAATTGCGACAACCGCAAAAAGATAAAATAGATGCATAGACTTTTAAATTGTAATTCTATTTATAAAGTATTTTTTTAAAATTGTTTCCATTGTGAATGCAATGAAAAGTAAGATGTCTTTCTAAACAATATCCCACTTTATCGATCTTCTTCTATCTTCTAAGAATAATAAAGATGTTTTTATAATTAATTTGTCATTTATCATGGTTTTTTTGAATGCCATATCTTTTTTTATAAAAAAAGAAACAAATTTTTTTTAAAAAAGTAAAAGAGTATATATTCCATTGACGTATAAAAATTTTTATGCTTATGCTCGTTAAAGAACATTGGATTGCAATATAATGAACAAACTTGATTCAAAATAGACATTCTTTTGTTAGTACACAGGATATATTAATGTGTATGAGAATTAGATTAATTAGCATTAAAAAATTGTTTTTTCTTTATTAACCATACTTTTTTATCTATAAAAATCCACAGATTACCCACTAAGAAACCCAAAACAGCCAAATATCGTATTAATTATAGTGAAATATGTAATCGAAGTAAATCCGCTTTTAAGTAAAAAAACAACAATAATTTTACCAAATATTTAACATGCTCAACGTGCTAGAAAATATTTCCAAACATTTAAAAATGCAAACTTTCATAAAGATCGCTTGTCGATAAAATGTAACTAAACAGCAAAATACAAAAAAGATGTTGAATGGTAGTTTGAACCTAATATATCTACTAATAAAGAAGGTATATTAGTAGATAAATGCATTTTATATTCGCCATATTTATACACAAAAAGGGACCAATAATCATATAAACGACGAAGTAAATTCATGTTCTTAATTATAATATAAAACAATTCACATGATACTTGACACAGACAAAAGATATCTAAAAATATAAGAAAGTGCCGAGAAAATTTTTTCCAAATACATACTTTCTGTAAAACTTGATTGAAATGCAACGCCCAGAAGCACATGCTAATATATTTAAAAATGTTCAAAATTTATAAATAGCATATATTTCTGGAGTTTCTACATACAAAATACATTTAATGATATAAAATAAAGACAGAGTAGCAAAAACAGTAAGATTTTGCCCAAGTATAACAAATTTTGCATCATACGTCACAATAAGCTACAATATTGTATAAATATCCTGTATTTTTTAAGTAAAGACCTTTTTTGAACTTGAAAGAGAAAAACATAAAGCATTGGTCATGTTGAAAATAAAAAACAGCATACAAAAGAATTTATTTTTTTATCTATTGTATAAAAACAAAACGAAAAATATAATCTTTTATTGCTATATTTGTAATAAACCCGTATAAAGTAATAGAACTCGGAGTGTTGGCAGTCCTATTAAAATCATTAATCCTTCGTTTTCACGAATCGATCACGGAGGAAAATATCTAAGAAAAAAGAAAATCAGCTATCTAAAACGTATTATATAATAATACTGATCTTTATTTAAGCATTTTAAAGTCGAATAAAAACTTGAAAAAACCAATAATGAATTTATCAAAATCTGATAATGTTATAGAAAAGATGCATAAATATTCTTAATATTAGACAGAAATAGCGTTTAGTGAATAAAATCTACGCTCTTGATCGATATTATATAATAAATCCTTTCCACCAAATTTTACAAATATAAAAGTAATAAAATTCGAACACTTTTATGAATAAAGTGTCGATGATAAGTCACAACTCAAGAATGCTCTGAAGATAAAAAAACATTATGGATTTTCATAATTGACAAAAAATCCAGTGATAAATATTTTCTGGTATACATGTACAAATTATAATGTGATAGATTATATGATCAATAATGAAAACAAATATCAAAATTAAATATGAATTTTTAAATTAATTGGACCAATCTTGATTTTATTTCACTTTTTTCATGAATGGGAATTATTAAAAATACCTTACAAAACTGGCTAAAAAAATGATACAATTTCTTGCATTCGTGATCGCTTTTTCTAAAATAGTCAATTTGAGAAACTTTTGGTTATTTGAAATGCGTAATACATATTTTATAAGTAAAATATTGATCAAAAAAGCTTTATAGGCAAGTAAATAGACGGTTAAACCTAGAATGCAATACAAGTGGTGAAAGGGTGTCAGAAAAGTCGAATCAGCACGACAAAAATTGAGGAAAATTGAGAATGCATGTATGGGATTCTAAATTCCTAAAATGCATGGGTAAAAAAGTATATAATAGGCTTCATTTATCTGGCTGATATAGCTTTAGAGATTTAAAATGATTATGTGCTACTGCACATCGAAGTTTCATAATAAATAAAACATTTTTAATAGGATAAAATGTTTTTTTTTCTATTTTTCTATTTTTCTATTTTTCTATTTTTCTATTTTTCTATTTTTCTATTTTTCTATTTTTATGTTTTAAAAGTATTTTAGATAAATAAATGCAAACAAATACAGTTTAAGTTTTTAATAGATTAAAATTTCATGCGCATAAAAATTAAACTTAGTAAAATGACAATATTCTGATTAATTGAATACATAAAAATTAATATGTAAAATTGCAACCACAAATGTAATTCTCAGAACAAAAATTCTATAAAATCAAACAAAAAATTTATTTTACAATAAATAACAAATTATAGACAAAATTTTATTGGTTTTTTGATTGCTCTAAACGTTCCCAATATATACATATAGATCATGATATCTACTTTTGCATAAAAATGGTGCAAGAAGAGCAAGGTATTTATCATAAATTAATATTTTACTAGCATATATAGTATCTATCGATCATTAAAATATATAAACCCCTAAAAATTGTCTATAAAGCTTTGGCAAATTATTTATTATAGAACCTTGTGATTATTAAAATTTAATACAAAGCATAAAAAAAGTTCAAATGCTTAATTTATCCATTAAGATATTTTAATATTTAATTTATGACAAAAAAAATTCCTAAGATATTCGTACAAAAATATAAAAAGATCCAAATTTATTTGAAATAATACATATGCTTCTTATTCGAAAAAAAATTTTTATTGCTATTGTACAGCTAATACTAAATTACTTTGTCATGGGAAAAAAAACCGTGTAAATCAGAACGTCTGAAATAATAACACATATAAATACGATTTTTGATACCTTGGTCTACAATAAAAAATGGCTTAATTATTTGCTATTTTCGCTAATAGGTCTGATTATCTTCGCTAGTTCAATTCATCTAAAATATAAAGGCTGTTTTATAATGATATACTTAAATTTTATTGATATTTTCATATCTCGTGACATTTTTACGTACATAGTTTTGAAAATCAGATTTATACATCATGATGCATCATTTTATAGTTTTTTTTTCATTTTTTTTATGATTAAAACTCACAACAATATCAACAATTATCAATTGAAGATATATCAATATTTAAAAACATTTTCTAAATCATTGAATATATTTATTTAATATTATTTAGTTAAAAATTTTTTTTCCTCTTTTTCAACCTAACTAAAATTTATATCGTTTTTTTGTGAATTATTTTACATTCATAATTTTCCAAAATTGAAACGGTAATGTTTTTTTTATGAAAGGTTTTAACTGATAAAGCCTAATGTAAGCTATCTATAACATGCACAGTATAGAATTATAAATAATAAATTATTTATTGGCGAAATACTGATAGTTATTTCGAAATATGCCGAAAAGAATGATTGATCCGTTTATCCCGTAAAAACAATTTAATGATGTTAATAAGTATTACATGGTATACATACACTGGAACTAATGTTTGAGCTATGTAAGAAATCCATTGTCAGCATTTCATTGGAATACAAAACGTCAAAAAAAAATTGCTAAACTAAAACAATTATGCAGTGAAACTTCGATATTACTGGTAAAGATCATCTAAATTCCGTTTTAGATATTAATAAAATAAAGAATTAAGGTTATGAATAAAATAAAGACGTTTGATATATCTTGAGTTATTTATTTATCTTTACATGCATGATTTTCTGACATTTAAAACCCTTGTGCATACTATAATACTCTTAAGTAAATACAACAGATATAAATATTGGAATTTTAAGCATATTTATACTAAAAGTGCAAACGAAGATTTTAGAATTGTCAAAATATTATTTCTTAAAACCGAATAGATATAAATTTAGTGCATGAAATACGAAGAATAAAAATAGAAAAATATGCTATGGTCATATAAAAGAAAAAATATAATGGTCAAAACATAGTTAAGACCGAAAAAAATTGTTAGATAGTTTCAACTCCTTTTTATTATTATATAAACGTCAAATATTAGAAAAACAAATTTAAATAATGAAAATCGAAGATCAGTGATAATGTATCTACAAGAAGAGTTAAACATCTAAATGATCATATTAGAAAGAAAATCAGATTTGATAAATCAAAAACGTAAAGTCTTGACTTTTTTGTAAATATATAATTATTTTGGAACCTTTCATGGGGTTTTTATTTTTTAATAAGCATTTTATAAAAGTATTAGGTTCATGGAAAATGGTTTTTTAAAGTAAGTAATCTACATATTTAAAAATACGCGAGATTTATATATTTCATAGTGTTTAAATATATAAGAATGTAATTTTTAGCTAAAAAATACGTTGGTTTTATCTTTTGAACACACTCATATATTTGAGAAATTTTGCATATAGATAGCCATTCCACTATATAAACATAAACGAAATACAAAAATCCTCATGGTGAAAGGTAAAGAAAAATTTATAAAAATTATGCAAATTAATTGCATGCCATTCTGATAACTATAAAATTGCGCTTTAATGGTGAGAAAGAAATTATATTGACGAATAAAAAAACGTCAGAAACTTATAAAAATAGGATTATTCATAATTTTTTTCTGGAAATCTGTATCAAATGGCGAAAAAAAAACTGGGTCAATATAAAAGTTTCGCTTGGTATAAGTTATTAAAAAATCGAACAATCAGCATTAGCTGACTAATATTATTTATAGATAATTTAGGAAAATCACTATTACACAAGATAAGACTTAAGATACGCAAGTATGCCGATATTTCTGCAAAATGTGATTTTAAAAAAAAACAATTACAGGATATGTCAAATTATTAGCCATTTTAGCAATGCTTATTGTTTGATTTTGATAAATGAAGTTCTTTTATTGAAAATGAATAATAATCTAGAAAATCACATTTAAAACCGATAAAAATTGGATAGAATTTCCAAGGCAAGAAAATAAATCATCAATGGTAATACAAAAAATAGAAATAGCTAACTAAACACAAATTTAAAATTAAGTGTAGTGTAAAATGCGCAATGTTTCATAAGAATATTGCATAAAATCCATTTTTTTAGTAAAAACAACACAATAAGGTTTCTTCAAACATTTATAAATGGTATTTGTGCATCCATAAGGTTTGTAACAATTCGATATTTTTCTTAAGATGCTGACTAGAAAAACAAACTAGATGATCAAGTACAAGCAAGTTTTTTTTTGAAATATGATCAAACCCAGACATTCTTTAAAGATTTGCAATTCACTTAGATTGTAAGTATAAAAAGTTAGATTTTAAGTTTTTCCTTCTAGATAAAAAATTATTTCACCGATTAATATACAGACACACGTTTTTTTAGAAATATCGAATGAATTATTAAAAAAAAACTAAAAAGGGATTGCGTTCTTTGAGTAAATAAATAGATGCAGCAAAAAGAGATTAAATTTTTTTATGCGTTACATTATCACATAAGATCCTAAAGTTTCGTCGAACTCATAATTACCTTAAGCACTATTGAGAAAAGCATTTTGCATTAGTAAAAAATCCGAAACAATACCATATTGGATCTCTTAATAAGTATTGAAAATTGAAAAGAAAGCAAAGAAGAGATGCAAAATCGATACAATAATAAAATTTTATAATACTAATTAATCAAAAATTTTATTTGAAGATTTACATTATATACAAAACGTTCGAGGCTAAAAAGCCGAAACATTTATAAATACAGCAAAAAATCTGATACAGGTAATTTTTTTGTGTTGTAACTTTTTTTTAATAAAATATGTCAGTAATTTGAATAACATATAGATAAAATTTATTAAATAAAACGCGTATTATATTCGAAATGATGTTTACATAAGGATATAGACATATCATAAAAAATTTAAGTTATGATCAAATACTATAATAATCAGTTTTTAACGATATTT
Source organism: Rhyacophila brunnea (assembly GCF_057557595.1). NCBI lineage: Eukaryota > Metazoa > Arthropoda > Insecta > Trichoptera > Rhyacophilidae > Rhyacophila > Rhyacophila brunnea. Next base: position 866,931 of record NW_028232778.1, read on the forward strand.
TGCAAACAATTCAGCAAAATCGTGTAAGGTTGACTTTTTTTTGCTGCATATATTTATATTTTTTTAAAAATGGCACATAAATATACACATAAAAGATTAAAAACTAATATCATATTATTTAGAATTTATTTCGCTTGAATTCTAAAGAAAAAAATTTTCTTAGCAAAATATATATTTCAGCTATAATCTTGCTCCACGGATTGTGTTGTATTGCGGAAATTTACTTAGATTTCTGTGTCATATAGGCGGTGTGTATCAAGTTTATTGCATTAAATATCTACTAAAAAATATATAAAATACATAAAAGGGAATTTAAAATCTTATGCAAGCTTTAACATTATAAACATAAAATTTAAATAGTAAAATTGTATCATTATTGGTGTTCATTAAAAATGATTATGTTATCAGCGATTTTCTGAGAACTTATAAATTGACCGATAACTGTTATTTTATAATGCATCATCTTTTTTGATATTATATTAATGTATTTTTTTAATAAAAATTTTGTGATATAATAACATGTCAAGGGCTGTTATATATGGTATGCATAAACATTATTGATATCTGTATTATTTTACGTTATAATCGTTTGTTTATTTCTTATAAACATAAAGCTTATTTTAAAAATCAAAAGTTTTTATAAAATATTCTGTTTTTAGCACAAAAATATAGTTTATTTAAGATTCTTTCTGTATCCAAATTTTTAAGTCGATAAAGATACATCTCTCAAAAAACTTTTTTATATGTTTTTATTACTATTACGTCTGTTTGTGGGCATTACTTGGTTTCTGTTAACCTCTAACTCTGCAATATACACTTTTAAGATTTTGTTGCCATGATCCATATTGATGTATGATATAAAAATCCAAAAAAAAAGCGAATATATAAGATATATTGCGCTATCTATAATAAATCAACAGTTTTAATATAAAAAAAAGAATGTATCGATTCGTGCTATTCCAATTATTATAAATGTCATAAAAATTTTGCTCTTATCGCTGTAAAATACAGGATGGTCTGCAATTTAAGATAAGATCCTCATCGTTAAGATACCTACTTTATTCATGCTATACTCTTTCTTAATAATTTAGCAGGGTGATATTCTGTTTATTTTCAACTTCTTTTTAAAATGGAATAATAAATCTAAAAAAAGTTATAAAAACCTTATGTTTTACCTTTTTTCTGTGATCTCATGGTAAAACGCCCCTTTATTATTTTACTTTTTAAATATATACTATCTTGAAGACATCTCCGAGACATTTACACGCTACCTCTATTCTAAAGAATATGTTAATAACCTGCAAAATACACATTTTTATAAATATCAAAAATCCAAATTCAGTATATTTTATTGATCCTTATATATCATTCAGCAGTTTATTTTATTTTCTAAAGGCTTTAGATCCAAAGTTTATAAATCATACTGTGTATTTAGGGTTTTAAAATTTTCGTACTCTCATGTTAACTCATCACTGAACATTTTTGATCTCCTAATCATAGTATCAATTTTGATCTGTTAAATTATCTGTCTTCTTTATCAATATATATAGTCTAAATGTATGATTGATCTGTATTAAATATTCATAACTTCAGAAAGATGCCATAATTTATTTATACAATCATCATGTATTTCCTTCCTTTTTCAACTTAGTCTCATTTTTGAATATACTTTCTTTATTGTATAGTCTCGGTTATAGATTTTTATCGCAATTTTCCGATAACAAAATGCTATATTTAATTTGTCTATAATAGAAAAAAACCTATTTCTATGTTTTCTGATAGTTTACCGTATTTTATTATATAATAAAAAGATTTTTCTTGCAATATTCTCTATTTTTATCAGACTAATTATTTAGAGTTTTCTTTGCCTGTATTCACTAAATAAAAATTTCTTGATTACTGATATCCTATCATAGTATAATTATAGTTAAAAGCCAGTTTTGGTCACAAAAGGTGTTGAACCTGTTTCATCAGAGACCATAAGTATAGTCTAAATATTTATTTTATTATATTCAATGTTCATAAAATATGCAAATTTTTTTCTGTTTTAAGATTTATGCTATTCGCATCTAAAACTTCACGCTTTTTTTCATATATAAACGTGCATATTTTGTATTAAATGAAGATTTCTGCATTGACATATAGACCAAGGATATAAAAAAAAAATTACATAATACGTAAGTTTATATCAAACACAGAAAAACAAAGTAAAAAAAAAGCATTGCATTATCTATCTGCTCATTTAAATTTACGTGCTTTTATATATTTTAATTGCATTTTGATCTATTTTTTTCTGATCACGTCTGAAAAAATCATTTATTTATAGCCATAATTTAGCTTTTCATGTACGCTGCACCAAATATATGTTTCTGGGATCATTGAGTTCTACATATTATGTATGTAATACAGAATTTTTAATCGTATTCCTTGGATTTCGCATTGGTTTTATATACTTTTTTTATCATCTGACACGCGCACATTTTCCAACTCGATACAATCACAAAAATATGCGTTTCTACTTCTTGGAGTAGTAATTTGTCATTTTCTTGGAGGTTATAAAAAAAAATTGTCCGTGAAAGACTTTCACACTTATTCTTCTCTTTTTAAAGAATCTTCTATATAATAATATTAGTTGTTATTTTCGTAGAACCTTTTTTTCGTTTTTTTTTATAACACGTACCTGTTTTATTCTATGGAATATAAGAATAAACCGGTGATTTTTATATAAAAGAAACATGATATTATATGACGGACAAGCAGCTACTATTTTAAATATGCAAATTTCAAATTTTCAATTCACGGGATGATAGCAAAAAAGTTAAAGCGGTTAGAATATTTTAAAACATAGAAAATGGACTTCTTATGTCACAGTATTTGTTGGAAGACAAATCTAGCCAAAATATTACTATTTATTTATCATTGGCTTTTTCACTATTTACACACTCTCTTAGCAATAAAATTGCGATCTTCGCATTTTATTATATTTGCATTATGTGTCTTGGATATTTTCAATGAGCAAAATATATCAATTTGTTTTTTTAAACTATAAATTATGCTTATTAAAATAATGCGATTATAATTACTATTTTGTATCTAAAATTTTATTGTGCTCATTTATTAAATTATATCAGCCTTTTTATTTGACCTTTGAGACACTTGCCTATTTGAAATACTATGGATTTATGTGCAATAGATAATTTCTAGTTTATTAAATATCACTTCTTATATCGCTGATCAGTGGTTTCTTATTTTATAAAATTCTTTTTGTATTTTTTTAAAATATGTAGTCTTATTGTTTAACATAGACGATTCGGCTAATTATGCATCTGTTATCTATAATTTTTATAAGTGCAAATGTAGGTATAATCAAAGATTTTTCTTTTTTACTATACGTTGTAAAGGCAATTTGTTCTTTTTTTTAGCGTTTTTTATCATATAATCTAATATAAAAGAAATACCTTTATTTAGCTCTTTTCTTTTTAGGCGATAGGTTATCATGAGTTGGGTGAAAAGCCGAAAAAAAACTAACAGCTCAACCTCTTTATTAATGTTGTCGGGTGAAAAACTCCCCCTCAATTCTAGCGGGTATGAATATAGGATCTCATGAATTACACGATTTGTTCATCCTTAATATCTGATTTTCATATAAAAATTAACTGTTGTTTGTAATTACGTTTTCGTTCTAAATTATATAGATTTAAATATTTTTTTCAAGATTTAATAGCTGAATTGCGAGTATGCTTCTAAAAATACATATATCTTGTAAAAACTGCTTTAGTACACGAATTATACGGTTTTTTCCATATTAAGTAATTTAATATTTTTTTTCGATATTGTAAAAATTTTTGAAAGATTTACAATTTATTGTAAGTATTTTAGATAATTTGTTTTTTTCTGAAAAATGTGACACAAAATTTTAGCATTGACTCGGTTATTGCTTTTTATAGTTGTTAAGAAAATACTATTACTTCTAAAATAGATATGGCTCGTTATATAGTAAATGACGAAATTTTTTGTCTTCTGTATATGAATGTTACAATTTCAAGACTCTTAGAAAAAGTTGTTCTTCTATTATATTTTTTGTGCATATTAAGCCTCAGTTCGCGTTATAAAATCGTCAAAATACAACTTTAAAACATCTTTAACCGCACACGTCCATTTTTTTCGTATTTACTATACATATAAAACAATTTTTGATTATTTTGTGGATTTATACGTTTGCTGATCCTTAATTTTCATATTTTCAACATTCGTTAGATATTAAATGCTCCATTGCTATTTCTATGAACGTGATCAATATTTCATTCTTGTTTTAAATCGATTATTGTGGTCAAAAATGTAATTACTTTAGGTTTTTTATTATATTCGTATCCATCATCATATCGGCCTGTCCGTTTAAAGTATTTCTTGAAACATCACCCTTCTAATTTTATAAAAATTTTCTGTTTTGACAAAAATAGTAATAAAGAAGGTAAAATAACTCTAATAACTGTTATATTATTGTGATTAGTTATATACAAGTTTAATTTTCCATCTATCTCTAAGTGATCTACTGCCTTAATTAAAATCTCTCGTATATGTATTATGAGCCTTATAAAATTGCAGATAAATATTGTGTATGACGCAAAAACTTGCTCATTATATTTTTTTAATGGTTTTCTAAACATCGAGAAAACATATATTTTCTAATTATCAATTCGATGTGAATGTATTTTTTAGTGTTTACATTTATGATTTTTATATTTAGACATATGACAAACCTTTTATTGCTCTGAAAGATTTGAAATATAGCTTTATTATTTGTAGTCAGCTATAAATCCAAAATTTATCAATAAAAAATTGTGATGTTTTTTTCCCTCCGTTTACAAAATCAATAATCCATTCTGTATAAATTCTAAACTAATAGTTATCCCCTTTTATGTTTGAAACATGTAAACCAGCAATAAAGGTTTATACGATACTGTTTGGGGCTTTTCTCATATTCAATAGAATCGATTTTTTTGCAGACTGTGATAGAGCATATTAATTTATTGGGTTTTCTTCATAGGTCATTTATAAGAGTTAACTCTTTTTTATTTTTGTTTAGAACACCCAGAAGTATAAATATATTATAATTCGTAATAGTTCTTATATTTGAATTTTTTTTGAAATGAGAATGGTGTTGGTTCTATAGAAGATTATTATATAAATGTATTGATAAATCAATTTAATTTATTGGCATTGATTTCGATATTTTTTCTTTTAAGATCCATAAATACAATCTATTTATTTTACTAAAAGGTTTAGAATATCATATATATTTTCATTTTTTATTCATTATGAAATATTTATAACTATTACAATGCTTAAAAGCAAATATTTTGTCTTTATTCATACTTATTCTATTATATGGTGAACAATTAATAAACATTTCTTTCAATTGCACGTTTTCTCTATCATATTACTTAATTATACGCTACCTGAAAATAATTTGTTTTGTTATTCTCGTTACAACTTATTTACCAATATAATAGACCTATTGCATTTTTCACTCACAAACACATTATTAAAGCATTAGATTAAAGATTTTCTTTGTATTTTCTGATAAATATTTTCGTTATTAAGTTCACAGGTAAATACCTTCAAAATAAAAATAGGATAATATTTAATAAAATGGTCATTAGCTGTGTCGAATTTATGTGATTAAATTATGTTTAACGACAATAGATATTCAACAATCTATATCGCCGTGTTCAATTGCTTTTTATTTAACCTCTGCACGCGGCTCACTGACCTGATCCATACATTTATTATGATTTCACCTCACTAGACTAACATCTTTAAGCCTGCAATCTATGGTTGACCTACAACCATAATTTATGCCTCTATAAGACAAATTATACTTTCATTTATAAAAGCATTTTTTTGAATGTGTTTTTTATGCCTTTGCAGAACTTATCATTCACTATTCTTCCTCTTCATAAGATATTCTATACAACCAGCTAAAAAATATTTGTTGTGGATTTAGTTTGAAAAAATAAATTCTCTATTTGATCACCTTTTTCTACCAAGGCAGAAAATTGGTTAGCTTTATAATTCCAGATATTAGAAATTACATTTTTGCTTTTCATTTTCATTTTTCTCTTATTAAAATTAGAAATTGAATTCTTTCACTTAGTTGACACAAATACATGCACAGAATTATACACATGTTTTTCATTATAATATATAAGTAATTTTTATAGATTTTTTTCTTCGAACATAAAAGTATACCCTGTTTATACATTGATTAGTAGCATCTTACACGTACCCCAATATAATAATGCTTGATATATTTTCTTAATATTTCGCTGTCTTTATTTTGTGTGTTTCTACTTTTAAATAGTTTAATTGCTTATTTCACATTTGTATCTGTGGCTTAAGTATATTTATGATGATAAATTTTTTTTTGCAATTTTCTTTTGCTGTGTATATGTATATGTTTTTTGCTAATGTTATTTTTTTTGATCGGAAATAAAAAAATTCTACGATCCGCAGTATGCAGAACTTTCAGACAAATCGACTGTGTACTTTGTACCGATACTTAAGAAAAAAAATTCAAAATTTTCAAGATAATATACCAACTTTGTAAAATGCTGCTTTATTTTGTCTTATTAGCTTATTTATCTTTTTATTACTGTCAATCTTTTGGAGTTTATATAATAAAGGTTAGCATTTTATAAATAATTTCTCTTTTTATAAATTTATTTCCTTCATCATATCATTCGTTTTTTTTAAAAGTTTGCGACAGATTTTTTTCTCCTTCTTTTTCAAATTTGCATTTTTTTTATTGACCTTAATTACGTTTATTTCATAAATCTGTCGTCTTAAGAAGTAATCTGATAAACTCAACATGTGCGGAAGGCGTAAATAGATCTTTATTGGGTTTTTCGTTTATATGTATATTTTTTGTTTTATCAAATTTTTCATTTTGTTTTTTTTTTGCTTTTCGATCTTTTAAATTTATTAATCAATTTTTATGCTGTTTTTATATTATTTTTACTCGGTCTAGTTTTTCTATTATACATATTTAACATATATATTACCTTTAACACAACAATTTTATAGTCATTCATACACCTGATTCTAACGAATAAATATCAACATGATGATAAAGGTCTTTGGTTTTGATTTATTAAAATAGAACGCACAAAATGTGTATGAAAATAAAAATTATTACTTTCATATTTTTCAAAGTATTCTGACATATGTTATCTGATACTTTTGAATTTGCAACATATCGATTAAAAACACAATTTGAGTTTAGAAGGTTTTTATGATTCTCAAGTAAGGGAGCATCTAATTATTAACTTTTAATTAATGCAACCTAGTGGCAAATAATATAGTAACATAGTTTGATCGATCCACAGCAAATAAAATCTTTGAAATATAAAATACTTAATTATAGGCTATTCTACTTTACTCGATTCCCGCATTTAAGTACATTAAGCAAGGATAGTGTAAGCTATATGACTATTTTTTCGGTTTTGTGACCGTTATGATAAATCGAACTCAAAAAATTACTTTGACTATATATATCAGCTAAATAAATTACATGAATTTATGAGTTATGTATTAAATAAAAATTAAAAAACATTTTGCTTTTGAAAAATAAGGCAATTAAGAAATTCGGGATCTAGAAACAATATTTACATATTGTTTTGTATCTGTTTATTTATTATATTCTTGTTGCGGTTTCAGCGATTTAATCTTATCGTGTTTTTATTTTATCATAATGCTTTTATTCGCATTAAAATCATATTAAAAATAGAATGCAAGTTATCATGATACTAATTTTATTTCATTAATATGAGTTTATTCTGTAATCGGCAACTAATTTGATAAAATCTAGTTATAAAATAGATTTATAAATTTAAAAATCAAAAAAGGGATAAATCTGGGGTATAGAAAACGACAGGTTATCATTATGGGGTTGAATATGATATGAAATTTATATTTACCTAAAATAGGTTGATTTTTAGGGGTATATCATAAAAAATACTGGCTTTTATAACATGTGTTTGCGCTAGAAATCAATATGATATTTTATGGTGCCTTAATGCATTTTTAATGTGTTGAAACTTAAAACCTTTCGTCTGTTATTTAATAAAACATATTTTTTTGTAACTTTAGGAAGAAGACACATTCTTAATAAGTTTATACCTTATAAATGACCCTGCTCAACAAGGATTCAAACATTCAATCTTTTTTTTATAATTATGGGATCTGATTTAGCAGCACTGAACAATTCTATCTTAACAATGTTATAATTTCTGAGTTATTGTAGCAATGAGTATAACTCGTATTTTTTCAACTCTAAAGCTATAAAGAATATTGTATATGTAAAAACTTATAAACCAAGCCAAAGATTTTGATTTAGTAACATTTGTGGGGATTTTTCTTAACTATAAGTAGAAAAATACGCCATGGTAATTTTAATACATTAAAAATGGAATAAATAAAAGCTTTCAGTTACAAAATAATGGTACTTATATGTTTTTTTATGAGGAGGCTTAATACGATATATATCTTATATAATATGAAATTCTAAAACGGCTGTTTTACTTGGGTTTATACTAAAGTCGCTAAAAATAGGTTTTTAACATATTTTGATATGAATTTAAAAATATCTTAAAGTACATATTTCATCATAAGAATGCCTATAATTTCATTAGAACTAAACTCAAAAAAGATGCTTTTTAACTGTTAGGAAATATAAAAAATTATGCACAATGTATGCTGATGATATTTGATATGCGTAGTGCTTTATCACAGTCGAAAAACTATTTTAAATCCTGAATCGGATGCTAAATTTTATTAAATTGTATTAAAAAGCATGATTATATACTAATTTGTCGTGCATTAACAGTTCATAAGTTCCTTAAGAAATGAAAATAAAAAATATTCTTTTGATTTTTGTATGATAGAATGTCTTTTGATGTGGTTAAATAGTACCTATACTGTGCTTATTTCTTTTTTAATGTTCAATTAGAAAAAAAAGCACATTTCAGTCATTCAACATGTTTTTAGATATCTACATAACTAGAAATAGTGAATTTAAAATATATTAAACACAGTATTAAAAATTATCATTAAAAAAATATTTTTTAGATAACAATTATGATTTTTCAGCAAAAATTTGTGCTTATAGTGTTTTCTTGTGATATTATTAATTTTATCTATTTAGTTATTTTAAACCTGTGTAAAATCCTTTGCAACAAAAAAATTTTAATAAAGTTTTAATGACAAATTTATCGCAATGACTATGTTTACTGCCTAAAATATTTTAAAAAGAAATTAGAATTCTAAATTTGATTATTAAGATTTAAAAAGCAGCTTTTGTCCCATTGTTTTCGATCAAAAATTATTAATCAAAATATTTTAAGCATTTAATTTCTGAAAATTAGGTACTATCAGTTCGGACAAAGAACATTAAACTTTGGTAGCACCTTCATACTATAATTATTGTTGTTTCTGTATCTAAATATACTCAAACACCATATATGAACTAAGGAATAATAAAACTGACCGATAAGTAATTTTGAAACGACTTTTAACATATTTAGAAGCAAACTGTTCTTACAAATATGTTCTTTATACCAAAAAGCGACTTTGAACAATTTAAAATTAAAATTTACATAGTAATTCCAACCTTACAAAAAAATATTAATAAAATTGACAATGAAAATAAATCTACTATCAATAGCACATCTCTATTCCTTAAACTAATAATTTCAAAACGTAAATAATTTCTAAAATCTGACAATAATTTTAAAATAACTTTTTTAAACTCCACAGTGGCGCCAGGACAATAAAGTGTAAAAATTTATTTATCGTGGAATCGAACAAGTTCATATAGACTTTTAATATTTAAGTACACAAGATTTTATATGGATAAAGATTTTATCTCCAAAGAAAGTTATAGACGAAATATTACAAATAAATCGCGTTCTGGTTTCTCAATTCGACGTAAATCTTAATTTATCAATTTAATGATACCTGATAGCCCACAATGTCTATAATTATTTCTATATGCACAATAAAATAAGGAACGGTTTATTTACCTCTTAATATCACGTTTTAGAAAATATAGACAAATTTTAGATCGCTATCGTGCAAGTTATTTTACAGATATATGATCCTGAAACGTTTAAATCTTTTTCGTTATATTGATTTACTGATAAATTATAAAAATTTGTTGCATTGGTCAAAAAAGTGTTTTTTCTTTCCGCCATTTTTTTTAAACTTCTCTGTACAAAATTAAATCTTTAGTGTTTAAATCAACGTTTAATTATAAGCTAATATGGGAAAAATCCGTAAGAAATTTACTTTTTAAATAATTATGAGTTCTTTTATATTATAATACGAATTAGTTTAATAATATCGTAAAACTTAGTTTAATCGTTCGCATGTTTTTTTACCAAGAATTCGCTTTTTAAATTTATTTGGGTTTTATCTTCTTGATTACCGAAAATGATAAATTTTCTATCTTTTATAGATATTCAAAATTGATTTTTGAAGCAACGAAAAGCCAACTATTTTAATTTAAATAATGCGATATAGACAAAAAGAAATTCTTAACAAGTACAAATTTCATATTTTTCTAGCTATTCGTCATCGAATGGGGTTACATTTATGCAATTAGATAAATCGCATCTTAAAAGACATGCAAATTTAAATTTCTATGATCCTTTCAAAATGTAGTTTCAAACATTAATTAATAGAAATAAAAACCATATTAATATTTACATATTTAGATATGTAAATTCTTTTGCAAACTATAGGATTGAAAAGGACACTTGAAATGATAGTAAGTCTTGAGAAAGGAAGGGGTGTTGATGAGGATATATATATAGCAGAGAAAGAGATAGTAAAAAGTATTGATTTGGTTTGCTCTAAAGATAATATCACATGACTTTTTGAGGAAATAAGCAGTTTAATCAAAAATAAACATAAATAAAATAATATCTTAAAATTATTTTCCATCTATATTTTATTTATTAAAATCATCTTTTGGAAATAACCAATGATAACGCCGCTATAAAAAACTGACCAGTCAGATTCCAAATATAGCCATAATATCTATAAATTAAAAACCATTGGTGTATTTTGATTTTTTTCCAAGTTTTTTGATTTATGCCTCTTTTAGATGTTTTACTAATATATAGATTACTATAAGCAAATGTAGCATGCATGTAAAAGCACAAGATGCTGAATTATCAATCTAAAAGGCTATTCTAACGCTGCAATATTTTAAACGATTTTATACGAAAGATTTCGACGAATAATTTATTTTTATAAGTTTTTTTATGCATAACAGAATAAAAAACCAATTTTTATTTTATTATGCATAAAGTTCTTGCGCCGAATCTAAAAATTTAAGATGAAACGATTCTATTTAAATCTAATACTTATACGGTTATAATAAATCTTTTTTTAACTTTGATGGTATAATTATTTTTATTTTCAAAATGTTATAAAAACTGCTTAAATGGGATTTTTAGATTGCAGTCATATTTTAACTAAAAATAAAAAATCACGATGTGTAGTTGATTTACGAAATATATGCATTGAATAAAATAATTATTTTTTGAATTTATAATTTATTTAATGTTTTATCTTAAACAAGGAAACTATTTCTTCACATTAAATTACCGTCTAAGTTGTGCACATGATATCTAAGCGTTAATATTACTTTAATACGAAGGTTTGTGCATGAATTTAATCAGAACAAGCTGGCATTTATAGCCTATTGATATAGAAACTTACATGATATAAAGTTATATAATAGCATCTAATGCCATATATGTATTTAAAGGATTATATTATGCCTGTAAGTTAAAAATAGTTCGATTTTTTGTGAATATTTATTAATTTAACTTTCAAAATAACTATTATTAGATTATTTTGATATCCAGCTTGTTTGAAAATATCTACATTTATTTTAAAATAATTTTGTTGATTCTACACAGAAGCAATAAATGTATTTTTAGCTTATTTATTTAATTCTTGTGATCTGATACTTTTATACTGTTAATTTCAAGTATTAAAGAGTTTATATCCCGATATAAAATACTTTACCGAATAAGAAAACTGTTTTTCTCTCTGTGTAGCATGTTTTGTAGTCTCATTTATGTGCAATACTACGTAATGTGGTTTTCATTGATACTTCACATATTTGTTCTTATTCCCGCTCCTTTTTATTTTCATTTTTTCCTTCTAAATGTATGATTTGATTCCAATATATTATAAGCTCTACGAATATATTTTTCATGAATATTGCTTATATTTGTTCTAATTTTATTTAGGGTTTTCTTTTTGTATAGCATAATGTTTAGTTTCATTATATTTGTGATGCTACGAATAGTATTTTTCATGGATATTGCTTATATTTGTTCTAATTTTATTTGGGGTTTTCCTTTTGTACAGCATGTTCTTTAGTCTCATTATATTTGTGATGCTACTAATAGTATTTTTTATTGTTATTGCTTATATTTGTTCTTATTTTCGATCAAATTTTATTGTGATTTTTTTCTGATTTTGTTTCATTCTCGTTTTCTTGTATTTCAATTTCGAGCAAAGTTTGAAATTGGACATTATGTAAATCGTAAAACAAAAAAAAGTAAAAAAAATTCAATAAAGGATATGTGAATTTTGTTGATATTTATTGATTGAAAACACCAAAAATCATTAAAAATCTACTAACAGCATCAAAAGTCTATAATTTCTTGGATATATTTTGGATTCAGACTCGGCCATACAGTTTTTGTGTTTTTTGTTTCATGTAATATATCAAATATGCTTACAATTTCTATTATGAATGTATACATTGATTTTTACTCTATATATTATATTTGAGATAAAATTTTTTTATGAAATTTATATTAAAGCTTGTTTAAATGGTAGTGATTCATATTATTTATAGAATGTGGTAATTTTTGGCTTTTTTAGGTAAAGATTGTTCATAAATCAGTAGTTTTATACATATAATAATTTTTTTTCGGTTTTTCTATTAAATCCCCGCAATCATTCTACTTATTTGATTATTTAAGTAATTTAAGAAACTATCTCTGCTATTTTCTTATTAATCTTCGTAATAATTCTACTTATTTGATTATTTAAGTAATTTAAGAAACCATATTTGCTGTTTTTATAATAAATTACATAATTGTAATTAAACATGTATATATACGAAACTATATAGGAAACTATTTATGACATTTTTTTAAAATATCCGCACTATTTCTACCTTTTAGCATGGAATTATATGTATGTTTAAACTTTGTATTTACAAAGAGCCATCAGTACTGTTTTAATACTAGACGTGTAATATAGATGATGATAATATATTGTTTTAGATCTGTTAATTTTATTAACATGTGCATTCAGAAGGCTAGAATTAAATTGTTCTACTGAAGATACAGCAAACAAAGGTATTTAAACAAAGTAAAGAAAGCTTTTAATCTTAAAATAACTTGACGGAGACAATTTTACTATAGATCTGATTTACAGACGCTAGCATCATACCAAGAATATTTTTGGAATTTTTCTTTTTAAGATGTTGTGAACGATTCACATTTAAAATGTCGTTATTTCTCTTCTTTTTTTTTAATATATTGTTAAGTATTTGTGTATTGCAAATATAAAATATTAGAAATTCTGGCAAAATAAACAAAATATCCATATGGATAGTATATTCTTCTAATCGATCTAATCCGTGAATTTAAACTAAATCGAAGTTTTGAACTGATAAATGTGGACTAAATATATTAAACGATGTGTAATGGTATGAACATCTGCTTTATTGATGCGTTAACGTGGTTATAGTAAATGGAATATAGACGTGATATTTTTATGGAAACGAAAAGAGAGTCATTTAATAATAGGAAATTAAATAAAAGTTTAAAAGGATGTTTTTTTAATCGTTTATTGAATTCATCATACCGTACTAAATGCTATCCATGTTATTATGCAGCAGGGGATGGTGTGGATTGGGTAGTTTTGCCCTGCATTTTATTCTCTACTTCTTCGAAGTCTTTAAGCCGGTTCGCATCAGACATCATTTTTTCGAACGCGACTATAAAACTATCGTTGACGCTTTCTTGAACTTTAGATTTATCGAAGTCCTTTTTTTTCATAAACTCTGTTAAAGTTACGTCACCAATTTTATTGTCTTTGAATAGAGTTTCGGTTATAAAGGTTTTGTAGGTTGCTAGTTTGATATTCTTATCAAGGCAGAGAACAATGTGGGATACCAATTCTTTGACAAACTTGATTTCAGGTTGTGCGTTATCGGTTTTTAAAAGTATGTCAACTAGTGGCTTAGAATCATAGACTGTTTCAATGAGATTCTTGATCACATAATCGTCATCGGTAAGCTTCATCTTTTTAGAAGTAATTTGTTTGAGATTTAAGAAAGCTTGGATTAGTTTTTCATTCTTTTCATCCTTGGCTAAAGCTTCTTTTGCTTCTTTTAATTTTTCTGCATATGTCTTAGTAAATTCGTATTCAGCAATCTTGTTGTTTATTTGGATTTTACCAATAAAAAAATTTCTTAACCAAAATCCACCCGCTACAAGGAGTATTAACACACCGACCGCGATTGATATAAAAATAATTTTATTCCTACGACTAGCTTCCATTTCTGATACTGAAGGGTATAATTTTCAAAATATTTATAATTTTCAAAAGATTTCAAGAAAAAATCTAGATAAGAAAAAAGGAGGCAATCACAAAACTGATTTGAATATAAGTGCAATATCACTTTTAAATAAAAGAAAAGCCATATGGTTCTATAAATATTATAGATTTTTAAAATATTTAAATCAACCGCGTCCTTTTGTGAAATTTTTATTTGTAATTTATAAATTCATCATATCTTTTTATTGATTTCTTTTCAATTTTGAAATTTCAGATCATTGAAAAAAATAAAGAACATTCGAATATTTCAAAAAAAAAATTTATTGTTACAACATTAATGTAAGATTTAACTATAAATGGAAGAAAAAAAGCTTTAAATGAACATGATAGAACGATGACAGACTACTTACAAAAAGTTTAGTGTTACATGATTAATGGAAGAAGAAAGCTTTAAATGAACATGATAGAACGATGACAGACTACTTACAAAAAAGGTTACTCCTCTACTACATTTATGGAAAATTTAAATCTATTATAGAAGAGGAAAAGCTTTAATTGAACATAATAGAACAATGACAGACTATTTTCAAAGAAGTTACTCCTCTACTACATATAGGAGATTTAAATCTATTATAGAAGAAGAAAAGCTTTAAATGAACATGATAGAACGATGACAGACTACTTACAAAAAAGGTTACTCCTCTACTACATTTATGGAAAATTTAAATCTATTATAGAAGAAGAAAAGCTTTAATTGAACATAATAGAACAATGACAGACTATTTTCAAAGAAGTTACTCCTCTACTACATATAGGATATTTAAATCTATTATAGAAGAAGAAAAGCTCTAAATGGAATCTATAAGAATAATTAGTTGTACTAAAAAGCTAACTTTATAAAACATCAAAGGAAAATATATATTATGCATATGGTTGTATAGGGAGATTTAATAAATAAAAAACATCATTTAAATAATTTTAAACGACAAAAGAACACCATACAGAAGTGAATCGCATATTTAAGTTCCACCAGTGATCTTGATTTAAATGTATATTTTTATCATTTAAAAACAAAATTATCTGCTTTTATTATCATCAAAATAAGTATAGAGGGGCTAACTTTTTATCACAATTTGAGCGAATACACGATTTATAGGAAAATATTAAAACAAGATTTAAATATTTACTAAAACAAACAAGTTCATTGGAGTTAATAACCAGATGAGAGTATTATTTTATTTTTTAAATTTTTTTGATATTGGAATGTTCACATATATTTTTATTGTCGTAAATACAACCATTTATTTTAAATTGATTAAATTTGGTATGTGATCGATCATATTGTCAAAAAGAATTTGAATTGAAAGCATTTATTATACAGAATAATGAGAAAATTAATAATAAAAATTTACAATTGAATCCTGGTGCTTTCCAGATCCACAATATATAAGCATATTACATTCTCTGACATTTAATTTGACTTGTGCGACAAGAATTCCGCAAAAGATTATATGTCTATTGAATTGTCAAGAATTATATTTTAGAATAAATTATAATCAATTTCTAATATTTTGATTTTTATAAATTGATATAATGCATTTTCAAAAATTAAAAAAAATATAAAAAATGATCTTTACAAGAAAAAATATGTCAAGCAATTATCTACTCCAGAGCACACAATTGAATACACTAAAAATCTATAATACGTGTGGTTCTTGAAAACTGATCCGAATATATTAAAATACTTTTAATCGTGTTAATTTAATAGATTACAATGTTTTTTATATTTCGTAATCTGTTTATGTCACAAAGATGAAATCATGAATATTATAATAAATTTGTAGTAATTAAGGAGTTGATGTTAACGGGAGGTGCACATTTGAATCAAATAGGGGAAAGGAAAACTATGGAATTAATAAAAGATGAAAGGGGAAGATATATAAAGGATGGTTGTGAATATGATATTTAATATGGGCTGGTAATACTACGGGACTCATAATTTTAGAAAGGTGTGGTTGTAAAGGGAATGAGGTTGAAAGAAACATTAAATATGGGTCGGGTTCGACCACATAATAATAAGTAATGAAATGGAAGTTTTTAGAGAGATAAGATTGAAAGGGATCTAAATTGTGGACTGGGATTGAAAATATAATTTATAAGTTTTAGAATTAGTAGCTTGTTAAGAGATTGTGTTTGAAGGAAGCAACGATATAACTATATCAATCTACCGTCTTAAGTTTAGCTTGTTTCTTAAAAATAATAAAAAATCTTCTAACTATCAACAAATTATTTAATATTCAAATATCAATGTATTTTTTCTCTAAGGGAGTGCGATTAAATGTCTAGCTTCATTGAAAAAGATAAAATACAAGTGTGAATGAAATTAACATTTAATGTCTAGCATCCATACTTTAAATTCATGGTTAACAAATTATTTCACGAATTTATATTAATTTCCTTCAATGTACTGCTAGATATATATCTATCGCCACAATTATGAATAATTATGTATGCATAAAAATAATGATGATGAATTTATTATGTCTTGGAACGTGTGGTCACAAAATATCATAAAAAATATGTTAAAGGTTCAAAAATCCCGGACGAAGTAGAAACATACATGTAAACTCTCACACACCACAAGACACTTGAACTCATCACATTTGAGAGAAGACGAGCAGTTTGATAAGATAGATCACGGGATAGTGTCAAAAGATGCATCAAGGATGCGTGCAATATCCCAATGGGCTAGCCACGTCTAAACGGATAAAATAAATAAAAAGAAAATGTGATAGCATGTGTTTACAGAATTAAGACTGATGAATTATATATTAAATATATAATATAAATATGAAAGGCAAATAATCAATTTATAAAATGAATTTAAAAAAATTTTAATATGTAGATTATAGCAAACATTTTAAAAAGGTGTATTTTATCACATTTTATGAATCCATACCAATTTTTTTTTTAACATTAGCACTAAGATGGTGTGAATATACGCCCTTAGCTATATTCTAAGATGATATTGCAAACCCATTGATCATCATTGCTAAGTCATTTATTCTTTTTCTCGAATCTTTAGCGCTATTCGGACACAAAAAAATTACATTGTTCTACTACTTGCCCTATTTTTAGTTTTTGAAAAAAGAATACAATAGAAAAAAATCTTTATAAAGAATTAATAAATTCATTTTTTTTTTGTTTTTTTATTTTATTCGTAGAATAATACTTAAGATCATAACATTTTGATATCATTTATCCATTATGACATACTTCTTATAAATCAAAGAATCCGAATTATAATTTTAGGTTTTTCGCTAAATTTTTCATATATATAGCAATTTATTTAATCTAAAAATGTAAATAGCTAAAAAATCTATTTATAATTCCAAGATATAGAAAATTTTATTAGCTTTGCTTAAATTCTAGGAAAATGCAATGAACTTATTCTTTTTTATGGTACGGATACTGTTTCATAGAAATATACTCAGCTTTTTATACTTGTGTGCAAAGAGAATGGCAATACTTTTACAATTCAATCTTTACGGATATTCCTGATGCTAGAGAATGTTAAGAAAATACATGAATATTTAAATGTAAAAAAGTTGGTATTATTAAAAAAGAGGAACATCTACACATATAGAGTTACTAATATATGCCTGTGGTATTTATACGATGGTCTTTTGCTGTTTTAAATTATTTATTTATATGTTAAGTTTCTTTTTAGTTATTTTATCGATTAGAGGTGGCTAGCTTATTGGCAATATTGCACAACCTTTTTTTGCTTCTTTTGACCCGTTCCCTGATCTGTCTTCATCAAATGTGATAAGTTCAATTGTCTTGCGAAGTGTGAGAGCTTGCATGTATGGTTTTACTTGGTCATGGATTTTAACTTCTTAACATATTTTTTATGAATTTTTGTTACCACTCCATCCATAATCACGTCATATAGTATTTTTGCTGTTTAAATAGTATTTTTTATTTATGGGCTAAATTTATATTCGTAATTTTAGTTTTTGTTCTCATACACAGCTTTCTTGATTCTCTACACGCACAGCGTATCTATACTTTCGGGTATCTTCTGGTCTCCAAAGCCTTCTTCAATACCCCTCTTTCTTTCGAGACCTATTAATTCAAGGGTTTTTTTCAATCCCAAGGTATGAATATATGCTTCAACCTGGTTCGTGACATCTAGTCCCTTCTGATGCCTTTTATGATATCATATCACCACACCGTCCCATGTTATAACATATGGGATAATTTTTGTCTTGCACGTGTATATTAATGACAGCTCTAATGTTACCAGGTCATATTTTCGTAAGTATTCATTTTCAACTGCGTTTATACTGTCAATACTTATCGCGCCAATTTTATTCAGAGAGGATGCAGCTATTCTTTTTGTCATATACAAAAATATCTGGTCTTTCATTCGATAATTTGATGCCTGTTTTTATTCTTGTCTCTACTTTGATTTCCAAAAATTCGTTTTATATTATTTACTGTACTGAGTTCTGCGGATTTTCTTGATTTTTTTAAAGTGTGTATTTTCTTGCAAATAAGAAGTGAAGATATAAAACATTCTCGTTGTGTATTCTTGTTTATATATGAACAAGAATTTATTTACATCTGCTTCCTAAGTAGTCGACGGTTTAAAAAAAAGTCGTTACGGTTCGGTTTAACTTCATTATTAATATTTTTTATTATTAGATTGTTATCGAATTGTTATTTTTTGTAAATTTTTAAGACTTAGATTTAAGTTAAGCTGAAATTCATAAAGAAACATTACTAAACATCACTTCTTTATAGTAGTAAATTTAATGGGTTACATATATAAAATACGTAGTTATGTAATAGATCCAATGACGTTTTTGCAATATAATACGAATAATTTTCATTTAATATTTTTTATGATAGTTTTTGTTTTTCTATATATAAAAAAAATGAACTTATCATATTCTATGTCATAATTAACCCCTATCACTACATAAAAAAGCTAATTTTACCATAATAAAAATAGTTTCAAATACCTTTTGTCTAATTTTAAAAAAATATCAAAGCATCACAATTATCTGATCATAAATTTCTTTCTTTGTGTATAATTTTAGAGAAATTTATGCCCGTATGATATTTAAAAACATTAAATAAATTAAAATTGAAGTCTGATTGTTTAGACCTAATAAGATAATATAAAATTTATTTTGCAAAAATTTTAACGCATATCTTATGGAAATAAGCCTTATTATCTTTTTTTTGTGTTATAAAAGTTATTAAAATTAAATAATTTTTGTATTATTATGTATTAATATTTTTAAAATAATATTAAGTCTCTATAAAATTTTCTAAGCGCTTAACAATAAAATGTGCATAATTGTGATATTTCTTGTATTTCTAATCTGACAAACATATTTATGGTCCATAAAGTTATCAGCTTATGCACTATATTCATTAAAACATGGTTCTAATAGATATTTGCCCCATTATTATAAAGGTATCATATGCATTAATATCTTAAGATAGAGTAAACATTTTTAAATAAAAAAAAATATTTTCAAGCTGTAAAATATAATAATTATAATACTAATGTTTTTTTATTTACGGGTTAAGTTTATTTTTTTCAATTTTATTATTTAGACGTGATCAGAAATTGGGAATATTGCACAACTTCTTGATAAATCCTTTTACACCTTTCTCTGATCCTTTCTTTTAAACTGCTCTTCTTCTCAAAAGTTAGATTCGTGATAGTGTCTTATTAATTATAATATAATATCATTCCCATATAATTTTGCACTTATAAATGACGGTCTAAGTAAAATATTATCAAATAAATCATTTACGAATACAAAAATATTATATTGCTTATAATTCAATTATATGAAGAAGTAACCCAGAAAACAACAAATATAAAAAGAGACTGGTGTAAACGTAATGAATTTTCATAATCTCTAAGAGAATTATATTTATTTTAAAGATTAGATACTTGTATTATATCACTCTAAGACCTTGTGAGAATATTAGAATCTTTTTTTATAATGAATTTAAGGTTTATACTAATTTGAATAATAAGAAACACATATAGCGAGGGTAAGTAGGATCAAAAAAATTCAAATTAATTTTTAAAATCCTAATAATCTAAATAAAAATAATTGAAATCAAAATAAAATATTGCTCATAAAGTGCACACAAAATAGGCAGAAAAATTGTATATACCTACTCGAAAAAATTTCTCTTGATAAATAAAGCAATAATCGGTTTAATAGAAAGTAAAACAACGATCCATCTTTTTAATGTAAATCAGATATATATCAGCACAATGTATATAAATTTGATGATTTTTATTTAAACATGAAAAATAGAAAATACGAGAATGTAATTTTTTTTTTCTTTTACAAAGAACTTTTTATTAGTGTATGGGTCTATAAGATCATCTAAAATAATAAAATGTTTTTTTTAGCTTAAAAGCACACAGAATATATTTTAGTATATTTTGAAATAGTTTTGATATAAAAAAATACGATATTGCTGCGATGTGTTGTTTTGTTTTGTTGGAAGAAAAACGTGACTTCTGTGAAAATAGAAACAGAACAAATATTTTCATATAGGCGCACATAAATGTATTTTTGCTATATATTTATATATGGTGTATATTTTAAGAGAGTTATGCAAGATACAATCCTTTTTCAAGAATAAATTGTATTGTAAAAAAATATGTGCATACTAGCAAGTACAGAAGTAGGCAAACATCTTTTTGAATGATAAAATAATCAAATCTTTGTACGATATAATACTGAAAGTAAGGCGAATTGAAGAATCACTATGCATAAGAAAACAAGGACAATATTATTGAGATAAACGATAATATAAATATCTATAATATCTATTAACACAAAAGAAAAGCCTCACGGTACTTTGCATACTGTTTTTTATATTTTTAACGAAAAAACATCGAAACTATTTATTCATTAGATATAAAATATCAAAAAAATACATAAAATAATACATACAGTATTAAAATAGTGATTTATTATACAAATAACATTAACACGTCATTTTTTTTATGATTTGCTTTAGTTTATATTCGATTTCAGCTTATAAAAATTTTTAAGGAATTAATTATTATTTTGATAATGAATTCAAGTTTGAAAATATTCTCTAGTGATATACTTAGTGGATAAAAGGTTCAAGCTCAGGTAAATATTTTTTAATAAATTCATTTGGTAACTACGATCAACTCTAATAAAAATTATGTAACAAAATATATATTTTCGTATATATATTAATTTATTTGAATTGTTTTTTATTTATAGATGAAATTTTATGGATACAATCATTCTTTAACATCTTAAACTATATTATTCATTAGAAATAGATATAAAAAGAATGTCTTTTATTGGTATAATTTATCATTTTTTGTAATTAATTTCAGTTAAAAAACTAACCCGGAAATTAAAAATATCGAATAGAGCAAATATCGAGGTTTGATAAACAGAATTTTGCGCAACTTTTATACGAAGTCTATTAGTAGTTCTAAAAAATAAAACAATCGGTGGATTCGAAATACAAATGAGTGAATTTAAACTCACACATATTTATAAATAAATTCCAGCGACCTAGGAAATCAATGATTTTACTGTGTATTAATTGCAAAAGAATACTTTTCTTTCCTGTTTTCTGGCAGAAATTTTTTGTCTGATACAGCGGATAATGCTAAAAATATGATAGTTTTATTATATTGATAAAACCAAGTTGAATATAGTTAAAATATTTCTTTGCACATTTTATCTTTGTATTTTTGCTTTTATTTCATTTTATTTAGATATTATGCAATCATAAAACTAATAATTTAAACCTATTTTTTTATGATATCTATGTTTTATTAGATGTGATTCTTTTTTAAGCTTGATTCATTTTGCAATTTTTAATATCTAAGAATTAAAACTATAAAAAAAATCAAATATTAAATTTTTAAACACTTATTTAAAATTACAAGTTTAGAAAATCCTGTTTAACATTGCCAAAATTGAATGGTCTTATTTGTGCGTAAATTTAGGTAATTTATGTTCGTTTTAACATGTTTTTCTTATTCTTGATTATGCTGAAATATAAATTTTAGTTTTCCATGTAATACTCATATTGGAAAACGATTTTGAATTAATTTGTAAACTGATTGATATTTATACGGTTATTATTGTAACATTCATATAGGCCATGTTATTAAGGAGCCAGAAATGCATACAAGTATAAACGTGGCGCAATTCTGAGAATTCTATGGTTTCATGGCAGTCTAAGACTTTAAACCCAAGAAAAAAAATATTCTTGACCCAATTAATACTATCCATCAATAGAGTTTTGATTATAATAAAAAAAATTAAAACTTAATTATATATTATTTATAACGCATGCTTCATTCCCAAATGATTAAAAACAATATACATGTTGTCACAAAAGAAATTTATAATATTTTAAAAATGATTTTTCTGATGCTCCTTATTCTAGATATTTTGCATTTTATATAAAGAATGGCATCAATTGGATTTTGTGTTTATAATGGTTTCATTTTTAAAAAGCATATTACATTGTAATATTGAGGTGTTAACATACATTATATAGAAAAGATATAAGATAGCTCCTATGTAGCTTTTTCAACTTACGTTGTATGAATAAGCTTTTATACTATCAATTCGATTTTTTAATTATAATATACATAAACTTAAGTTCTGTGTTAAATATTCATAAGCTAAACCACTAAATTCTTCAGATAAAACTGTTCATATTGATAAAAAATATTGGAAATGATAGATCTCAAAAATCGTTGGTTCTATTTAAACTGTATGGGAACATAATTGAAGTTTCAAATTACAGATTGCAGTAGTTGTTGTTGGTTTGACTCTTTTTCTTTTGCAAAATTACAATTCGAATCCCTTTAGAATTTACAAACGTCTTCGTTTGTTTTTTTTATCGCTATAAATCACTTAAAAATACACATTCCGAACGTGTTAAAGATGTGTCAATCATTTGGTGTATTTTTTAAGTTGTGATTTGAATGTATTAATTTCACATAGAAGAAAAATGACAAAAATGTATATGTGAAATACAAAATCTAAAAAAAATTCTGATTTCTTTCAAAAAATTCATTTTTCAGACAACGCAAAATATAAAAATTTTATATGATTTTTTATGAAATTTTCATTGCATAAGATACTTAGATTCACACAGAAAGATTTAAGATTCGAATTATTTAAAATATTTATGCATTATACATATTTTTATGCCGAATAAATAGAAGAAAAAACATTATGCGAAACTTTGGTTATTGATATTATACTTCGATATCTGATAGAAATAGACTATCGCATAGATATAATCTATTTTTTTTAGGGTTTAAGTTTCCTGTTATCAACTTAATCATTTTATACTTAGTCAGGCCATTGGGAATATTGCACAACTCCTTGATGCATCTTTTGACTCCTTCTGATCTATCTTTATCAACTGCTTTTCTTCTCTCAAATGAGATAAATTAAAGTATCTTGTGAAGTGTGAGAGCTTGCACCTTCCTTATATTATGTCCGGGATTTTTAACTCCTTAACATATTTTTTATGTAATTTTGTAACTTGCACATCCAATGTCATTAATCCTGATATAAAGATATATTTTGAAGAAAGCAAGGAATTTAGTTATTCAATACAAAAATTATTGAAAAAAAAGCACAATCATAAATATTATAGTCAATATTGATTGCATAACAATATATGGACAGTAAAAAAGAAGTGGTAAATATTTAATTATATTATGATATTAATATAAATACAAACGAACACGAATAAAAACTTTACAGAAAAAGACACAAAATGTAAATTTAGCACTGAATATCCTATGATCACAGATATTAATGTTGTTACTACCAAAACAAAGCCTTTATGGCCGAATTAAATAAATAGAATAAAATATAAATATTTTAAAAATAAAAAATCTAAAGTAATATATTTATTAAAAACATCGACACCTGTATTTTAAAAATCATATTTTTAATCGAAAAGTAAATTTGAAATTGTGAATCTTATACAATAACCCATGCACTTTTCTATATATACTAAATTGTCTTGGGTTTTTTACGATGAAAATATTTATTGTAAATTTTGTTGACTAAGTGTTGATAATTTAGTGTTATATGATTTACATTTTTTAAGAAAATATATATTTTTTTAAATCTCTATTCATTATAATTGTAGATATATATCAAAATATAATGTGAAAAAAATTGGCCTAGAAATTTAAGAGCTACTGTTGGTCCATATGTTGATTGCTACGATTATTATAAGCATTTTTATTTATCTGATATAGTTTTTAAAGAAGATCTAGGATATTTTTGTTAAAAAAATTTTATAAAGTACAATTGACATACCATAATTTTAGACCTTATCAGAAAAATACGTACTATTTCTTAAATTTCTTTTTTATTTAGAATCTAATTTTGCTTCAATGTGCGCATATATTTTTAGCTGATAAAGTGTAAGTTATTTACGCCATAATAATTAATATGTAAAAATATTATAACATGATATTTGATCCTATTTTTGCGTAAAAAAATTCATTTGATTATAAATAATAATTTCTTGCGGTGTTATATGCAAAAAAGAAAGCCTTAATGCTAATGTATTTAAAGATGTCATCGTAAAAATTCCGTATATATTTTTTTCTTTTACAAAAATCGAAATTTAAGCATTATAAAATATACGTTGAGTCAAAAATGAACATAAATTCACAATAATAGTCTTAATATTTATATTTTATTTTACTATAAAAAAATGATAATAACAGAATGTTATACTTTATTATACGCTAGTTTTCCAAGAAAATTAATCCGAAATTATAACAAAATTGCAAAAATAAAATGTATGGATTTCTTAAATATAAGTTTAAAGGATGTAAGCCATTCCTAAAAAAGCATTAATATTTATATTCGATTTGTGGTTTTTAAACACGAAAAAAATTTCCGCTGTCTATTTATATTTTATATTCCCACTTTAGCTGTTTCGTTTATATCATCACTGAATTCGAATACTGCTAATAGAAAATATAATATATCAAATTTCATAAAAATTTGTAATAATAATTATGATTACTTTAGTAAAATATTAAATAGAAAATCAGTTTTAATTTTTATCTTTATTTGTTATTATATATTATCCCTATGAATTCTGAAATATCATTTTTTACTCTATATACCGCGAGTATTTTCCCGCCGTCGTATTTTATCTAGTATTGATTCATTTTAATTGTGTTTCGTTCTAAAATCTTAGTAAATTACATTTACTCTATTAGATCGGATAAGTCTATTGTATTTTATGTAAAAACATATGTCAAAACGTTCATAAAATAATGACAAATCCAATAAAATATTAAAAAGTAAATATGAATTTTTTTAAATGTATAGATTAATAATTTGTGTAACTAGGATTATACGTAATGAAAAGCTTATCTAAACAATTTTTATGCAATTTCACAATTTTAATATGATGATTGTGATCGAATGGTATAGCCATAAACTAGTTTACCCAGGAATTCTTAATAAAAAAAAAAGTATGTATATAGAAATTTCTTAAGTTCCGAATGTTCAGACCTTATTTTGATCGTATAAAATATGTGGAATTATTATGATATAATAAATTCAATACATAAAGAATCTCTTTATCCAATTAAAAAATACGGAATTTTGAATATGTTAAAAAAGAAAACTAATTGTCGTGATGTATTGTTTTATACGATTATATTTATTTTTCTAGACTTTTATCATTTTAATGAACATGATATATACAGATAGCCCTAAGTTCATTTAATTAAAGTATATATAACTAAGTAGCCATTAACTGGCTGTATTACAAGATCCTTTCTAAATATGCCAACTCCACTACGAAAACACCATGAAATCAAGTAATTTAATTCTAATAAAGATTTTAAATCAAATTAACAATGAGAGAGCTATATAAGTCTTTTGAATCTCATATAAAATTATGAAAATTTATAGAATCGAAATAAAATTAAAAATTTTTATTTGCGATAATAGAAACATGGGATAAAGAAAAACCAGATAGGAGAACTAAAAGGTTAAAAATTCAATGACAGAACCTGTAACTCTAATCATAACCGACAAGTTGCCTGAAACTCACGCGTTCACATGCATTCATACCACGACTCTTCTAACTCTTATACCCATCTGCAAGAATACAGCCGCCGAGAAAGAGCACTGGATTGAAGAGGCTTACACCTCGGCCTTTAAATATATTGAAGAATATCAAGATCTGGCTGGTAATGGTTCCTTAAGAGTCGCAAAAGTATCTTTAACTGTGATATGAGCATGTTGAAATTAAAACCAAATCATCAAATGTTCTGCAAATTAATAATGGAAAGAAGACACGTCCGAAAGTTCAAAGAAATAAAAAAAGAAGATATAATAGCACTCGAGAATAGAATTTTAAAACACTATGTCATTGCACTAACCTCGATAGATACAAAAAAATATTTCTTACAGCTCTGACGTAAATGGAAAATAAAGAAAACGTAAACCACCCGAGAAAAAGAAAAATATCATCTACAAGAGTTAAAAGCATAATAATTGACGGTTTGAATATAGCGGGAAATTGACATATCACATTTCGACCCCCCGCCCCTAAAAAAAATCCTGTGCGATATAGCAATTATCTTACAAGCTTTTCAAAAGAGTTACAAAAAATTTACATTGAAACCTGCCCAGGAAGGATTAGACTACGCATTAATAAAGGAAGAAAAAATAAAAAAGGTACGATCAAATAAACATAATTCTCAAATCTTACGCACGAAACATAAGAAACATTCAGAAAGTGAGACAATGTTTCCAAGAAAAATATATGAGACAACAAAACAAGATACTTGACAAAAGAAATGATGTCTTTGAAGTGATTAGTAACAATAAAAATAGGATATGGACATTAAATAAACATATAGCAATATTAAAAAAAAAATATTTGCAAAAACAAACTGCTAGTTCGAAGTCAACAGAAGACAAATTTAAAGAGCAATGAAAGTTACAGAAAACTGAAAATCATGGCAGAAAAAGAAAATATTGCAAATTTATTGTCAAATATTTGCACATAAAGCACAAAAATCATGTACTTCAAAACTGACCTGCACAAATACGCACTAGAAAAGACACTACACCTTCTTTGGTTTTTATATCTGAAACTAAATATTTTCAGATCGTCAACTGTCTACCTAACTGGAAAGCTGCTGGAATCGATGGTATATACAACTTCTTCATCAAAAAAATTACAAAATTGCACCCAAAAAAATATGAAACGATCAAATTAATATGCCTTGAAAAAAAAAGGTTAAAATTTGGATCTACACAGGAATCACATACCTTCATACCCAAACAAAAAATTTTAAATGGATCGGAATTCAGGCCTATAACATGCATGTCAAACTTATACAAATTTACGACTTTAAATGTCATAATGATATTGCAATAGATGTCAAATACCAAAACCTAATATTGAAAAACCAACTTAGGACGTTCAGAAGGGTACAGGGAGATAAAAAGCAGGCAATTTTATACGTTGCAATGTTCAATGAACACAATTTTGAATTACACGTAAGGTATTCGACATAAAAAAAGCATTTGATTCAATCGACCACGAGTATCTTCTGCCCTGTTTAAAAAATCTTAACATACAAGAATGGATGATCGTCTTTATACCCAAACGCAAAAAACCTCGATTTAAGCTTCACATGCAGAATGAAGAAATATGGTGGTGAAAAATAGAAAAGGGGATTTTACAAGTGGATATTTTATCTCCACTACTGTTTGTTCTTTGTATGGATCCGCTAAGCCGCCAATAAAAAAAAGGTTCCTATCAATATCCATTAACCTCAACAAGAAGGCATTTACAACTAATCATTTTGTTTTCATTGATGATTATAAAATTTTCGGTAAAGAAGAAAGTTATTATATACTAATGACCAATGAAGCAACACAATTCTTCAGATTTATCGATATGGAAACAAACGTAGCCAAATCATCTACTCACAACATAAATTGCATAGATATTTCCTCTTCATACGGAAAATATGGATATAAATATCTTGTTATACTGGAAGACTACGAATCGAGAACTTACCCCGAAACAATGGATAAAATTTGAAAATAAATACTAGAAAGAGCATATGGCACATTCAAAACAAAACTTATTTTGTAAAAAAAAATTAAAGTTATTGATGAATATGAGATAAAACTGATAAAATACTACGTGGGTTTTTTAAAGCTAGAACCAGAAGACTTTAGATAGCTTGACGATGGAATTAGGCGGATACTAATAGAAAATGGAATACACTTGAAACCATGTAAAAAAGAAAGATTATATGTCAAAAGAAATAAGCTAGGATGCGGATTAGAAAATACAGAGTATAAATCCGAAAGAATACTCTACCACATTTTAAACCTTGAGCCAAGAAAGATTACAATCACCGAAAAAAGCTGCAATATTGTAATTTATAAAAGAAAATGCATCCCAACTATTCGTAATAAATGAATTCCTCAAAACAAAACAGGACCCGTGGACACTGATCCTTCAACACTGAATAAAAACAAAAGAGAGTTTATTTTGTAAAATACAAAAAGTAACACCAAATGCAAAAGTCTTATTTGTGCCTAAAATTTAACGCATGCATTATTAGAACTTTAAAAGTGGCTACAATATGCAATATCTGACCATAAGAATCATCTAAGATCTGTATTTATTCTGGATAGAAAAGTATTCTTTGGAGAAAGATCAAGATGTCCGCCGTTTAACGACTCTATTAAAACTGTCTAATACTTAGCAGTTAGATGTAAAAAGAGCATTTATATGACCATACAAGAAGACACAACGAGATTGTAAGATTTATCTAAAACATGTCGGATAGAAAATGCTGTTTAAAAAAAGCCAAGACAACCTGCAGACACTCTGTAGAAAATTCAATTTCAAAAAAGCTAAGACAGTCTGAGGACACATTGTAGAAGAAAAAATGAAAAACCAAATCACGGAGATCAAAGTAGATACAAGAATAAAAACCGACGTCAAATTATCGAATATAAGACCTGATATTTTAGTATATGATGAAAAGAAGAACTGCTGTACTCTAATAGAAATTGGCGTAACAAGTATTATCAATATAAACGTAGTAAGAAACGAAAAATTGTAAAAACATGACTTTATAGCATCTGTGCTGTAATTTATATACAAGAGCAAAAGAAAACGATTTTTTATGTTATAACATGGTAAGTTGTGATTTAAGGATAATATAAAGGTACCTGAAGGAACTAGATGTCACGAATAGGATCAGGGTATATATAATAACCTTGGGATTATATTGAAAACTCTTGAATTAATATGTCTCAAAATAGGAGAAGTATTGAAGAAGACTTTGGAGAGGGGAAGATAACCGAAAGTATAAATACTCTGTGCACGCAGATATACAGCAAGATGTGCCTGTGAAAAAAAAATTACAACTATGAATTTAGCCCATAAATAAAAAAGAATTTACATAGATAAAACTTTTTAAATATACTCCAATGTAAATTAAAGTTTTTACAATAGAGAAATAAACCAATAAATATTGTAATAAGCTCATGAAATTTACAAAAAACTTGAATGAATTAGGTTTAACTAAAATCCTACATTATAGATAGCAAAAAATAATTATATCTTTTGCTTCTATATCCAATAAATCTTAAAAAAAAAATTTGTGGAAATCATATAGAAAAGCATATTTATCCTGTCTTTTACGGAATATCTATTTATACCTTAAAAAATTTACACTTAGATTTTGCATTTTTTTTTCGAGTGGTGTTACGATGTGTGCTTTATCAATGAAAGAATGTAAATTTATACTAGTTATGCAAAATAAAATTTAAGTCTTTGTATAAAGTACTGGTATTTATCTTGCAATTCTGAATAAATTAAGCTGTTTTATGCATTAATATATATTAAATTCGAGATATTGAATGATTATATAATTTTTCAATGATTTTTGCTTTCTTTGTGCATAAAAAGCAACAAAATTCTCTTCAAAATCGAAAGTTTGCATTTTAAAATATATATATTTCTAAATTTTCTTTGCATAAATTAGTTTCAACCTTTTTTAATGGTGATTTTTCAACGGCATATTAATTTTTTCTTTAAAAATTAATTCTTAAAGAATGTATGTTGTTTTTTGCCAGTTTAATATCGAAATATCTTGTGTTCGCCAGAAATTTATGAACATTGTATCATAAGTTCCCCAAACTTTAATTATACTAAAAATTCTTAGATATATATAGATACATGCAGCTTCAATTTATATAAAATAACTTATAAAGTTTACAATATAAATATTCGCAGTTATATATAGATTAGACGATTAATTGTAGTTTCTTGACTATATATGGTGTAAAAAAATACTATATACTAAAATAAAAATAATGAAGCTATCTTAACGTTTCTAGTTAGAAAGGAAAGTTTTTTAGTAAAATTATTTTTATGCAGTCATGGCCCATATTCGAATTTTATAAAACATTTTGTTGAACTGATTATCTATTATGCATAAATTATATTAAGTATACAAAATTATTGTTTAAATGCTATAGTGATAAGAAATACGTTTTTTTCAACGCATTCTAATATAAAAACAAAGAGATAATATTTCACTTATTGCTCTTTTGTTTAATCGTTCTAAGATTAAATCGATATACAGACAATAAATAGCATGAAAAAATGAGATATGATTGCAAGTAAACTCTTATCATACAATATCGTTGTTTAGGATGGGTTTTCACAGAAGACTCAACATTTTAAAACAATATTAATAAAAACAACATATGTACATCATATGTAGTTTCTGATTATTTTTATTATGTCTTTGTTGTGATTTTGATAGCTTCATATTTTTTTGGAACATACGTGACTAAATCAAATCTCTAATGCATATTATAAATTTAACCAAGTTTTTTATGAACATATAATTAATCGTATCCACAATGATATTTTAACATTATAAAACAGCAAAAAATAAAAAATGTAGAACATTTTTTGTAATAATATAATTATTATAGGCGTTTAACTTGAGAATACGTTCTGAAACGTGCCTTCATCACATATTTTGTAGCTGCATATAAAAATACATAAAAAAAGAAAAATTATATTTGTTAAAACCCAAATTCATCCTATTTAAAGAACAAAAAAAGTATATGATTGAAATTTTTGTTGAATTGACTAGAAGGATATATG
Source organism: Rhyacophila brunnea (assembly GCF_057557595.1). NCBI lineage: Eukaryota > Metazoa > Arthropoda > Insecta > Trichoptera > Rhyacophilidae > Rhyacophila > Rhyacophila brunnea. The sequence continues at coordinate 898,869 of NW_028232778.1, forward strand.
AACGCAAATTTTGTGTTTTACGGTGGCTAAATAGGATGTTAGATGATATAAATTTTTAATTATTATAGTAAAAATGACAAAATATATTGCACAGAAATTTCTACACTAGGTTTTTATTCGGTTGACGTGCTTTTTTCCCGCTATTTACACAAAAATATTTGTAGAGTTATATAGATAAAATTCCAGATACATAGAATGGTGCCGCAGACGCCAAATATTAGAATATTCTAACTATATAAATTTTTTCACAAGAAAACTGAGCTGTAAAATACCCTTTTTTGTTAGACGAATCTGATGCACAGACACCACATTTTATTTCCAAAATCTTAGTTATAAGGTCTTATCATTACGGAAAAAAAGACTTTTTTTATGGTTTTTTATTAATATTGAGCCTCTAAAACATAACATAAGCGATTAAAATACAACTTTAAATCTTTTAACACTTTTTTACGCTATTAAATATTATGACTTCGATTATGGACTTTTTAGCTCAAAATAAGGAGTAAAGGTGCCCACAATACCTTTAACGTGTCAAACTAGAGACTTTTTGTTTTTTTTCGTAATGTGTCATTTTTTAGTATAAGAATTTTTACCGTTAAATTTATCCCGAAATAATTATATGACCAAAAATATAAAAATACTGTGAAATGAAAATATTGTGTATACTTGGCAAGCTGATCTAAAATTGTAAATTATCAAGTATCAATGTACAATAAGATAAAATTAAAATGATTTAATCAAATATTTAATTTTTAATTGTGATAAAGTTTTATGGTTATTGTAAAAATTTTTATTTATATTATTTATGTCAATTACAATCGATTTTAACTTCCTATAGCATAAAGATATACTAAGCACTCTTAAAATAAATAGAATTGCAATTTCTATCAAACAATGGGATAAAAAACAATTTTTTAGATTAATTATGTATTTTATACCTGAAGCTAAATTAATTCTGATCGTTCGTATTTATATGGTAAGCTGCCAGTGTCTTATAATTTTTTAACCTGGTTACAATATCATTATTTCTTGTAACTTTTTATAATATTATTCGCCATGCATAAAATTTTATGTTTTCACTTTTTATTGCCAATATCTATCCTTGATATAAAAAAATTGTAATGTATTTTTATTTTTTCATATAATAAATGGTTAAGTGTTTAGAAAACTATTTATATCTGTTAATATTTTTTAGTATAGCCATTATAAAAAGTATTTATTGATAATATATATAAATTTAGAAAATTGCAAATCCTGCATTTCTGCAAATAATCACATGTGCTGCATATATTTTATATATTTATATTCATTAGGATAATTTGCTCAACAATGATATGGTTCTTCCACCTCCAGATCTTTTAAATGCGAAAAGCACTAGTTTAAAAAATAAAAATAGGTTTTATTATGGTTTATTTTATCTTAGATGAATATATAATTTGTTTAATAAGATTCTAATTCTTTTCAAGCCCTATATATAGAAAAATAGGCAACCTGGTTGAATTATCAGGGCAATCTTTTCAGTTTTTTCTTGCAATAAAAAAAAATATGTCTATGTATGGTAAAAGACATTTTATGCAAAATTAGAGTCTATTTCAATCTATAAAATGTATTTTACAGCAATTTCATATGGCTATGTGCATAATTCTAGAGCTGTTTGATGTGACTTTACTTTAAAACTTATGTGTACAATCTATTTTAGACATGGTTAGCGCGAGTTTTATATAATCTAGCTTTATTTTGCGCAGTGTGATTTTCTTTACATTATACATATGCAATCATTTAATTATAGTTTTAGGTAAAAAGACATATTTTCTACATAGAGCATGTATAAACGCCAAGAAATCCTTTCAATAATATCAATGGTTTATATTATCTGTCTTTTGAAGTTATAAAATATAAGTTCGTATATTGTGCGTGCTAAAACGCTTAAATGGTAAAACTTATTCGATTATTTGTATTTTCATCTTCTTTTTATAAAGCATGTGAAAAACTTCTTTCATAAACCTTCATTTAGAATATTAATGAATCGTGGTGAATAAACTAATATTTTTAACTTCTAATATATAGATATTATACAAAAAGGCTTCTTTTTTAGCGAAAAATCATGTTTCATTGTGATATTTGTGTTTAGATAAAAGATAATATAATTTTTTATATTCAATTTTTACTTATCTATAGATGGCATCGTTAGTTTTTATTTTTTTCCTGATATAATTTATTTCATTGCGAAAGTATGTATGAAAATTTATGCTTAATTTCTGTATAAATATATAATGAAGGCATTCATTTATTTTGTTCTCATATTACAAAACCTGAATTCCTTATTTAGCATAAATTTTATTCAGATCTGAAATATATAAATTAATAGTTCCAGTATATTAAGATTGCTTGTCACATATACATTTTTTAAAAGTCAGATTGTGTAAAGTTGAATTTTATTCTATAATCTATATATAAAACCATTAGATTTCTGTGTATTATCTGCGTGAAAAGGATTTTTTCTATATTTTCAGATACCATTTTTCAAATATATTATCCGTTAAGTTATTCTTACATGGTTTATGAATCCTTTTTTAGTATAAATTTGAAATTTTGACATTTATAAACATATATGATTACCAGTATTTATAAAATATAAATTCTGACACCAGAAGTTTTACGAAATCTGATAATCATTGATTTATTGCAATTTGGATCCGTATGATTCAAGAGAAACTGATTTTAGATATTTTAAAATATAAACCATATAATTTTATATACCAGAATATTACAAATTACATTAAAGCTATAAGATTTTTTCTCTAAATGTGCATAAATAAATTCTATAATTTACTATTATCTATATATACAGATTTTCTATCTATTTTTCATACTAGATGTGATGTTATTGGGATATCATTTCCAGCTGAAAAATTTTTCTATTACGAAAGGCTTGATTTTTTGTTTTATATGGGTTTATTTCTACATAAACTCTTCCTCTGTTAAATTCTAAGATAACTCTTTTGTAAAAGTTTCTGTTATTTTCTGTAAATTTTGTATACACATATTGGCAATATTTTTTTGCGGTTTGAAAAATATTTCATGCAAATAATAGTGTTTCTCTACAACAGTTCTTAATGAGTTCTATGATTTATTTATATATTTTATGAATTCGTAATTTCCGATCTTTAATATATAATAGGTTTTTATAGAATGTATAAACCAGATGCATTTTCATTAATATCTTGATGTAAAATATATTCCATACTTTTAAATCATAAAAGTATCAGTCGACGTCATATTCCCATACAAATAAATACAATAAATTATGTTTTAAGATCTTAATTTCCGAACAGGTTCTTTGTTCCTATTCTAAATTTTTTTATGATAAATATACATGTAAAACCAAAGCTTTGTAGGCAAAAATGTGTGTATTGGTCATTTAAATAGTTTTGTCTTATATTTGTTTCTAGATATTTAGATTTCTAGTTACTTATATGTATAAGGAGTTTAATTATATATTCTAAAAAAAACTGTGAGATTGTTTTTTAATTTTGTTTCTTTTTATACTATCTAACACCGAAATAATATAAATATTCATGTTTTTACGATTTTTAGACTGCGATTCAAAAAAAATGAATTGTTGTATTTAATATAAAAATTTTAATTAAAAAAGTACTATCTCTAAAGATCGTCAGTAATGATTGCGCAAACCATACTATTTTTCTACATTTGATTAGGTAAACAGGCCATATTTAGGCATAATTTTGCGTTATTTTTAACTGAACTGGTTGCATTCTCATTTGATCGTATTTTTTCAGGTTTCGTTCCATTCGATCTATATAGAAACTTTAAATAATCAGAAGATGACGCATATAATTATAAATATATTTCAAAGTATATTAAGTCACAAAAGAAATGTTAAAAATAATTCCAGTTTGATTGTAATATTTTATGGCAATATCTATCCAGTATTCTAGTTTTACCTTCTAATAACAAATACATGCCAAAGAATGCAATAAAACTTGTTCTTATAGCTTATAAATATCAATTTTTCTAGCACCTTGAATTTTTTAATGTTCTATATTTTCAGTATAAAAAACCTTTAGCTACGCGAATATTTTACTTTTTTGTAAAAATACGTTGCTTGCTATAAACGCTTGGTAGTATGAGGCAAGTCGGAAATTTCTATGATACCATAAAGAAAACACAGAAAATACCCAATTTTGCCTAATACTGTACTTCAATATAAATTATTTTATACCCCTCTTTTAGGATGTATTGAAATACCGTTTACAAAAAAAAACTCCATATATTTTCTATTTTATATTCTATCCATTTTACTGGTTGATATGCTTAAACGGCTAGGTATTTTTGCTCATTTAAAAAAATATTACAAATGTTAAAGTGATTTTATGTAGTATATCTAGTAAAGAAGATCTGGGCTTTTTTATGGCGCATTTTTCTTGGTTGTAAGTTTTTTCCTGTCCCAAATTATTTTCTTTATAATTTTTTACACAATTCAGAAATTTATATTACTCGTATTTTTGTTTTCAATATTATAAGTTTTTGAGGCTTATACCATTCTTCAATATAAGAATCAATATATTGCTCTAGACTTTTTTTTGAATCTTTCAATTTCGGAAAAATCCACTTCTTTGTAATTTGCAGCCATTTTTGTGATTTCTGGTTTGTGTGCGAGGAAAATATATATTCGACGTAAAAATCACTACAAGATTTATGGTTGAATCATTCTGTGATTTTTTATTTGTCTTCAGTTTGTATTAATCATATTTTAGTGTGATTTATATTAGGTGCTCTTAACTGTATGTGTTTTGTATGTGCAATTTACATTGAATTCTAATTTCATAAGGTTGTAAAACTTATTTTATGAAAAAACTAGTCGATTTCAAATGATTCTAAAGACTATTTATTAAGCCTAAATCTACTTTCTATCCTCTTGAGCTTGTATTATTGCGAAGAATTTATGCGCTTCACCATAAAGATATCAATATATATTAGCACATAGTTTTCATAAAAATAAAAAGACACCTATTTATGCTAGATCTTAAGATTTGATGACGGAATGGTTTTATTTATTTTTTATCAATATACATTGGTACTCAACGTTCCAAATTCGTTTTTTTGGTAGCAATTTTTGTGTTGGCTCATTATTATGCAATATAAATATCATCAAAATTTATAATTTTTTGTGTTTTTACACTGTGGAAAGTTTTTGATGGGTCCGTTCGTATTTACTATTCTTTCATATAATATCTAAAAAAAATTACACTGCTAATGAACCGAGTAACTAAGGTTTTAAATCCTTAGGATTGTTTTTTTAATTTCAAACGATATTCATATTGTTTATTGTTATGTAAAACTGTATTTATTTTTACATGTGCTTTCAAATGATAATAATATGATTTTTATTATATTTTTATGGCAAAAAATGTAATTTTTTGGATATTATAGTTATGTTGTTGTCTTCTTACTTGCTTTCTCAATGTAAATCCTTTCCTATGCTACATGTATAAACCGCCACGTGTCTCGAAAAACAAACAGCGCGGATTTTTATATGTTAGTTTTTTAAAAATAAAGTTTTATACTTTTATTCTCTATGTGAAATCTATAATATTAAATTCTTAAATTTTAATAGCAATGAATGAATAAAACCTTATACCATTTATTTTTTTTCTTACTAGAACTTAGGTTTTATCACATTAAACAATTTATATGGGTTTTTAAGATTAAATATATATACATATATAAGTTTCGTAAAAAAATATCACAACAAATAACCAAAAAAAATACAGGAGAATTATTTTTTCAAGATTAAATCCTTTGTATTTCATATAAATTTACAGACTACATATCCTATAGTGATATAATGATTGACTTTTTGAATTTTTAAATCATATTTTAGACTTATTTCAAAGCATTCGAAGTTTGCTTAAATATATTCTGTAAACTTAAAGCCTAAAAATTTAGCCTTTGAAAAACTTCAATTTTATGAGGCCTTTTGATTTTGATTGCCAATAAAAAATGTTTTGTAAGATAGGCAAAAAATAACAGTGCATATATAACGTGAGTTATAATTTTTTAATTAGCACTTTTTTTCTTACTAAAGTCCAAAGATTAGGCTGAATACGAAAGATATTATTTTATAATATATGTATGAAATGCAAATAGATTTTGAAAAAAAAAACATAATGTAAAAATTTTATAAAATTTTTTATGTAAAATCTATGCAATAAATTATGATGTATCAGCTATTAAAATATTTGCGAATAAATTTTAAGCATTTATTTAGTTATAAAGGGCAAAAAATCAACAGTAAATTTGTTGTGTATTATAAAAAAGCAAGATAATAATATAAAATTAAACATCTTGGTGTTTTATTTTAAAAAGATAATATAGACAAAAATTTTATGTATCCTCTTATAAATATATGCGTTTTTACCCTTTGTTGATACCTAAGAAACATCTACAAACCTTTTTACAATAGATTAATGGATTCGTAAAACGTTAGAAAATATTAAATAGAATTACTCTAAATAAATAATAAATCATCCCAATACTTGATCTAAACTTTATATATTAGATTTTAAGACAAATTTCTAAACAAACGCTATATTCATCATAAAAAACTTAAAACTCGCAAACACCTGTAAACGAAATATTTACTAATAATTCAAATAAAATAGTATAATAACCCAATATAGCTTATGTAGATGCAAGAATTTCTTTATATGATAGAAATAGCATGCTCTTTTATTTACAATGCCGATTTTATGATAAAATTCGTGGCGTTTTACATTTTTAGGCTTATCTTTTGAAAATAGGCGTGATTTATGTTTTAAAGTTAGATAGATTAATTTAATATATGATATAACAAGCACAAAAAAACCATGAGTTCTGCATTATTATATATGAATATCTTTCATTATTTGTTGAATATGAATAATTATGATAAACAGATATAAAAAAATATTATATATTGCCCCATAAAATGTAATTCTTTTCAACAAATCATTTTCAGTTCTTTATAAATATTTTTGGAAATAAAATTCTAATAAAACTTCTTATATACTTCTTGCTAAATCATTTTATTAAAATGGGGAGATTTTAGAAGGCATTTTAAAAATTATATTTCCAGCTAAAAAAAATTGGAATCTTTATTCTGTTATTTAAAACTAAATACTGGGTTTATACTTTCGCAGCCTAATTATAGGCCTCTAGACCGTAAATAATCATTTATTTAGATGAAAACTAAATTTTTTATATCCTTAGAAATCGAAAATGAATTCGCTTAATAGTTAGTGATAATTTTATAATCAAATGTTTTCTAGCTCAGTAATTTTATAAAATTTTCTTTTTTAAGTGGTTGTTTTTTTATCTACTGGTTTGATTTTATTGTGATGTCAAGGCGCTTAGCAACGTCATTAATGCATTCATAAATGTGAAATTTGTGACTATAAACTTAAATCTGCTATGATAGATGATCTTAGTTTATACATATAATCAAGATGAATTTATAAAAAAGCGGTTGAAAAGAGGCCTAGGTTGGAAAAAATAAAAGTATAGATCACAAAATATTCTTGAAAACACATAATGATTTTTGAGACATATTTAGTTGTAAAAAAACATTCTTTAGTCTAAGATTTTTTTCGCAAATTTCTACAATAGGGGTTTTTTTATAGTCCATGAAATCTTTTGAATATTATAAGTTACAGTAACATCGAAAATATTAAGTATTTTTATCATTCTTGGCTTGCTGATTTGTAATGCATAAAATGCACATATTTTCTAGCTTTAATCTTAATTAGTCTTCATTTTATAAGATCCATCTTGGCATAATAAATTGCAATTTAATGTTTTCTTATGCTTTAATAAACCTATATCTTTTCTTTTGTATTTATGAAGTTACTCATATGTAAAAATATAATAATATTTTATCAAATCCATTCAAACTAATATGCAATTGAATCTCTTGTATTTTAATTCCCTTACAGCGGTTATGAAAATAAAAAGATTTGCAAAGCGAATCTAATAAATTGATGGTTTTTAACTTTATATCGTAATCTTCAGTTTACATGATATTCCATGTTTTAATAATATATAATATATAAATATATAGCTTGAATTATGCGTTTTTTTAAGAAATCGCGACATAAAACGTATCCACGTGCAACTTAAATGATGTTAAGGTATATAAATTGTGCTATATGCAATAAAAAATATTTTAATGCAATGTTTTACCGGCTGTTATTGATCAAAAGTTTGAAATTACGATCTAGATTTATCATTTTTTTTAGATGTCAGATTAAGTTTCATGCTCGAAGATACGTATAAAATATAATTCACTGGTATATTAGCAAGATTAATCTCTTAATAAAAATTTTTGATCCTTATACTGTCGCGCACATGATTGCAGTTCATCAATTGAATAAATTATAACTTCATTTTCTGATAAAAACACAATATCAAGCCTCTTTATCTTAAAAGTATTTTAACCTATATTTTGAGTATAATTATCTAAAAATATGACAAAAGTGGTGTTATTAATTTATTTTACTGCTTATGGAATTTTGATAACATTATTTTTGATCTTAACATGTATGATGATCAAAACAATATCTTTTGCCAAACTGAAGTGTTAAGTGTGGCTGTTTTTATTTTTCCGTAAATCAACCCCAACAAAACAATAAAAGAAATGAAATTCTACAAAACTATATATCAGAGCAGAAATTTACGACAGAAAAAAATACTATTAAAAGCTCTAAAAATGCTTAAAAATAGATAATCTTAAAATTACTACATCGTATAAATAAATTTCTTATTTATATGATTATTTTCAAATTCTTTGTTTAGTATTTTTTTGCAATTTGCTGAGGTACTTACTTATAAATCATATATGATTAAATAATAATTATGTGATCCTTTTGTATCAACATTTTATTCCTTGTTTTTTCTTCGACTGAATTGCTATTCCTTTAGAATGAATATAATATCTTAAAATTAGTGTTGGATACAAGGGTAAAGTTAAGTATTTCTATTAATATTAATATGAATCTATGCATATAATATCCTTTTTCACAATTTTTATAATGTGTTTCCTCTATTTTAACTGATTTTAGTGCAAGTATGTGGTTTTTTATTATTGAAATTATTGTATATAAAATAATTTATGAACACTTTTTCTTTTAAAAGAGTTGCGGCGCAGTATAACAGAACACTCTAATCATTTTATTCTTATATTTCTTTGAAATTAAGATAAAAAAGAGGCTGGGAACTTTATTTTAAAACGATTTACTAGATATATCTAACGATTATATATGATTTGTAATTTTTTTTTCTGGTTCTAGATTCTGTAGCTCTAACTGTGATTTCTACTACAATTTTTTACTTCTTTTTTGCCACAAATACCATAGTATCTGATTCTAAAAAAAAAGATAATGAGCATTTAAAAGCACCTAACCAAATAAATAAGTGTTTATATTTGAATTATAACTATTGTAGGGTTATTTGCAAATATTAAAAATATAACGCAATTGATTCTATTGAAATACCAAGATTTATGTTTTTAAAAGTGATGAACTGGTTGAAATGCATATAAAGTTAGAATGGGATCCTGAAAAAACTGCTGGTTGTAGGCAAAGTAAAATACAGCTGATTCTAAATAAAATATATAAAAATTTAAATTTAATATGTTCATAGCATGAACTGGCGAATCAAAATGGTCACTCTCGATCATAAATAATTTCTAATATATATTATGCGCACAAATTTCCAATTAATTTTATATAAATAAACTTGAATGTTATTTTTTTATAAGGAATAAAAACCGTATAAATTTCCAGTAATAAACAATATTTTTCAGCAAATGATATGTGAATTATTTTTTCTTAAGAAAATTTGCATAATAGTAGATAATATTTCCTGTAAATTTTTCTAGTTTTAGTAATTTTAGAAATTTTAGAAATTAGATTCTCTGCATTTGGAAAAAATATAAATCATGGTTGAGATGAATATATTTACGAATCATTTTTTTTATGATATTTAATGATGATTTCATATATCTGAAGATCTATTGATAAGATATGTCCATATTTTCCAATGCAGCATTATTTCTTGTTCGAAACGCTATTATAATGTTTTTTTTCTACATCCTTCGATTAAAATAGAAAGGCGCTAGTAAACTTTAAATATTATAAATAAATCCAATATTTGCTATCATTTTTAGGTAAAATATGATTTCTTAACTTTTACATCTCTTTATCGTTTTTACTTTTCAATATAAGTATGCAAAATCCTTGTTTTAGGTTCTTTTGGCAAAAAAGTGAATCAACTATAAGAAAATGTCATTTGTTATGACCATTATTTGCCTAACTAATATGCATAACAATAAAAAATCGTATTATTTAAGCTAATTTTCATTGATTGATCAATTACTAATCACTAGATTATAATAAAATACAAAATGTTCATATTTTTTCTTATATTCCAATCTTGCGTTTTCCCTACTTTGTCTGCTTCTCATCACCCCTCTTGCTGGTATTTTACATTTTTTGTGGTTTAAATCTTTTTACAGGTATGGTGTTTCCCTACAGATACTTTTTCCATAAAACTCACTAAGTGCACTAAGTTTTATATGTAAAGAAAAATCTAAATTGATTTTTCATGGATTTTAAAAAACGAAAACACCACAATTTCTAACACAAAATAATTATTATTATATAATTCCAGGGGTGGTATGGTTTTGTGGTTTACAAGTCTAACCCCTAAGTCAGGGGTCGCGGGTTCCATTTCTACCCACCCCACTAATTTCCGAAACAAAATACTCTAAAGAAAAATACCCAAGGGGGCGGCCAGTGAACCATAAAAGATAAACCATAAAGCACTGACAAGCCATGAGAAAAAGGAGGTTGCTGTGTAAGCCGTTGAACTGTGCCTTCAGTATTGAAAAAGATCCCACACCGTTCAGCAAGGATATAAGTAAGTGTAGAGTGTGGTTGTAACTTGTAGCGATGAACAGTAGACAGAATCTCATTCCCTCCACATAGTGACTTCCGCCTATGAGAAAGGGCCCAATCCACGTGATTACGGATGACAAGAAGTGCTGAAGGAGTCCCACAGAGAGACGCAACAGTTAAGCAATAGTTCCTATGTATATAAAGCGAACTTCCTAAAAAGTAATAGAAGTAAAACATAAATAAATAAAGTAAATTCGATTAGAATTTTTTTTATATATAATTCCAAATATCTACTTTTATTATTTTTATTTTGCCTATTTTTTTAAACACAACAAAAACAATTCAGCTTTAATTTCAAATTGAAAACCCAAAAAATCCTACGAAAATTATGATTGAATATTATATGATAAATGATTTATCCTTGTAAAGTATTTCTTTCAATTGTCATTCTAAGATATTACTTAATATTATAAAACAAAATTTGTACTTTTTTTGATTTTTATACATTCCACAGATAATTCAATTATTTTTTAAAAATTATTCGCTATTTTTTGCTCATCAAACGATAATATCAAGTTGCAATAAATCACAACAATATTTTGTGCATAAATTTATTTCGCTTACGTCCTAGACTATTAAACTGTTTTTTTACTAAATGCAATATTTTCTGTATTTTTAAATATTATGCAAATAGATCTTTAGATTTAAGTTCGAGATACACAATAAAATATTTTGTACAATCTTGACTCGTACGTTTTCTTTAAAAACTTAGTGTACCGTTGTTATTTGTTAATTTCAACTAATTTTTTTGTATTTATGTTCGATTTTAAACGATTAATTATTGTTTCAATTATCTATAATTTCTGTTTTATTTTTTTGATAATCAAGATTATTCTAACCGGTAAATCTCGTTACAAATTTTTTTAAAGGTTTTTATATTGCACAACAAATAGTATTCACCTAAATATTTATAAAAATCGCTAAATGACTAATATAAATATCATCATATATCTTATCATATAAAATATTATTTTTTGTGGTATTAAAGCTTCTTATTGCTTTTTGTAAGACCAATATAAACAAATATTTTCATAGTTTACAGTCAAAAAATATTAATATTCTATAATTAGACAAAAAACAAAAATTGTTTTTATACAACAAAATTCAAGGTGATATATATTTTGAACATATTTTAGCTATATTTGATTTTTGGTTGTATTAAAAGAAATTCGGCTTTTAAAGATCATTTGTATGCTTTAGTCTTTTTTTTCTTTTTAGATGCTTTTCTTATGAAAAATGTTTCATATTTTACGCAATTTTTAAAGTCAGAATAAAGATAAAGTAATTTCTATGGTTCTATTGATTGTGGATTTTACCATTTAAATGCGTATAAGAACCTACGAGCTTATATTTTGCACCCTTTATAATAAAAAAATGTTTATAAATCATATATGTGATCCGTTAAAATAACATATTTACAAAGAGTTTACAATATGAAGATATATACACCAGAAATGTTCTTTCTGATGATATTTCTAAATAAATACACGTAAACAATAGAATTTATTATAAATAAATATATTAATTTTAAATTAAATTAAATTGATTTTTTAGTATAATTATTACTATGGTAAGATTTTACAGATAACAGGCAAAGAAATTACCCTTTTACTAGACGAGCAAGATAAATACAATCGCTTGGTATTTAAAAGGACTGTAACTCATGAATGATACCAGAAAAAATTGATATATTTAAAAACTAAAGCATGAAAAAAAGAAGAAAATTGTGCAAAAAAAACTAAAATACAAATGCAATATACAAGACTTTCAGTGGAAAGTATTTAATACATTGTCTTAGAGGTTTATTGAGGTAGGATCGGATGATTTAACAAATAGAACAATGACACAAGAAGCAAATAGATAAAAAAAATACGAAATACTAAATCTTCTGATATAAAAAGACTTAATTTATAATAATTTTACATAAGCTACACATTAAAAAATAATTTTTGATCAAAAAGAATACTGCTCTAGTTGAAAAATATTATTATTACGAAAGTAAAAATTTAGCTAGAAATTCATCTGATTATAAATGAACTTACTATTGAAAGGCCCTTTTATTTATAACTGAAATACTCAGGGTCAAGTTATAAACTTTAAAATATTGATAACTGAGTTCTGTAGGGAATGAAATGAGATTGTTGTGCAATGCGAATTGAGCCCCCAGCAAGGATTTGTTATCACATTTCCGTGAACTCAAGTACAATAATTTTATAGGATCTTCTTAGTATTTACGCTAAGAAAATAATAAGTTGTTAGATGGGGCTAGTATATGTTTCATTCGTGATAGAAATTTTTTTGGAAAAGAATAAAAAAATGTCTTCAACGCGATAAGTTAGTATTGTATATTTTTCTGCATCATCAGAAATGGCAAAAATACCAATCCACGATTACAGAAGAAAGCTTTTAGTTAGTAAAATGTCTACACTGATTCCTGCAAGACCATGGCAATTAAAAAACGAATAAAATATAAACTCACAAGATAAAAGTGTTTTTTATAAATAAAAGTGCTGAAATAAAATCAGATACAAGTATCTAAGCCAGAAATCAATTTATCAAATTGCATACCATATAAATACAAAAAAGAAGAGCCGTATGTTCTAATAGAAATTATTAGGTCTGTATAGATTATTTAAATGATGTTGAAAACGAAAAAACAATAAAGCATGTTTCTATCATGCAAATTCTTAAGAATTTACAACCCAGATACAAATATTATGCATATTTCATAAAGGAGATGAATGGTAACAATAAAAATTATGTATAGAACTCGAATAATTTAACCTAATTGCGGCGTATATACAAACCATATGATTTGGTAGATCCTTATATTAGTCTTTATTCAAAGAAAAAGATGCACTAGGAAGATTATAAATTTTAAGAGCCGAAAAAAATAGTTAGTGAAGTCTGCTCTATAATGAAATTAAATTTTGTGCTTTACCCAATTTATATATCTGAAAATGAAATTAAGCCTAAATAAATGCTTAAATAAAATTTAAATATACCCTTTTAAAATATGAAACTTATAAAGAAAACTTTCTATTTTCTTTGTATCTCTCTTTATAATGAATCAAACGAAAATTCAAATTTTATTTCTGCATTGGAAAATGTAGAAGAATCTTTATTCACTTCGAATCCAGAATCAGTACCTGGTTTCTATATTTGTGGAGAAAATCGTCATTTCGCACACCCATGTTGTATCACGATTTACAGTTTTAAAGAATTGATAAAAGAAAATAAAACTTCGTATAATATTAGAAAATCGAAAAGAGTTTCATTTGACAGAGACTTTGATGAATATTTAAAAAATATAGACTTTCCTCCTGGTGAACTAATGAGAGAATCAAGAGAAGCGCATCAGGTGATTTCTGAACATCTCAATGTTATATCTGAAGATCCCATCTATCTAGAGCCACTAGATAGAGGCTTATATAAAATAATTGGAATTCTAAATCGACTATTTTTCTATGAAAGACAAGTGTTGATCGCGAATGAATATTTTAAATCTTTATATTCCGAAAATAAAGACGATAGAAATGTGAAATCTGGGAAAATTAAGCTATTAGGAAAGGATCTAATATATGTTAGAAGTGAACCGGCAATAAAGACGACAAATAAGGTGGATTCTCGCTGGAGTATTTTGTACACAAGTAATAAAGGTTTTTACATTCGGATTACTTATGAGGAAGAGGTATGTCTAAAAGTTTCTCCAAAAGAAATATATGATTTTATGTTGATTAATTTCTATTTAGTAGGTAAGATTAAGGAGCTTAGTTTAGACTTTATTTATCCTGTTGAGCTTAATATTGCTGAATATTATAATGAATCCTAATATATTATAAAAATTTGAAACGCGGCAAAAATTAAATAAGAATTGTGCACAAAATACCTAATCAATGCATACACATAAAAATTTATAATTATATAAAATGCATATCAGATTGTATATGCCTTTTTGCATTTTTATCAAATTAATTCCATATATTTTCAGTTTTTTATCTTTTTAAATTACAAAATATAAAAAAAAATTATATCTAGTTTTCGATAAAAAAAATCAATCCAAACAATAATGAAAAAAAATTAACTTCAAAATCGTCTAACGGATATTGCAATTCCACTATCTTCTAAGAGGGTAATTTAATTCATAAAATTTCATTTTTAAGAAATATAAATTTATAAAATATCATAACATCGAACTTTGCCAAATGTTCAAATATTGAAACAAATTTTTAATTTTTGTAAAAAAAACAGCCCAATTAAAAAATTATCTGCAAAATATTATCGGTCCGTAATAATCATATTAAAATAGCCATAGCTACGAGATATGGTGATTACAAAATAAATAATTTGAATATTAAGAAGTTAAGAATGCCTACTGGAGCTGAAGCATGTGCACAAACAATAGGATTAAAGACTATACTTGAACCAATAAGTCTGAAAAAAAAAACAAGTACATCGCGGAAGATTTTAGATATGTCGATGTGAAAGAATGGTCATCCAATATGTTCTAGTGATCATTTTGAAGTATTGCTTGAACAAAATTGAATAGTCGAAAATTAATTTGAGCCATAAAAAGATGTAAATATTTGAATTATTATTACATTTTTTAATATAAAGCTTTTTAATAAATTTAGATTGAAATAATAATTCGCCATTTTTTTTCTATGCTAAAAATAGAAACTATTGACATGCTATAAAAATTATTTTGGTTGATTTAATTAAAAAAAAGTAAATACAAAATATTAAAATCCTAAAAACCCATTTAAAAATATGCCATCTAAATAATTTTTTATTAGTTTCTCATATAAAAATTTATGTTTAAATTAAAACAAAAATTCAATTTAATGTTTATGCTTGCAATCAATAAAGATAAATCATTTTTTTATAATTCCGCTACACATCTATGAATCCTATAGATAACTTGGCATTTTAAGCGTCTATAAATAAAAAATAGTTGATAAAACTTAAGAAAAATAAAAATGAACGAAAAAAAAGAAAATATTAAGATGAAATGGCATTAAAATTATACAAGAAAAAAATTAAGGGCAAATTTTTCTTTGTAGTAATATATATTTTTTAAAACAGCGCTGTTTTACTAAATGCGCGAATTCTTAAGACTTTAATTTTATATTTAAGTTTGTGAAGTTCTCTGTCCCTTTTTGCTCTCTTATGAATCAATGTGTAAATCCTGTCAATAAAATGAAAAATGTGAAAAATCGATTTGCAATAATACATTAAAAAAATATATTGACAAGATATATGTTTTTTTAAAAAGACCTAATAATTATTTTGAAGGTTTAGAATATAGATAAAATATATTATCTACCGTATAATTTTCAATGAAATAATGATAGAATAACAGCAAAAATTCTTTAATTTAAAAGGCATAGGTGTGTAATTTAGCAAATATTTGTATTATTTGCCACTTTATTTCAAGCCTTTTAAAAAGCTGTTTTATGGGACAGATTGAACAAGTTAACGTTTCTTGTTTCATTGAAATATGTTTGAAGAATAAATTATCATTTTATAAACTGACTTATTTTGTAAACTATCAATCTGAACACTTAAAAGAAAATTTTAAGTAATGAGGGTCTTTTTTTATGCTTTCAGCAATTTTTTATGAAATATTTAAAGAATTACCGACATCTAAATAGATTTTCTTATTGTGAAAATCGGTTATTTTGTAGATTTGAAGATAAAAATAAAAAAAAATCACGTGAATCTATTCAAAATTCATAAATAATTTGCAGCAATTTAAATAAAAGCATAAAATATTATGATATTCGTTTGTGTATTTAATTTGTATATTGAATACCACACATGTGGTGTATCTCTCTTCGAAACAAAAAAGATGAAGAAAAGAATAATAGCAATCAAATAGATTAAAAATTTTTCCACTATAATAGTTAGTATACAGTTAGATAAGCTAGTGTTATTTTTTAAAAGAAACGTACAAAATTCATTTGCAACTATATTTGTATTATTCGTAAGAATTATTTATCATTGGATTTTAATTTGCTGTATCTATTTTTTTATCTGTATATATTGTTTAATATTGTTGCAAATTCTGGCATATCCATTTTTTATTTATTTGCTGAAAATATATAAAATTATTTTGCTTAATAAATATTATATTGTGTGTTAAATCATCAGAAATTATATTTTTTGTCATAAATCTGTCATCAACAGAATAATTCTACTTTTTCTACAATTCAATATTATTTTTATTTATGGGCCATATTTATAGCCGTAATTTTAGTTTTTGTTCTGAGGCACAGCTTGCTTGATTCTCTGTACGCACAGCGTATTTATACTTTCGGCTATCTTCTCCTCTCCAAAGTCTTCTTCCATACCCCTCAAATCTTCGAGACCTATTAATTCGAGGGTTTTTAAAAATGCCAGGGATTCTGGTACTAATAAAATATATTAACAATTTATATTATATTTCCTAGCATTTATTTTCACGGCCATGAATAATTAACCCTTTTTTACTCTAATTAAAAATTACTGAACTTATCTGCAATCGAGAAATTGTTGTCTTTTTAACGATGAGCATTATTTTCATGTATTTCAGCGCCATACTTACTATCCTTTAAATATATTAGATGCGTATCATATTGCACAAAAAAAACATTTTAAATTATTTTTTGTGTTTATGTGGATATATAGAAGGAATTAATCTGGATATCAAGTCGGGTTCCAAGTATTTTTGCTGGATAACGTACTTTTAAAACACAACTAATTCAATAAGATAATTTTAAGGCACTCAAAATCAAACAAAACGTTCCAGGGAAATGTTTAAAACACATTAAATAGTTATCTGTAGGTAAATTTATTATTTGTTTTAATCTACAGTGTTTTCTACTCGTAAAGATGCACTAAGTATGATAAATGAATATATTATGAGCGGTCATAAACAAAATTCACACTGATTTGATATTTTAATCGGTTTATATACGATAAAATTATATATGTGTTAGCCAATATTGGAATTAAAGGACAAGCGAATATAAATTTCGAAGGTAAATATCGATAAAAAAAATTTTCTAAATTTTTACCTCTCGAAAAAAAGGAAATTATGAAGGATTTTTAGATTTATTATCAACCATGGGATTAATATATCTATTTTACTCAAGGATTAAAAAACAATTTTTAAAAAAATTACGCACGTTGACTAAACAAACGTTATCTTGTTTTTTTACATAAATACATATATAAAACATGCAAAATAAAATAACTAATGCCATTTAGCATTCCTACTATGGATTTTATAGATTTTATTGCGAAATACATATATATCTGGTCAAAAATATATTCGGTAGAAAATATAAATATACCAACACTTTTTTGTAGTTTTTTAATGTGTGAATTCATACAAGGACTGTAAATATACAAAAATTACAGTTTTAGTACAATTGTTCAAACAAGTTTGTTTCTGTCACGCGTTAAAAATTTTTCTGTCTTATTCACATCTAATATCAATATCAAAAATTATATTGATATTACATGTTGGTCTTTAAATATTATACATTAGTTTTCGTGATAGAAGAAGTATTGCGTTAAGACGTCAAATAGCAATCTTTTTGTATAAAATATGTTCAGTTATCTAAATTTATAATTCTTTTAATGGTATTTAATATTCTATAATATAATTAATATTCTATTTTATGACACTAATGGAATTTAAAAAAAAAATATGTGTGCATTAATAAAAAAAAGGCGTAATTAGCTTCTTACATGTATTCTTGAGTTTTTCTATTTTGGAACACTAAAAATATTTCTTTTCTTAAATACCTAAAATCATTTTGAATTACTTGTTTTGTAATCGAAATTCCAGTGAATAGATATTTTCGAAATGCAATGGCCATCCTTAAAATGTAAATTAAATTTATTTTAGAAAACTCGTATTAACCATATAGAAAATTTAAGAAATGTGTAATATATAATTACGTATACTATATACATATAAGATACTTAGTTTACATTTTTAATCTACTTTGTGCACATAATATGAATAACTATTACATGCTAGAAAATTTTAAAATTTGCTTTTACAAAAATTATCTTTCTTCGTTTAGACTCGTATTATTTCCAAATTAACCAGACATTTATTCTTTACAAAAAACAATTCTAAATTTTCGAAAATATATTCCAAAAGGCAGTCGTAGCCGGTTTTTTTTTCATATTACTTATTAATTCATATCCATAGATTACCGACACGCTATATTAGTCTTCTTGATACTATTTTAATGACTAAAATTGTCTCATTAAAATGCGTTTTCTTCTGCGTATTTTTCGTTTTAAAAATTTTTTTATATTTACTTCTTTGTAAAAATTTCTACCCTGAATTTTTTGTCTAGAATTGTTAAATAGCACAAAAATTATGTGAATTTTTTTATTTTATTAAATTGATAATACCAATAAGCAGTAAAATGCCTTTAAAGATTCGAATATATTTCCAAGTATGCTTAAAAAGGTTAAATGTTATGTAAAAACATCCGTTTGTAGAAATCTAGAAGATTTGAATATTTTGTTGCTTCTTATCTAGAAATATGCATGGTTAAATTTTTTATTTAAAAAATTTTAGAAGGAAATGTAATATAAAATTAAAAATATCCATTGATATATAAATAAGAATTTATATAGTACGTTTACCAAGCAATTCTAAAAGTATAAGTGCTGATTTTCTTTATTTTAACGTTTAAGAGATAAAAAATGGATATAATGGTAATATTTTATTTTTTGACAAAGATTCTTCTAGCGAAAAGAACGTTTAAAAACTTATACTAGTGTTTCAATATATGTTGTTGCCACATGCTGTGACAATATCATATAAAATTCATAATTGATTTATGCGTTTAAATATGCGAAAATACCACTGACATTTCAAATCAAGACTTTGTATTTAAGGCTTTAATAAACCGTTTAATTCGTTATTATTTTCGGTATGTTTTTAAAGTATATAATTTACATGTTCTGTATAGTATGAACTTATTAATTTGTTTGATAACTCTAAAAGGCTAAGGTCGCTTGAAATCTTGATTACTATGTGAATGTTAATCTAGAAAAATTTGCACATTATTTATTTATATAAAAATTTACGTTGTTTGATAAAAATGAAATAACCATTCTATTTCACATATTTTAATCATATCGCTACATATATTTTTATATTTCCGCCTAAATATGTAATTTTTCTGAACAAGACAAAACTGAAACTTTGTTAATAAATAGAAATTACTTGTCTGAATAAATACAAGTTTAAAATTAAAAGTATAAGAGATCTCTGTGTTTTACAGAGTTAATCTTATAGAAATACATGTTATAATCCGTAATATAAGCTCTAATACTTCCTATATATAATCTAGTAAGAGATTAGCATTTAAATTATTAATACAATACACAATATGCTGTCAAAAAACACAATAAAAAATTTTTTCTGGTTATTTATATTATCATCTATATAAAACCATTTTTATTCTTTTAAGATACATGCAGATCGCGAGGGGTGTAAACATTTACAATTTTGATTAGTCGCATAGATTAATATAATAAATACGATTCGATAGGACAAAAAAATATTAAACCATCCTTTATGCAGTAGATGTGATGTGCGATGCTTATATTACACTCATAATCTTTGAATTTGTTTCTTTTAATTTTGAAATCTTCCCATAATTAAATATACAGCGAA
This sequence comes from Rhyacophila brunnea, assembly GCF_057557595.1. NCBI lineage: Eukaryota > Metazoa > Arthropoda > Insecta > Trichoptera > Rhyacophilidae > Rhyacophila > Rhyacophila brunnea. The sequence goes on from NW_028232778.1 coordinate 919,578, forward strand.
AACGACTGAAGAATAAATCACAGATACAGATATACGTAATTGAAAGCTTAAAAGTAACAAAAAAATTATTTACATAAAGGCATTATAATAAAGCACTTATCAGCATGATATGCTTGTTTTATAAAAATGAACGGAATTTTGCGGTGATGTAACTTTATCTTTTTTATATATTCTGTTTATAAATTCGAACTTTTTTTTAAAGAGTATTTGCGAAGGAAATACACATACAGTCTAGCCTAAAAATATTAAGCAAAGAAACAATCTTTATTGACGCCAATAGAAAATAATGAAAAAAGATACAAATATAAAGCTGTAAGCTAATGCAAGATTTCGTAGATGATCGTTTAGCAAAATTTTACAATTTTTATGCAAAAAAAATTCATGCCATAAATTAATTCTAATATGAATTTTTTTAATTCATTTTAATCAATATTTTAGAGTATAAAAAATATTGTAAAAACTGCATATTATGGCACAACTTTCGTATTATTTTGACTATTTACTGGTTAATAAATTTAAAATTACTATAATAAACGTTGAATTCTATGGTTTATTGTGTTTAAACCATGAAAATAGAATACGAAATGTTAGATTCTTGTTCGTGAATAATATAAAAATTATAATAAAATGTAAATATTGACATTAACATTGATATTACATCAATATTATGTATATAGCGCTAACATTCTTTAATTTCATATATTATATAAAAAATCGCATAATTTTTTTAAATTGCGATACAAAAATTTCTTTATTTGCGATTAATCTCCTTGGTATACTCCTTATATATTTTGAATTTCTTGGTCAATAGATATTGCACTTTTTTTATAAGATTGCGACTTCTTTCTATTATCTAAGATTTTATTTACTAATACACAGATATTCGTTTTAAAAATACTGTTCTTCAATGACTTTTAGAAACAATTATGTGAACTTTTATATATCCATTTCTTTCTTACACACACATATTTCGAAAATAAACCTATAAAAATGAAATTATGTGATTCATATTTAGATTATGAATGAATTAGATATTTAAAGGCTTTCAAAAACATGCAAGATTAAGTTAATAATGTTATTTGCAGTTAATTGCTTATAAAAAAGAGATAATGCTCTGTCAGAATAATATTATACACTCTCCCGGCTTTTTATATTCAAAGAAAACCCCCAGAAGAGGTAGTTTAAATAGATATTTTTGATTTTTTCTTATAGGCTGCAATTATTAGTTAAAACTTGAAGCCAATTTTTTTTATTTAATGAAACTAATGGATACAAAAATTTCTCATTGTTTAGAAATTTCGCCTTTATTAATATTGAAATATTTTAGTTCTGTATGATTTAGTCTGTAGATTTTATAAGCCGTAAATTTTATATATTTTTACTTTGAATTTTCATTTTTTTTTATTCGTCTAACTTATTTGGTGTATTATTAAATATATTCATAACTCAACTACTTAATATGTAGCTAACAGCTTTAAATCAATATTTATTATACATGTGAAGACTTTACTATCTATATCTCTTCAAAACGGAATTTTTTATCTTTAAAATGTTTTTCGTTTATGGAATAACATGTTTCACTTGTTCATATATTTATAAATGCCCAATTAGTAGCATCTTCTACGCAATAACATTTTCTTCATAATATTTTGTTTAGTTCACCACCTCAATCCCAAAATCAATTCAACTATTAATGCTCTTTAAAACGCCTGTCATAGAATTTTCTTGTGTCTACATTCAATCATTATTAAATTATCGTTTAGTTAATTGAAAGGTCTCTAAGGTTTTCCGTGACTGTTTTAAAATATTACTTCGAAAAATACTATTATATTCTAGTTTTTTTATGTTTTTTAATTTTTATTGCATTTTGAATATAAAAAGACACGAATTTTTCAATAATTTTTGTCACTAGCAATAAATAATAATGCTTAAAAGCGGGAAAACCTTTTTTAAGTTGAATTAGAATCTTGATCAATTTATATATTTCTGCGCTAAAAAAACTTGCAAAAATAGTATTTTGAATACTATATTAGACATATTTAAGCCTTAAACAGTCTAAAAAAGTCTTTTACGGATGCTAATATATTAATTTTGACATAAATAGCATAAAATAAATGTTGTAAAAATTCGGCGGTTTTATAAAATGCCTCTGTTTTGTAATAGTAATTAAATAAACAATATTCAAGTTGTTTTATGCCTTCTTGATATAATTATTAGCGGTCTATCAAGTTATTATTAAATATTGCTATATTTTTTTCTATAAATAATTTTTGCGTGAAGATTTTTTTTTATATATTTATACGATTTACTATTGGCGATATAATTATCTTACAGTTTGATGCTAAAATTTTTATTTTGTTTATTTTTTTTTATCGCATTTATAACATTTTAAAAATCTATTTTTATATATTCTGATAAGACAAACACCCAAACTAGATTTCGATAAATTTAAAACGAAGTTCTATTCTTAATTTTTATGGATTTTTTAGTCGTTATAGATGATTTGTATCGATTTTTTGCTGAATTTATAATAATAAGAAAGAAAATTGCATATCTTATTTTTTATATTTTTAAAACAATACACAGGTTGTTAAACTAAACGAAAAAAAATTATCATGCATTTTAATGTGACTATATCGATCAATAAATAATATTTATATTTTAATAATATCACTAAATATATAAAAGCACAAGTTTATTAAAATATTTCCGCATAAAAATATTACGTATTATCGCCATATATATGCAAATCACATCGGATATAAATATTATCAGCTGAAAAAAATTAAATATTGTGGTTTATTTATGTCTTTTAAAGTAAAAGGCTTTTTTTTCTTAGATGTCTCTAAATTTTAAATTCCTTTGAAAAATATGATCCAAGCTTAAATTATGCGTACAATAAGTATCATATCATTTTTTAAACTATACTGCACTTTTATATTTTATTTTGGATAAACTATAGATAAATAGATTTTGCTGAATTTCATAAAACTTTTACACTATCGCTGAAATTTAATGTATGCAAAAACAACTTAAGTTATATGTTATTAATAATTGAATAGGCATTAAAAACCTTATAAATTAGTTTTTTATATGATTTCTAAATTTTATTGCTTATTTCAATTTTAGATCAAGGTATATATAATAAATAAAAGAAAATTATGATTTTTATACATTCCCTACTAATGTAATTTACAAGCTACTGAGGCGGTATTATGCCATCAAATATAAAAATATATACAAAGTATGTTTTCTTATTTGAAATAGGCGATTTGCAATATACTGTAATCGTAATACAGCAACCTTTTGCGCAATTACAAATATTTCTGTGCATTTTTATATAGAAAATATTACGTATTTTTCCATGATTTATTTTGAAGCATCTTGTTTTTAGTCATTTCGATTTAGGAATTTAAATGACAACGTGAAACTTAGCGTGGAACCAAAAAAAAATAATTAACTTTAAATATAGTGTGTGTATTATGTATTTATTGGTCGAAAAGACATTATAAATCTTTATTACTTCTCTAGGTTTTTTTCTTATAAACTGGTTAAAATAACTCGATTTTTTACATTGCAAAATTAGCGCAATGAGTAATATCCCATTATAAAAAAATATAGACTTACATAAGTTATACACCATTTTCGTATAGATAACTCTGCATAATATCATTCTAATAAATTGCGAAATCTAAAATCTTTTTTTAAACGAATCTAAAGGAATCACACAAATTTTAGCTACTGAAATATATATCTAATGTAAAATTGCCGGGCTAATAAATCCATTTTGTCATTATTATGTGTACGAACTCTTATTGGTATCATTATTCTGGCAAAAAGGACTATTTCTGATGCGATTTTATATTATACTTTAGTAGTGCGATACAATGGTTTAACGAGTGATATTTTGCAATTTACAATAACTTTTGCTTTTTAACTCAATTTCAATTGTAAAAAAAAAATTTTGCAAGAAATAGCAATAATAAAACAATTTAAATTTTATTTCGATAATTTTACGGTAAAATAGTATTCTTATAAAGTTTAATTGTTTTTTAAATCTTGATCATCATCAAAAATTGTTCTATTTCAAGTTTAATATACTTTTTATATAAATTATTAATGAAAAGCGATCGAAAAAAGTAAAATTTGATTTTAAAACTGTTTTAACAATCTTATCTCTCATATTCGTTTTCTGATTTTATATATACAATCTAACTATAAAGGTAAAAATATTATCCAATCTAAAAACATATTTATTTTAATATATTTATATATAAAAGAAATGTAAACAAAGATTTTGCATATTCTTTTTTCGCATATGAAAATAAATAAAATATTTATTGTCAATGTCAATTTATATACTACTAAATTTATAAAAAAAATGATTACAAAAAAAATGCAAGCTAATTGCCTAAATAATATTATTTCTTTTATCTGTATGTGCTTTAGATTTGAACGCAGTTTTGGGGGCTTTCAATATGTTTTTTCTTTTTATTTGTAAAATCTTATGCATTTGTTGAAGTATAAGTTTTTTATAAGCATGTATTTTATTATATATTTATGATAAATGTCACATACGGACATTTAATCCATCATATATGTATTTTTTTACTTGCACTCATATGTGAATTTTACTGAATGACTAACTGGTATTTGTATATATCTTCGCAAATTGTAATTAATCAATTATCATTGGCTTATAAGGAATTATAACTGAAAAAAAACTTACCGATAGTAAAGAATACTTTATAAATATTTTTAAAATTATTTAGTTTATTCACAATCACAGTATCATGTTATTAACAACGTATTCTGTTATTTTTGCAAACCTTTTCTTTATACTCTGTCTATAATTGCATTAATTCTTTGGTTTTTATTATACTCACTTCTGTTTTTTTAATTATCAGAAACTTAAAATATATTTTACGCTTACTGCATAAAATCAACTTTATATTTCGGTAATTCTACACTTATTTAAAAAAAAAATTTAAGTTAATTATATAATTTTTGGGAAAAAACTCCATATATTCAAACTTGAAATTTTAATTTTGCTCAAAAATACACTTCTTGCAATTACAGAAATAAATACATATAATGCTCAAATAATATTTGGTTTTTTCGCCTTTTGCGTTCTTCTTAGTCTTATATTAAAATTGATCGGTATTTTGCGCAAGAAATTTAAATAAAGCTTCAGACGTAAAACCAAAAATTATTCTGATATTTCGGAGCTTTGCCGTCATCTTTTAATCTAGATTTCGTTTTTCAATAATATTTATACCAATAAAGAAATCCTAAAAATAAATTATAATCTTTTTAATTAAAAATTTTATAAGCATACTATATGACAGAAAATAAGCCCGTTTTCTATTTTAAAATTTATAAAAAATTTTAATTGTATTCTTGTGTTATACGTTCGGATATTTTATTATTTTTTTAATTATTGTGTTTATTCGACAGTTTATTGTAGGCCTAGATATAAAGGAAATTTTTCGCATCGGAATTGATTAAAATTCATGTTAATTTTATAAAATGTAATAAGTTTTTTATAACTCTAATTTTTTCAATATCTTTTTTATGCACTGACATTGAATTCTTGGTAGAAAAATGCAATATCGTTGTTATAAAAAAATTTCTAGAACGATTTTTATTGAAAGCATCGTTTCATTCGTCCAGAAAAATCAACAAAATGATTCTACTTTTACAAAATTGATTTTGCCGAATCCCAATAAATACTTTGTATTGATACAGTATTTATCTGTTTTTTATTGGCGCTTATCTACGATATAATACTTTTTTACTGTAAACTCGTATAATTTATTTATGTAAAGAATGTGTACCAAAATAATATATTTTATGCTTTTTTGCCAATATACTAATAAAGAATAACTATTGTGTAATTAAAAAATAAAACTTTTTGACTGGAAAATAAAAAATCACGAACTATAAATTATAATTCTAAAAAATGTGGATTAAATTTACTTTCTTTTTTAAAACCATAATTCGTTATTGATATATCTTATGCATAAAACTAAAGTATCTTCTAATTTTATCCCAGATCATGGCATTCTAATTATAGCAGCGTAACTGCAATTTATTAGTTTAGGTCTATATTCAGATTCTATTACAAAATGTTATTTCTTTTATGTTTATGCAAATACTTTTTTGTTGTGTTTTTCAAATGGTTAATTTATAATTCTTTGTTCTATGTACAAAAAGACCTTTTTATATAAACATATATTCTTTTGTAGGATAATAAATTTTGCTTTCATTAAATTGTGGATGATAATTTAAATATGGAAGATAATATATATTTTTATTGGTGAATTTTACTACCAAACGTGAATATTTTATATTCCCTCGATTTTTTCCAATGTGTCAATAATTTCTTTCGAATGCAGATTTCACATTTTAAAACCAAAGTTAGGCAATAAAAGAAAGATACTGATCAAAACATGATTATAATCGCATTGTAATTAGAGTAAATATAACTTTTTTGTGATTTTTACAAACTTAATGCTGATTTTCTTGTTTTTATTGCGTTTTTTTATTGAAAATACGCATCAAAAAATACTAATTTTACCAAAGATTATTTAGATAAAGTGCCTATAGACCTCATGTATCCATTCATAACTTTGTCATGTAAGAAATATGATTACTCTACACAGCTCATAATACTTAATTAAATATCTATCATGAATATATTATAAGGTATAAGAAAAACTTCATGAATTCTTCAAACATAAATTTCATTAATTTTAGATCCAAAAATAATACAATCATTAAAATTATTCCGTTCATTGTTTTTAAAGATATTTTATAAAAAAAGTTCTTTAATCTAGAAATATTGTTAAAATTATTTTAAGTTTGTAAAAACCTTTTTATTAAGTCTGATTGAAAAAAAACTATGGACGAAAAAAAATTCAATTCTTGTAGATTTATTCAAACAAATTAAAAAAAAAAAGCTTTACAATACAGTATCACCGAAATTGCATTAAAAATACTTTTTCTGTGTTATAATAACTCATTCCTAATATGATTTTTTTGCTTAAATTGTCGAAAAAAACATTTATTTAAAATTTATAATCACTTTTTATATGAATTATATTTTAAAATGCTGTAAAATATGTAAAATATAGAATAACAATACTAGTTTTGGCAGTATTTATGTAAATAGGTTTTTTGTGCAAGCTTTTATACTTTTGTATCCGATATTCTGAAATAAATTATATGCATCTTCCTATATTGGGAACTTAAATACTCATAATAATGTATAAAAACGAATCGATAAATATGAAAAACTCTAAAATTTATGCGCTTAAAATTGTCTTACTTTACCCTTGAGGAATCAAATACGCTCAATTTTATCTATATGTCTGATTTCTGCGGAAATTATTTTAGTATCAAATTTACTCGCGTCAAATTCATATGATTTAAGCATTAGCTCGAAACCCATATCATGGTAATTATAATCAAGAAATTATTCGTATCATTTTTTATCTGATTAAAACTTTTCTAAATGTTATTATTTTATATAATTTGTTTTTTTAGTCCTTCATACTGTGAATTCTATATACTATAGCTTAAATTTCATGTAATAAATTGTGTTTTTTTAGTTATAAAAATTCTGAAACCAGAAAAAATGCCATTGTTAATCGAGAATCAAAATTTTGTGCGTTTTATTTAATTTTATGTGACTTTCTTTCTTTATTTTACCTTATAAATATTCATATGTTTAATATAGCCCGCGTTTTTTCTTTTTTTTTCCGATCCAATTTCTTTTTAACTTTATGTGAGATAGAGGCAAATAAATACAATGGTAAAGAATCTGTTAATTTTCTATGTACAATAAAAACTCGATCTAAAATTATTATAAAAAGACCCTCGAAAGAACCTGAATCTCACTTTAATCAAAAATATATATACAAATGAAATTATGCGCATTTATTAAATCGAAATTTATCTTAAAGTGTATAATGGGTGTTTTTTATATACACTGGGTGTGTGTGATAAAACTTCGACTTTACTTAATGTAAGTAAAATTTATTTTTTATGGCGTATTTAAAGCTGTAAGGCAATTGTATCAAAAATCTCTGGTTATGAAGCATTTGAATTATATATTAAAATACAATTCTAAAATTTAATAATATAGTACACAATTTATTATATTTTTAGACCCCAAAATTATTTGCATTTTGTGTTTCCATTTATTAAATAAAAAAATAGAACTTCGAGCCAAAGTATTTATGTATAAAAATCGTCTCTTGCTGAATTTATATTTTTCTTAAATTTTCGAACACGAATACAAGTAAAATGATGCTACTTTTATTTATTTTAGAGATTAAGTTGATCAATAATTTGTATATTTTATCGAGAAAAAAAATATATAAGCTACAAATAAGATACATTCTGTTTTGAATTTTATAAAAAATTGTTTTTTTTATATTCAGTGAGAGAAGTTTAAAAAAATGACCGTTATTAAATTACTTTTAAATAATTGAAATATTCCGAGTATTTTATCACATGAAAAATTTTGTTCTAACATGTATTTTCTTGTATAAATTTGAATATCTTGAAATAATACTGACGTTTGTTGTTTTTTATAAACATATATGGCAAGATATAAACTAAAATAATTGCAAATTTCAAATAATGCAGAAACATATTTATTTTATTAAAATGAGAAAACGCGTAAAAAAATTGTAACGAAAAAAGATAAATTCTTAATTTATACCTATTTAAAATTTATGAAACGTCTTTGACTAATACTAAACAACAGAAGCATGTGAATCATTAAAATATTATTTCATCGTTGATAAAAACCCATGATAATCAAATATTAGAAATTAATGTGCATAAAAAACCTGTTTCTAAAAAATTAAACGGATTGTATGCGACTTTCAGTGATTCTATATATTTTTTATAAAGATTTTAATTTACTTTTTATTGAATTTTACACTCTTAATTTTTTTATTGCTAAAAAAGTAATATGCGAATTCTTGGGTCTAAAATAAAAGCACAATTCTAGAAATTTTAAAATATAAACAATTTTTTTTAGATGCCTACAAAGATGTATTTAAATTATTTTTGTTGTGCAGTTAGATCAAGTATGGTCTCGATCAAACTTCACCCTATATACATCTTCTTCACATGTATATTTGACGCTTATTTCAAAAAATGTTAGTTGATTTGGTAAATACAACTTTTGATACATAAAAGTAGAATGTGTCTTTGCATATTTCATGCAAATAATAACTAAAAATATTTCGAAATAAATTGTTTGATTATTTTTAAATTTTTTATACCTTGCTCAAGTTTTCTTTATGACGATTATATACTAGTACATTGAGTTATGGCTTACAATAAATCCTGAAGTCGGACCACCAAATTTTTATTGCATTATTTAATATTTAAAACATTCAATATATGCTTTTAATTACTTTTTTGATAAAAAAACATTAAAATGATTATAATTATTCTTTTTATAGGATTGTGGTAGTATTTAATAGGAGAAAAATACCATTTGAATTTTTATAATTGCAATTCAAGAGTTTATAATATAAAATTTGTCTGAAGCAGAAGCTTATGCAAATACTAATGTCGATCTAATATCTAGCAATAAAGATCCCACAAAAAAATGAATGTATAAATCCTTGTCAAATTATGCAAAATTTGTCTATACATCGGTTTAAATCATAGTTTTAAGATGAAGATGCCTTAATTTATATATACATATGATTTTTTAAGAATTTCTTTTCCTATGTACAGTTATATATGAAAGTTAATTATGTGATTATATAGCCTTACTTGTAATCATTTAGCGCATTTTATTTTGAAGTCGCAATAATACATAATGAACAAAAACATTGAAAGCTATTGTGAACTTGTTACAGCATACGGTGCTATAGTTTTTTTATGTGATTTAAGAAGAAAAGATATATTTTTTAAAATTTTAGCTATTTAGAAGTTGGTATATTTTGTGATCTTAGCATATGGTTTTCAAAAAAAAAATTTTTTTAAGTAACATGAAGTTTTTTTGTGCTTCGATAAGGGGATTTTTCGATTTAGGGTTCTTTATACAAATTATATTATTGAAAGTAATTGCCTTATCAAATCCCTTATATTTACCCGTACTATTATAAAATCTTACGAAGTGTATTTTCCCAATTATTATATACAATATAAATTTGTTTTCTTGTTTTTTATAAATGAATTTTTAATGATTAAAATATCATTGATAATTTAAAAAAGGTTTTTAAAAAGACTAATTTATTTATGAAATTCGGATACAAACAAAAAATTTTATATAATCTCTAGAAAAACAAGTTATTAAAAATATGCAAATATTTAGCCAAAAAAATTTAGATCAATAAAAATATTAATTGCTACATTTGGATGTTTGTATATCATCAATCTACTTTGCTTTTGCAAATATGCATTTCTCATAAAATATTTCTTTTCTGTATATTTTGGCTAAATGTTTGTTTTTTTCTGTAAATTACTAAATTAGAATGCAACCTATTCAATATTTTCTCTAAAAAAACCGATCCCAATTATTTATTTATAAATATAAATTTTAAAAGATATTGTTTAACGTGGCTCAAAAAATTCAATCATTTTTGCCCTTAGCAAAGCATAAAGCGGCTATAAGTGTATAATGACATGTATGGCTGCAACTGTATAATTAAAATTGAGCCTAGTAGTCTCATTATATTCTTTGATAGTTTTTATTATCTCTATTGCTATTAAAGTTTATAATATGGTTTTATAGTTTTTAGAACATCGAAATTTGACATTTGAATTTATGATATTGTGATTATGAATATTATAAAAAGTTATCAAATATAAAATATACCAATAACTAGAAAAATAATTGTCAAAAAATATAATCTGAAAAAATTGAATAAACCTTCTTCAGTGGCCGTTTATAGAATATATTTTTGTATCAGGTTTCAAAATATTTCGGATTACTAATTTCTTCATTCGCCCACTTACCATAAATTTTGTTTGTCGAACCACTTTTTTCGAAACTATTATATCTTAAAAAAATTAAATTTCTAAATGGTGCTATTCTGCGGAATCGACGTTCTTCTATCATTTCATTTTAAACACGCTACAATTTCTCATCTAGTTTTTATGTTATTTCGTTTTTGTGATTTGGAGTTATATTTTTTGATCATTTTAAAACTATTATATTATTAATATTTTTGTACATATCAATATTTTGCAGTCTCACACCAGTAAATAATGTGTTAAATGTGTTTTTTGCCTTTTATAGAGTATTTTTCTATGTGAACACACAAAAAACATAACGTAAACAATAATTTCATATTTTAATGCTCTTTTGTCATGGGAATCGGGTTTTATTTTTTAAATCGTATAATACATTTCTGCATTTTTTATAATAATTAAATTGTACATCAACTAAGTATATATTTCTGATATGAAAGTTAGTATGGCATTCTTTTTCGAATTTAGAATCAAATATATATAAATTTTGATACATTAACTGATCGCAACAGCTTTAGTTCTGCTTCTCATTTTTCTATAGATTTTAAATAGTATATAAAACGTTTTTATTCGTGTGATCATTTGGAAGCAAAATGACAACTATTATTTATTGGATGTATTCAATTTTATAAAATCTATACAATATGTACTTTCGAATGAAATTTTTTCACTATAATAAAATTTACAATTTTAAACATTTATTTTTAACACGATAATTTATCTTATTATTTAACAATATGCTGCCTTTATTCATATACGTGTAAAATTCAAATTTAAACATAAGTTTTATTGATAAAAATCGTTTAAAATGAACTATAAAATTTTTTTTTTTGGTTTTATGTTCTAAATTATAATATCATTAAATTTCACTGCAAAAAAAAATATTTTTCTCATTATCTAATTTAAGAGATAAAAAAGTAGAAAGAAAGACAACACAGTAATACCGATCATATCAAAATTTTACAAAAAATTGTAATTGTTGCTGTTTTTGTTATTTTGCGATCTAAACTTTAGGAAATAAATATCAAAACCCTTCTAAAAAACTATTTTATTTCTATATTAGCCAAAAAGATGGCTTGTTGGGAATTATTTTTACTTTTTTATCTTTATTTGTAGTTTTATCTATTGTTTCTGATTAACAGTAGGCATATAACTATAATCGCTCTGCATAAACTATAATTGGCTTTTACTTATCAGTCAACATGTTGGATTTAACTATACTTTAAAGTAAAAATGATATGAAATAATATATTGACAGTATTTTTGCGTGACTTTTTTCATCTTATTTGTATTGTATTCATTATAAATTAGCAAAGACACGATTTTATAATTGTATAAAAATGTGCTATATTGGTAAATAACCAGTATCCTATAATAAATTATCGGATTTACACAGAACATGTTGATGTAGATCTGATTTTTATTTGAGGTTTTATTTTTGCTTAGATTGTAGTTTTATCGGCGCAGAAATGGCTTTTTAAAAGCCTATAAAAGTAAATTTTGTGCAAATTATTAAAAAAAAAATTAATATATCTAGTTTCGTCGTATAAATATAGTTATATGCATAATATTTTGATTTTTATTTTCGGTTTCCTTTGGCAGATGATTTCACTGTTTTTTATTTTCTAAAAACCTTGTTTTTAAATAACTATATGGGTGCTTAATCTTTAAAAAAGGTTATATATAACAGAATATTAAGTAGTGGTCTCACTCTTTACATGAAAGAAGTTTTTTATAAAATGCAAAAGATTGGATCTAATTATTTCTGACGCCGTTCATTTACATTTTATTATTTTCAAGAATAACAAGATGTTTGCAAATCCTCTTTATAAGTACCGTAGTAAATTTAATATTTATAATTATATTTAGATATGGTCAATTTTCTAAATTTGCATGCGTATTTTTCTAAATTTTATGTAATAAATGTAAGCCTTTGGTATTTTATAATTATTTACTAATAAGTTTTGATGGTAATTATTATAATACAGGTAGAAATTTTGGTTTTTGTACATAATGTCTATTTTTTACTATTTATTATAAATAAATTCCTAGCACTATTGAATATTAAGAATTAAAGCTTTTTTGATATTAGTTTTAAATTCATTGTCAATTATAATGTTTAAATTCAACTGAAATGCATTAATTTTAATTCCTATGCTTTCTGCCCGGCAAGTTTAGCCTATTAAAGACACAAGCTCAAATGCAAAAATAAGTACCAAAAAGTGCAATTCTTTATATTCTGTTCGGAAATGCAACTAGTATTCAAAATTGGCTGAAATATGACCATATGATATTTTATTTACATGAAAAAAACAATTAAAGAATATTATTTTTTATAGTATTTGTCTGAATAAACCCAAAACATCATTTTTCAAAAATAGATAAACACGATTGATGATAAAAAGAGGTTGGAGATCATATATATTAATTTTAATGTTAAATGCTTTTTAAACTGTTTAAAGGTAGTATAGGCATTTATTGGTTTATAATTTTAACTTATTTTTTATATTTTTTATTTATGGGTTAAGTTGCTTTCCTTTAATTTTGTTTTAATGATGTAGTAACCATAATTGGAACATTGCAAAATTCCTTTTTCATCTTTTTACACCTTTCCCTGTTCTCTGTTCATTAACGTGTCTTCTTTTCTCGAATATTATGAGTTCAAGTTTTATGGACATTTTTAACTTATAATAATATTTCTATGAAAAAACAGATTATAAAATTGAAACAAAGGTTTGTTTTTATCAAAAAAAAATTGCGCCTGATTTGTCCTTTATACTAAACGATTTATAGAATTTATTATTGAAATTAATTGGTATTTATTGGCATTTTTGAGCATGTCGCAATTTAAGCGTAATTCTATCAAGCACTCAAAAATGTTAACTGATTAGAATCACAATTCGAAAAAACAAGGATTATTGCCAGTTAATTGATATATTTTATAGGTAAAAGTATTGTAATGGCCACTTATCGCTTTAAATGTTCTTTATTTGACCATAAATTCGTAGACCTTAGTTTAAACTATATTTGTCGATATAAAAAAATATATGGTATATGACTTAAAAAATGGTAGTTAACATTTACTTATACAAATACGGGGCTATGCAAAAATCGAACATATCAATTTTCGCCGACTAGTTAAATTTATATTTAGTATATCAAAACACAAATATTCATGAATTATGGGTATAGAAATATTAAATTAAAAAAAAACATTTTATACCACATCCATTTATTCATAACAAGGATATAGAAATTTTCTTGTGCTAATAAAATAAATGCAAAAAAATGCAAATAGGTAACCTTAGTATATATATAGAGTTTTCATTAGCATTATAATTTCCAAAAAAAAGATGTAATGGTAATAAATTTATAATTTTTTGGGCTGCTTTTTGTTATCTTTAGTCTACTTACTAAATAATTAAGAGTCAACTCTAGAATTGAAAAATACTTTTAAAATTATAATTCTTAGTATTAATAAGGGGAAAAGATGAATATTTAGCTAGGAAAGAATAGAGAAAGTATTTATGAACTTTGCTACAAGAATTATAACCCAATCTGTTATACGGAATACAAGTTAGCTCAAATATTGCTCCATCAATAAAATTCTAATGATTTAATGTGACCTAAATGTATCTCAATAGTAATCAATATAAAAATGTTATGAATACGATTCAACCAAAAAATTATATATATAATTTATATTATTTATTTATGAGTTCTATATAACTTTCGGTTGTTTTATCTGATTCAAGCAACACTTCATTTTTCTATAGAACAGATTTGAGCATATGTTTTTCCAAAACGTCATTATTTTTATTTTTTTTCTCTGTGTATCTTGTTCTTTTAAGACATGTTCGTTCTTTTTATTCTTAAACCTTGTGTTTTTCGTATACTTCTCATTTAGTTGGCATTCCTAGCTTATTAAATATAAGACTTAAAGAATTCTGTAACCACTCGATCACAAGTTACGTGTAAGGTCGCATTCGTTTTTTAGAGGTAATAACGTACATTAAATTTAATGGTGAAAATAAAATATTATAAAAGAAAAAATGATAAATAATAAACAAAAACTGTTGACAAAAAATGAGTAAATTTTATTTTCGCTTCTTAACACGAATAATACGATTTAAAGGATATAAAAAAGTACAAAAAAAACAGATGTATAGAAATTTTCATAAAAAATCTTAAAAATGCACCCTACTCAAAAAAATATATTTTTGAGAATATTATGAATCAATTATCATTTACCTATAGTATATCTCACTATTTGGCTGCGAAAAAAGTGGTCTTTTTATCTCTAAAAATTTAGAATCAAAGCGTAATGACAACAATTGCAAAAAAATATGAGGCAATATTATTGTGAATAAGGGTTTAAAGCTTCTCGCAAATTAGACCAATAAACTTATTATAAAAATAAGATTAAAGCCATTCAAACTTAAATCACACCACAATTTAGGAAGAGAGAAAAAAAAATTCCAAATCGATTTATATAAGAAGTGTCGGATATAAAAGATCCAGAGGTATATGATGTTAAAAAAACTGAAAATTGACATGCTGTGTATTAAATAAGAAGATTTTAAAAGATCTTAATATAGATTAAAGACAAACATTAGTACAACCATACGAAAACCATGACTGAAAACACGAAACTATCCTACAATCGTGTAGCTGAGTTTTAGAGTATTCAAAAATAATATAAAATCGTAGATCTACAAGAAAGACAAAAAATATGAAACTGCAAAAACTTGAGTAACGAATACAGTTTTATCGCTCAATTGAAATTTCACAACCAAGTTCCATCAAAAATAAATAAAAGTGCGAAGAAATATAGTTCAAAGAATTCAATTATTCTTAAAAAAAGTGTGAAAGAAATGTTCTAAAATTCATAATCGAAACTTTAGACATAAAGAGAGAAGAATTTACGATTTTTATAAGAAAGATATTTAAGATGCAAAATACTAATTTATAAAAAAACATAAGTCAGTTCTAAATAAGATAAAAGTAAATAAACTGTGATTTAGGCTTTTAAAAACAAAGGTCTTGATTTTTCGGTAGATTTTAGAAGGAAAACAATCGATAAATAGCATTATGAAGCATTTTCTTTTTATAAAATAGCAGTAAAAATTACAATTTATTTTATTGCACATAAGGATTCTACAAAAAAAAAAATACCTACTTTATCAGCTTAACTATGTTAAACTTTCTATTCAAACTGAGTATAAATTTTTTTAAATAAACAAGATCTCCAGCATATAGTAGTAATTTATAAAATTTCAACAGATATATACGCTAAAAAATCTTGAAACAAAAATTCTATAAAGAAATCTCATAAAAAACCAACTGAAGGGGACATACAGGTAGCTAAAACGTTTCAATAACCTCTAAAAAGTTTCCTTTACAAGCTCACCGTCGATCTATTGACAAAATATTACGAAAAATAAAAAATCTTTTATAGAAGGATGCAGTCAGTTGACGTACGTCGGGCACAAAAGTCTACAATAAAAAGAATATATAACTAACAGCTTACTATAATGTTACGAAAAAAGCTATGTACTATATGAATTTATCTGAAAAGAAAACTTTGCTATTTCTAAGTATTTATATAATAGTGTGTCATTTGAAATGTATTTTAACTGTTAGAATAATAAATTTCATGAATTTTAAATTGCGAAGAAAGGTTATTTTTAGTATGCAATATAAAAAGAAATATTTTAAAAACGTGTTTTCAAAAACTCATTGCAAGAAAACATATTTATGGACATTTTATATTTACGTATAGACGCTCAGCAATTTATAATATATTGAATTTTACTAGGTCTATTTCTAATGAGAAATCTATTCTTAAAATATAAATAAGAAACGAATTACTTATATTTTATGCGTGTGCTAGACTTAAATTTTTTTTAGGAAATTCTCTTGTGACTTATAGGAACTTTTGCTTATCCAATGTCCGCCGCGTGTGATCCTTCATATTTTATGTGATATGTTTGATATCCGTGAATTATGACTGTTTAATCTGGTTGTAGGATCATAAGAGGAAGCATGATTCTATCTATTTGAGATCACTGGTTAATTATTCTATGCCTTCACTCTATACTTACCCATACTTTTACTGAACGGAGCATAATTCATATATAGTTGCTGCATTTTATGGCGTTTATCACATTTGCTATCCGTTTTTATGCTCCATTGTAGACCTTTTATGGTTTTTATTTGTATTTCTGAGTTACCACCCCTTTGCGGGTATTTATTATTTTAAGTGAATTTGTGTAAAATTCGTGTGCGTTGCGTTTGAAAGCAGAAAATAATAAAGCACCTATTAAAAGAACTTTGCAATCACACTTTTAAGGACGAAATAATTCTTATTTAAGGATTCTCTTTTGCTTGTCTCATAAGATATATAAAACATAATTTTAGGACATAAAAGGCAATTAGAACCATATAGTCATTAGATTCAAACTTATATAAAATGATAACCAAATAGAACGCCATATTTAACGAGTATAAAACTTGTTTTTTTTGGGTCAAGAATTTTCTCAATAAATTGGTGTATTAGCTAAGACATTTTTGACTCGTAAAGAAGATATAGGATTACATGCACTCTAATAATAATAATCATAATAAATATAATAAAACCGAATTTAATGTAATATACTTCTTTAAATTAGTCAATGCATGCCATCTCGCATTCAAACTACTATTAAGAATTGCTTTAATTAATTCCAAATGACTTTATAAAAATAAATGCTTGTATTTGGAAAGATTTAATGGTGTAATTTAACTCTTACAATAAACATCAGAGAAAGACTATGTTATATAAGATATTGATTGAAAACTAAAACTACCTAAAAAAATTTTATTATATGAAAATGCTGTTCTATCATAAAAAGACACCAAAAACATTTGAAAGTATTACAATGACGGGCTGAAGATAGCAAAGAAAAAACATCTGTATGTAATCAATTTATGGCTTATATGTTTATTACATAAGGTTAGGTTAGACTTAGTGGTAATCTTTTATAAATAACTAGAGCCTGATGCGTTAAAAAATAGATAACTTATGCTTCTGCACATATTATCATATATAAACACGTATTCGAATTATAGACTGTATCTTTAAATCATTGAAATTAAATACTTAAGGCCAGAAAGAAAACTTAGTATCTTCGTATTGCAGAATAAAAATATGCTCCTTGATATGAAAATAACATGCTGATATTATAGTGGGTTTTTAAAATATTATACCCACAAAAACTAGATTCTATAAGTAATTTTGACATTCCTAGTACGGTTACCTAATAAAAACTTTGGTAAATAAATTTATTGTTCTCAAACGAATTTAACACGAAATGAAAAATAAAAAAATACTTTTCAGTTCAATAAATTCAAGAAAAAGAACTAATAGCAGAAAAAAGTGGCACAAAAAATTAAATTGAATTTAAACTGTCACATAGTAGACATATATCAGTTGTATTTCTATAAGAAAATTTTATATCTAATTTCAATGAATATAATGGAATTAACAAGTATCAATATTTGGCGCATTATGAAGATAGAAGAAAAAAAATATTATTCCTCGAAACCGGACTTTCTATAATTTACATATTCAAAAGAAGTGCCAGATATCATAATATGTTCACAAAATACCACAGCTGTTATTAAAGAGTTGGAAATTACAAAAAAAGTTGGTAATATCATAAATGAAAAAAACGATAAAACTTGTAGTTACATGTATTCTACAGAATATATTCATTTATGAAGTTTTTAAATATATACATAATGTTGAAAACACCCATCATTCATTTTTTATGTTTGCACTAAGAACTTCAAAGGCAAACATTTAAATCAAAACAAAAATACAAAATAAAACGTATTAGCAGGGTTAAACTCACATTAAATGTGTTAATGGTGGTCAAACACCATGTTACTTTAACTTCCGTGTTTATGAAATATCATAATGACAAAATACAGGTTAAAAAATATAGAATAAATAACAATAAGTATTAAGATTAGAAAACAGATTATAATTTATATTCAATTTACTTATCCAACATTTTGTTTTATGTTTTGGTTTGTTGTTATATTTTTATATTTTAGCTCAATATCAGTGTGACATTTAATGTGAAATATAATATATTTATGATATTTTAGCGACTTATATGATTTTATCTTTGTTTTTATTGCATATAAGGTCTTGATATAATAAGGTAATTATTGGATAGGATTTATAAATATAGAAATAGAAAAAATAATATTAAAAATATATATTATAGTGTAAATGCATATCAATTTTTTACTAGATAATATAATTTTGCACTATATAGTTTAAATTTTATTATTAAGCACATATGTCGCTTAAGCGTTTCTAAAATATATAAAATATAATTTATACGTGTTTTTTTGCGTCTAATATATATTTTTTATCATATAATTTTCTAAAAATTACATTATGGATATTTAGAATACATTTTAAACACATATTATCATAAAAAGCTCTGTTTGAACACTGTTCTAGAATACTATAAAACGTAATTATATGAATATAATATGGTTTTCATTTATACATAATCTATCTTCTTAATGTTTGATGTGAATTCAAAAGTCTAAATTTTCTGATCTATAGCCGTTAGAATGTTTATTATTCAAAATAAGCCTAATTTTTACTTCTATCTAAATCTGCCGAAGTCTAAGATTTTTATTAATCTAATTTTTTTTAAATCTTTATATAATAAGCCAGTATTATGGATTTATAATTCATTTCGACTGAAAGAGAAGAATAATACAAATAATAGGTTCTATTCAGGAAAAATATGTTGCTAAGTTAATCTGTATAACTATTTGTCTACTCACTGCGTTGTTAATTTAAGCATTACATTTTCAAATAAATTATTAAAAAGAATTTTTATTGTATTTTAACATATATTTCTCACTAACAGCAATTCATCGCGGCATGTTCAAATTTTAAAATTTTATTTTCTTTTTTTTAACATAATATCTCCTCTAATCATCTTAAATTTTGTTTCGCATATATATTATATCTTTTTAGTACTACGCACTCTTTTGGTTGCATACTTGAGCTTGAATGATTTTATGTGAGAACCAGTAATGAAAAAAATTTTTATTGTGAATTATATTATTTCAAAATCTGTTGACATCAAAATAGAAAATTCAAAATCATAATGTCATTTTATATATTTTATGCGCTTTTATAGCCAAGCCGCAAAAAAAAATTAGGTACTGTTTCGTTAATTTATTGATATTGGATTTTTAAAGTCACTATGTTTCATAAACTGTTTTTTAAACCTTAGTCTTGCTTCTTCATGCAAAAAAAATTATAATTGTATGCAAAGTAGTAAAAGTATCTACTCCAGAATGATCATGATTAAATTTATTCTTATATAGCTCATATATTATCGAAATTTCATTGAAAAAATTTGTGCTATATATGATCAGTAATATGGCTAAACGGTAATTGATACTAATTTTTACTTTTTTCAAAATATACCTCTATATATATATATCTAATGATAGAGAAAGTGAAACAGTGTTGGGTATTTATATAATATAAAGCCAACAAAAGGATATACTTAAAACCGCTTTAGATCATTCTAAATTGCAAATTAAATTATGAAAAAAAATTGGTTATTTACAGAAACATTATAGTCGTAAATGGATGTTTCCAACAAGCTATATGGCAAAGATATTGTATATGTTTTCAAGATTTCACTATGTTTGAATTATTTATAATAATCATATATGTCACCCACACACAGTCCGCGACATAAAATTGTCTCGGGATATTCTTATAAATATTTATTTGCTTTTTTCAGTATGAATTCTGATGAAAGGATGCCGATATTTATTATATACGAAAATAACAAATATAATGCCGATTGTGCAAGAAGCTTGAACTCGTCTAATTTGAGAGAAGAAGAGCAGTTGATGAAGATAGATCAGGGGAAGGTGTCAAAAGATGCATCAAAGAGTTGTGAAATATTCCAAACACGCTGACCACATCTAAATAGATAAAATCAACAAAAAGAAAATTATCCTTAAATAAATATCTAAAATTCTTAATTTCAAAAATTTTATCTTTAATTCTGTGCTAGTCAATCAATTTTTTTGAAGGAAAGTAAGAATATAAAATATATGTATCTAATAATTTAATAAATTTAAAACATGGTTTATAGATCTAATTTTACATTTAAAAGAATTATGATAAAATCAGTCCGTATCATTTGTTGGGATTGAGAAAACCCCTTGAATTAATAGGTCTCAAAAGAAGGAAGGGTATTGAAGAAGACTTTGGAGAGGAGAAGATAGCCGAAAGTAAAAATACTCTTAGCTCACAGAGAATTAAGCAAGCTTAGCCTGAGAACAAAAACTAAAATTACGACTATAAATATGGCCCATAAATAAAAAATAATACAATCAGTCCAAATATCTGTAGTAAAAATTTATATTAATGAGATATGGCAAGAGTTTATATTATATTGATCCTATATGTTAACTAGATTTCATTATAGATCATAAAAATTATAGAAAAATAGTATAATTTTTAGATGGGAATAACAAATACGGTTTATTCTTTTCTCATTTATAAAGTATTTCCTATTTGATACTAACGGAATTCAAAAGATTCAGGAATAAATTTATCATTATTACTTCAGATTAGATATTTATTTGATTTATAATTTGTTTTTGTCGCTTTATCTATATAGCATTGTGGTTTTATTTCTCAAATTTAAAAATAAATAATATGTCAAATTGTACTGCGACAAGCTCAAAATTGGGTATATATGCTGCGATCATTAAATAATAAATGATTGGCAAAAAAGAGATAGTTGAATTGATAATATAGATGCTTATTTATATATTAATTCAAATTTTGTATTTTAGCACTAATAAACTCAAAAGCTGAGAGATTGCCGCTTCTTACATATAAAGATACAAGAAAATAAAGATGCATATTTTATATTGGAGTTTTTATATTTGATGCGTATTTCAAGTAATACTAATGCAAAACATAATTGAATTATCATCATGAAAATTAAATAGATATGCAACAAAAACATAAAAAATTATAATTTTACGAATGAAGATCTAGATATAATACTGATAAGAACTTAATTTATATGAAAAATTTGCATACATCAAGCATTTTCTTACAATAATGGCCTTGAAAATTTCAAGCACATATCTAAAAAAGATGATATAAACAATTAATTTAGCTATATTTATAATCCTCTATTATGCCTGTAAATCGAAATAGAATTTCCGTATTATATAACTCAGATTCGGGAATTCATATTTC
This sequence comes from Rhyacophila brunnea, assembly GCF_057557595.1. Lineage (NCBI taxonomy): Eukaryota > Metazoa > Arthropoda > Insecta > Trichoptera > Rhyacophilidae > Rhyacophila > Rhyacophila brunnea. The sequence continues at coordinate 941,902 of NW_028232778.1, forward strand.
CACCTATTTTATTTCACAATCAATAAATATATGATATTTCTGATTATTATGTGTAACTATATTTAATGTATCTTATAAAATTTTAAATATTATATAAGTTATATAAATATTAGAATTTTATTCTATGGTTTTTATATATAGAAGTAAAGGTTGGTTTTTTCTATCATAATCTCAGGAATAAGCAATCTGAATATTTTTAAAAAAAACATCATGCATAAACTTATTGATACTGCTACATTCGTGAAATTAGATTTATATTAATATGAAAGTAATTTCTCACTAAGAGGCTTTGACTCAATTTGAAAATATTTTTCATGGTAATTGCATTATAAACCATTTCAAACTCTGAAAATTGGCAATAATTGTAGCTGAGTTATTTGTGGTGTTTTATATTGTAAAATATTAGTATATTTAATATTTTCTCCTTTGATTAGTTAAATTATGATTTGATATTAGATAGAATATGTTTTTACATACTAGTCAACAAACATTTTTAAATTTCATCTGGTTTTGATTAATAATTCGATAATCCATTGACTATATAACGCTAAAAGACATTTATATAATTTACAAACATTTAATTTCTGATTTTTAAAATTTATCGCTTTTATTAAAGTTAGTTTATAATATCTATGGGCCCGTATTTCATTAAATGAAATTTCTAAAAAAGTCTTTCATATGTATTCAACTATTTTTTATGTCAGGTTTGTCTTTTTATTTACCAGCAGCATTCTCTTTATTTTCTTGTCGATCAGAATAAAATGGGTAACGTATAGTTTTATCTTTCGATGGATAAGTCAAATGTTTGTTTGATTCAAAAAAATGATTGTCGATTATAAAAAGAACGATTTTCGATTCAAAAAAATGTTTATCGATTCAAAAATCCTCTGTTATAAAAGATAAATAACTTCGCTTCAATCCCAAACATAAATTTACACTAGCAAGAAGAGCAGAACTTAAAATTTTGGGTAAATATTTTTTTTAAGTAATTTTCTATTTTATGCAATAAAAAAAAAGGTATTTTACTAAAAATAATATGTTTTTAAGTATTTTCGTGCAGTTTTGTTGGTCGCTTTATGATATACAGTTATTTTAATTCTTTGAAGAACTTATATGGAAATATAATATTTTTATAAACGAATAATTTGTGAGTGAAATAAATAAAGATAAAAATATCTTTTGGTGTGCTTAATATGAAAATTTTTTATAAATAAGTGTAGGCATTGGGCATATCGCGATTTAAAGATTTTATTGAAGATTATTGCTTTATATACTTCAAAGATGATGATATCAAGCTCTTAATAGCAAAGGGAAAAAATCTGATGCCTAAAATACGAAAAAATTTAGTTATTAGATGAGAATGAAGTAAAAAGATTGTATTCTTTACAAATAAATCAAATAGAAACATGCCGGGTGCTAATTTATATTTTATATGCAAATATCATAACAAATGGATTTTTTAATATTGTGCTTTGCTGAGGCTAATTATAAAAAAACCTTATTAATGAAATAAAATATCTATAAAAAAGGGAATCTATGTTTTAAAAAAAATTGCGAATTTAAAGTAAAGCGTATTTACATTGCTTGTTCACAAAAAAAAATGTATTTCGTTATTTTATAACCATATTTGAGTTTTCACCAAGGATGACAATTAGTTTGTAAACAAATCAAAAAAAATAGATGCTATAGATTTAAAAACAAAATATTTTGTGTTTTTAATGGCCTAAACCCCTTTAAAATAAACAAATTCATTTATTATGAGTCTGTAGGTATATGAGGAACGATAACTTTTGATACTTAGACTCGATTTACCAATCGCATAATGATCAAAATTATTCAACAGAATTTTCAAAGCTAATATCTGGTGTGTTTTTATTGTCTAGCTAAAGATATTATATACAATTATTTGCCCTACGATAGTAAATCTAGAAAGTATAAGTTTGCTTGTAAAATTTTTTAACAATGTTAAAAAGGTAATGTCTTCAATTAAAAAAATACAGATAAAAAGATTAGAAAATATTTTAGGTATAATTATTTTTTACTAATTTAGTAAAAAAAGGTTTAAAACCAAATACAGCTTTTAATATTATTAAATTTTGTGCTTGAGTTTTGTGGGCATTTTTTTAGGATGATAATCTGTTTTGGCATTTAATAATATGAAATTAAAATACAAATATTCCAAAATTTTTCTAAATTCGCCTCAAAATAGGTAAAAATTATAGCATTCTCGGCTTTAAATTCACTCAAAATATTCATATGAACAAATAAAAAATATGAAGATTAGAAATATAATACCGGATATAAGTGCTGATTATAATAAATGATTATATAAAATATTTAAATATATGATTATATATACTTATCGTAAATACAATAAAATCCCGAGTAGAATAATAATCGGAATTCAAGTATTATAAAATACATAAAAACCTCTATGAACGCAAACAAAATTGAATTCTGTATTGCTGGTCTTTTATAATTTAACGATAATAAAAATTAAATTTAATGCTGATTCTGCCTAAACTGTGAATTCTAGGATAATTATAAATGCTCGAAATGTTGAGGAATTAAGAATAATAAATTAAATAGAAATTAAATAATAAATCATATAAAATAGATAAAATTGTAACAATATACAAATATCGTTTATATATAAATATTAATAATTAGAAATAAAGGCTATTCAAGTATCGGATCAATTATTTGGTTTTGAAACCAGTGCACAAAAATTACTTAAATTAAATATAATAGCCAATAATATTGTATGATCATCATATAAAGGTATTTGTATATCATATATTTATTTACAACCATACATCTTGCCTATCATTCAATGATTGCATTTTAACAAAATGCAAATGCTATAATTCCATAATTTAGTGTGTTATATATAATTAACACTTGATGTGAATAAACCATGATTATATATTTAACTACAGAATAGTCATGTTTTTTTCTGCTATTTTACAAAAGATTTTTTTACGGATTATGTTAAGCAAATCAATAAAATACATTATAAAATATCACGAATACAAAAAAAGTTGGGTTCATCTTTTAAGTTTAAATTTTTAAAACGGCTAAAGTACCTGCAAGGAAAATTATGTATAAGTTACCGGCACATTAAGTATTTATAAGATGCGTTAAATGATAGAAACTGTAACTCTGTCATATTACGTATTGAGGAAAAAAATTAAATCAAGCATAATTGTGTGTATGCTAAAAATCAAATTGTTTTAATTATTTAACTAAAAATATGGCAAATAGGTTTATTTATGATTAAAAACGCTTACCATATTATTTATATCGTTATATCAAAACAATAATTTGAAACTTAAGAATTATAATATATTTTTTGGTTATTTAAACGTGTTTACCAGGTTTTTAACGTATTTCTGAACTATTATGACACGTTTCGATAATAAAGAAATAACTGACTGATTTGGAAGGTAAATGAATCCGTTAAATTAGATTGCTATAATATAATTTTTATCTTTTGAAACTCTTAATCTACTGGTATTGTACATTATTTAGAAATTAAAAGTTATATTTCATTTGTATATTACTGCCTGTGTTGCGAAATATCAGTCAAAAAAGACTTTTTTCTAACTCATAAACATAATTTATTCACCTTCTATAGATTTAATAATTATTATTTTTATATACATCTGAGAGACATGGAATGACATAAGCTTATTTATATATATCGTGCAAATAAATATTTTTTTTAAATATTTAAAAAAATCTTTACAAAAATTCGCTTCATATTTGAGCCTATAATTTACTTTATTTTTTCAATGTTCAGTGAGGCTATTTAATATATTTAAAAATTAATTTTTATACAATCAAATTTATATTTGTTTATATGTTAATTGGTTGTGAAATCAAAGATGTCATCCAGTAATTTGCAATATAAACGGGCCTTATTAAATACTATTACATTTTTTAAATTATAGTTTTTTTAGTAAGTTTTTAAAATAATTATTTTCAAAATTTTTATATTACGCATAAGTTTTATATACGATCGGCAAGAAATTATAAATTTTTTTACCCAAATGGTACACATTTAAATGCAACTTATTTATTTAACTCATAGTTTGTTCACTTTTTGTATAAAAATAGTAACAAACGCCACTCACACCAAATAAAATCAAGAATATTGAAAATATAATGAGATATTTTATGGTATTCTTATCATTTTCAATAGACTTTGAAGGTGTTGATTCCTTTTCGGCTGGTGGATTACTTTCTTGCGTCAAGCCCGGATTTGAAATCTTGACTACGTTATCATCTCTGTCACGTGATAAATTTCCATCGTTATTATCTGGGGTTTTTTCGCCATTTTGGTCTGGATTATTGATTGGATGAATAAGTTTATGGTTTTCACCGAGTTGTATATCGTTTTTATTACCTACGGAAACATTTGATATATCATTTTTCAATGTATTATTGTTTTTATCGAGCGATTCGGTTATTTCTTCTTCTAAATCTCTTGGTTTTACACTTGATGTGTTTGTTGTTGGGATCGATGTGTTTGTTGTTGGGATCGATGTGTTTGTTGTTGGGATCGATGTGTTTGTTGTTGGGATCGATGTGTTTGTTGTGGGGGATCGATGTGTTTGTTGTTGGGATCGATGTGTTTGTTGTGGGGGATCGATGTGTTTGTTGTTGGGATCGATGTGTTTGTTGTTGGGATCGATGTGTTTGTTGTTGGGATCGATGTGTTTGTTGTGGGGATCGATGTGTTTGTTGTGGGGATCGATGTGTTTGTTGTGGGGATCGATGTGTTTGTTGTGGGGATCGATGTGTTTGTTGTGGGGATCGATGTGTTTGTTGTGGGGATCGATCGATGTGTTTGTTGTTGGGATCGATGTGTTTGTTGTGGGGATCGAGGTGTTCGTTGTGGGGATCGAGGTGTTCGTTGTTGGGATCGAGGTGTTCGTTGTGGGGATCGATGTGTTTTTTGTGGGGATCGATGTGTTTGTTGGGGGGATCGATGTGTTTGTTGGGGGGATCGATGTGTTCGTTGTTGGGATCGAGGTGTTCGTTGTTGGGATCGATGTGTTTGTTGGGGGGATCGATGTGTTTGTTGGGGGGATCGATGTGTTCGTTGTTGGGATCGAGGTGTTCGTTGTTGGGATCGAGGTGTTCGTTGTTGGGATCGATGTGTTTGTTGGGGGATCGATGTGTTTGTTAGGGGGATCGATGTGTTTGTTAGGGGGATCGATGTGTTTGATGGGGGGATCGATGTGTTTGATGGGGGGACCGATGTGTTTGTTAGGGGGATCGATGTGTTTGTTAGGGGGATCGATGTGTTTGTTAGGGGGATCGATGTGTTTGATGGGGGGACCGATGTGTTTGTTAGGGGGATCGATGTGTCTGTTGGGATTGATGGTTTGATTTCTTGATTGCCAGGTTCCTGAGTATTAAATGCTATAAATTGGGGGTCGGCTGGTATAACATTACTTTTAGACATCCTAGGTGGTGACATCTGTAATTTAGACTGCTTTATTATCTTTTTTAATTCTAGAAGGAGATTTTCTTGGTAAAAGTTGTTTCTAGGGTGAAAAAAACGACTGGTATTATTCATGCTCTCATTTTTTAAATTTGACTCGAATATAGAATAAAGTTTATTTTTATAAACATCAATTCCTTTATCTAAATTTTGAGAGATGCCACTTTCGCAATCTTTGCAATCCCCAATCCGTACATTTATTTCTAGATATATTTCAGAGACATCTTTCAAATTAACTTTTTTTGTATTCTTTAATCGATTTCGTAAAATATTATTCGTGATATTTTGTTTTTCAAACCACTTTCCCTTTAAAATGAACATTTGTAAATTATTATTTATTTCATAGCATGGATGTTCAAAAATTCTGGCATATAAATAAAAACATCCGTATTTTTTTGCTGTATCATTAGATTTAATTTGAGCTGTATCATTAGACTCAATTTTATAATTTATTGATAAATTTCCTAAACTTACAACCTCATCAATTGTTATATTTATGTATCTTATGCATGGTTTTTCGCTTGCACCTTCGTTAGCTACAATATGAAAGTTATCCAACCTACTAAACAAAACTCGTGATTTTTCGAATGACAAAATATTTAAAAAATATAAATTTTGCTTGCCGTAATAAATTATTCCTTTGTTATTGGTTTCCTTTTCTTCCATCGTAGTATTTAACGAAAATTCGGGACCGAAGTCCGCTTTCCCCCGTTGTTTTGGCCATTCCGTTCCTGATAATCGCTCTTTTAGCAATATAGCTTCTTCTGTAGACCTAAAGTTTTTTTTTCTCTTTTTACAATTTTGTATTTCGCTTTGCGTTCCATGAATTGCCTCTTTTTTAGGATCTTTAACTTTAAAATTCTTATTTTTACAACTCATGATCTTATTACTAATTTCCTGATATATTGTTAAGTCAACATCTTCTAGAACTTGAACATATACACTTCGATTTTCTGCTGTTTTAAAACTATGATTGATGTTTTTTCTCAAGAGACGAGGTAAATTATCATAATTTATTGGTTCAGCTTTGGTAAACACGATCTCTTCATATCCATGGAACTCTTCCTTATGTATTTTTCCCGTAGATGTTTCTTTTTCTGCTGCGTGTTCAAGAATATCAGGAGTTTCTACTTTTTCTGTAATCGTTTCGTTGGAAGACAGTTTATCTGTCTCTAATGTCTCATCCGTTTTTGTACCGTCAATATTTGCCTCTATGATATTCAATAGTTGAGCAATTAATAAAAATTTTTTGACAACATTTTTTTGTAATTTTAAATTCATCTGTGATCTCATTCAATTTCTTTTATATATATAGTTATTTTTATGAATTTATACTATCAATCTTTATAATTATTATCTAAAATATTAAATTTTGATTTTAAAAAAACAATTTAAATTAAATTCTAGTCATTATGTATACAAAGTTTGAATTTTTTCGGTTATAATGAATTTACATTTAGGTAGATGTGTGGACGACGTAAGTTTTTTAGAAATAATATATTATTTTTTGTTTTAAATTATGGACGATGGTTGTTATGCATCTTTTTACAATATTTAGAAAAATCGATGATTAACTATTGGTCAAAAAAATATTTTTTCAAAAGCAATAAAAGGAATGTAGATATGAAGATTTGTGTTGATGACTTTAAACAATCATTGAATGTAATTTTGAGTGTTTATGATCTAACGCCATCTTAATATATTAAATTGGATAAAATTAGTAATAGGATCGGAAGTATCTGATCAATGCTTAATCATAAATAAACTCATTATGAAGTGTATATTTTTTTCAAAATAAAATATGCGCTTGTCTAAAATCTCAGAAGATATTTTCCATTCTGAGAGTGTTTCTAAAAATGTCAAAATTTTGATTGTAAATAGAGAATAGTGTTTATATATGGAAAATTCATCCTTATATACTTTTTTTCTAAAATTCGTAATCATGACAGCACGAAGACATAAATGGAAAAATACTAGAATTTCCAAAATAAACTGATAACAACTATTGACAAAGAAATAAGAATCTCGCAAGAATATAAAATGATAGTACAAAAGGAGCTATCTTCCAACTACGAACAAAATTTAAAACAATGAAACTTTTACAAATTTAATTTATCCAAAGAATCAAAATAAATGATCCATGATTCGATTTTATAATAATATAGATTTATTATGCTAAGTATTTTAAATGTCAGACAAGTTTTTAGAAAAAATTTTGTCCATTTATTAAAATATGTAAACTTGTTTCACTACAAAATTTTTTATAATGTAGCGAATGTATATAAATAAAATAACATCTATAGATTTCTGTACTGAATAGATATTTACAAACAGCTTCCCACAGTAAATTTTAATTTTATTGATGATTGGTGTTCATTTATATATTTAGACATGTGCATTATAATTTTTCACATAGATTCTTATTGATGTTAATTTAAATGGTTTGGTTTTAGCATAGACTATGATATTCCGGCTAATTTGACATCATTTAAGCATAATGTATATTTTCTATCACGGACTTTCATATTTATTATGTCTTTAATTATGTTATTCATCAATGATTTAAATTCCTGTTTTTTAAATAAAACACTTTAAACTCAATTTATTATATTCTAAATGCATGTGGGAATTTGCTTTGCCACAAAATCATTTAATAAATTCTATAACATGTACATAAAAATTAGAAAAAAAAATCATAAATCTTGTGCGCCATGAATATTTTTTAAGCGAATAGCGTGTTAATAGGCTATAACACATTATACATTTAAAAAATGAGAGAAAATTTTTAAAAATAAATTAAGATTGGAATGGGATCTATACATTCGAGTAGGATAGTTTAATAATTATACATCGTAAAACGAAATTAATGGCTGTAATTTTTACACCAATGTGATTTATAACAGACAAGTTAAATGTTAAAATTTAATAAGCTGGTGGTAGATTGGAAATCCTTTTTTTAAAACTTCATTTAAGCCAATAGTTTTCATGGAGTCGTGGATTGGTCGATGTTTGCCGTCTGATTGATCAAATAATTTATTGGATGATGAAGACAAAATCATTCATCAATGCTCATTTGAAATATATAATTAAAACATACAATTCAGACATAATTGCATTATATTGCATCTTACATAAAAAATCGATCAACATAAAATATTTCAATTTTACTCGGAATCTTCTAATAATTTGTTGACAAGAATAGCGTTTATAAAATGAGTGTATGATTTAAATTTAAGAATAATAAATGGGAAATATAAAAGAACATACAGAACTCTAATTAATGGCTAGTTACATCAACGTTTTCATTATCGAAGAATAAAAAACCTACGAATATTTATTAATGTGTTTCGAATTCGTTCCATAATTCGGAAATAATATGATATTTTACCAGAAGCTATAAATAATTTTAGACTTTATGGGAATTTTCTTTGATATTTCAAAAAGGATTTTGAATAAAAATTATGAAACATTTATACTTTTAAGCGTTAAATAAATTATCTCAATAAGTCATAGAATCTAATAACTAGGTATAAAACCGTATTAACTTAATTAACTCTGTATTTAACATAAAATATTTATTTTTCTTTTTTAGCCTCAATCTTAAGCATGTAAAGCTTACTGTGTAAAGTTAAAAAAATATCCTTTCATGTATCTCACAAACTATACATATGGTTTTATTGACATGAAAACACATTTACTTTAGATTAAATTCACGGTTTTTAAATGTATTCTAATGAAATTACTTTTATAAATGCGTATGCATATAATCCTTATCTAGTAGCAAAATGATTTCCAGAATATCATAAAACTGTAATTATAGAAACAATAACTATTATTTGTGCTGGTAATCTAAACAAAAGATATCAGAAATAAATAAATTTTATATTTTGGGATTTTACCGTAATAGCGGCCGTATAGTTCTTTATAATCAAAAAATTACAATTTAAAGCACGAATCTTCTTTATTTCTCATTATTATTATTTTAGTAAATGTCATAATAATTGCGTCGTCACAAGCAAAAATGTCGATTAGTAATTTTTTCATATATGCGAGCCAATAAAAATTCACTTGATATCTTTTCGATCATTTTACAGATATCAAAACTAAACTTGAGTAATCAATAAATTATTTTATATATGAATTCATTCGATTACGAAATGAAAGAATAAATAGTAAAACATGCTAATATCGGGATTAAATCTACTAAAGAAACAAAGCGTCTATAAATTTAAGTCATAATAATACTTTCCATAAAAAAACAATTAAATCAATAAAAACATAAATTAAAAAGAAAATATACGAATGATTTCGGAGATACTTTCTCAAATTACTTTTTTTATTGCAGATGTTCTTCAAAACATTTGCTTATAACGATGTAAAATTATAAATGTAAACAATTTTTAGACATATAAACATCGATGTGTCAAAAAAGAGCCGAGAAAATTCATGTGAAAAAAAAATTAAAGGTGCTGCCATGTTTTGATTAAAAGCTTACGGGTTAATATTTTGTGATTTTGATATAAAATCTTTCACTTTAATGCAAAAAAAAACGAAACACTCTAAAAAATATTTGGGAATAAAATTATTATAAAATAAATAAAGAAGCGGATAAAAGATTATTGATCAAAAAAATCTTTATGTAAGAGTTGAAATAAATTTTTTGTAAAAAAGGAAATTAAACTTGAGCTATATATATTAAAAACGCCTGATATAAATTTCTAATAGTAAAAAAGCATCATATTTAATGTTCCATAAGATTCCAAAAATAAAATATAAATTATTTTAGAATTAATAACTTATGTTTAAAAATGTAAAAAAAATTATTTGAATGAAATATTTGATGCCCCATAGAATTATATTTTTATCACTGAATAAATCATACTTTTTCAAGATATTTTCAAAGTATGATAATTTTTATGGCAAATTAAGAAATTTAACAATCCAATTTTAATGATCAAAACCTTTTACTACACTTAAAGTGCAATTTTTCGATAATAAAAATCTTCTTTTCTATGTGTTTCAATCTGAAAACGCAGTATAAAATTGTGTTTACCATGATCAGAATATACTATATTTTTATTGTAACCATAATATTGACATCAAATAAAGCTCTATGATTCATTAGCATTCAATTTACATATGTAATATAAACCATAAATATTTACAATCGTGCCATTTATAAATTGCAAAAAATGAAAGTTATATTTTATCAGTTTGAATATATTATTAATATAGTTTAGTGCGGCTGAAATTTATCATTACTTGTTCTGTTCTCTGAATAAAATTATGAAATTTATATTTTCAATTAATTTGTGTATATTTATGGAAAATCATGTTCGTGATTTCAATATATTAAGTTTTCGATATCAGAGTATTTATTTTCGTCAATAATTTCGCCTCTAATTTTCTTGATGAAAATTTTTAATAATGATAAAATAACTTAAATTATAATTCAAGAATATTCTCTTTTGCATTTTAGGGTTGAAATAAAGTTTCGAAAGTATTTTTTTTATGTTTTATTGGAAATTGCATAATATTAATTTTTTTTTGAAACGATGTAATAAATTAATCTGTCAAAAATTATATTTAAAATGTTAAAAACAACAATGTGAATATGGAAACACCAACAAAAATTATAAATTTTAACACCATTAGTTTGGTGTATATAAAAGAAAGAAAATTTACTCTTTTTTATTTAATAATTTTTTTGATTGAAGTATTAGCAAAAATATCATTAATATTTTAAATATTATATATATGCAGAGTAATTTTTTTTAAATGGAAATTAGCAATTTATGGATGCTATTGATTATTTTGTGTGTTTGAATATGTTTAATAATTAACAAACGGTTGATATTCTTAAGAATGTTTACTAATTACACCATAAAAATATCATATAAAACGCCATTATAAGAATGTAGTTTTTTTGTGATAAAAAAACTGTGTGTTATTTTGCAAAAAAAAATATTCTTTGTCTTGAAAAATAGCGTGAATCATACACTTTTTCATGAATAAATTTTTATGTGTAATTATTCAGTTTTTTTGGTTCGCTTCAATATATAATCACCTTTATCTATTTTTGAATACAATATTGTGATATTCTGTTGCTTAAACGTTATTTAAAGCGCACTTTGTACTTTTTTTTGCCTTAAGTTTTTATTTTTTAAATAATTTATCGTTAGAATTTTAGTTTTTAATAGATATTACAAATTATCTTTATTTTTTTCGTTCGTGGATTTATTAACTCATGAATTTTATAAGGTTTAATAAGATTGATATTTATTTTTTATAGTTAATTTGTAAAATTTAAATATTTATATACCGATTATCATTAAAATTTATGGGTTTCGGCGGTAATTAGGGCCATGTCTTTTAGTTTTTTTACATAATTCCATATGTCAATACTTGATTATCAGTAAAATCTATAAGTTTCAGCGGTAATTTAGTTTCAGATCATATTTAATTTACATATAATCAAATTTTTATGTATTTTATCTATAGATATATAAATTATAAAGGATTCAGCGCTAATTTTAGCATAAATTTCGCTTCTTTTTGCTTATTAAATACAATGTTTTGAGCATATTAATACTTAAATCGATAATTTTTTTATAAATATTGTTTAAAATAGTTAAATTTTCTTGCACCATAATTAATTTAAATTATAATTTTTGGGAAATTTCGCTGATTAATTATCGAATTATGCGTGGTATAAGAATTTCAATTACATGGTTGTATGTATTACATTTTAAATACCTATTTTTGGCGTTCAAATATAAAATATACATAGAAATAGTTGAATACATTGTCAGATCACATTTTTGGGTATTAATGTGCTTATGTAAAAATGCATATCTTATAATGTGTAATTATGAATTTTGCAGAACTATTAATTTTTCTCATGTTTTAGCTTTCTTATTATATTTTTAGATTTTATCTATTATTATTGTTTTTCTGTGTATAAATTCTAGAATATATTTTGGTATAATCGTTCTAATTACTTTTCTTCTATACCATGCTTTCTCTCAAATTATATCAGCTCAGATGGTTAACGAAGTCTAAAATTATGAAAGCATTGTGAATTTGGTTTTTTAAATTCTAGGTTCTTTGATATTCTTTTATAATTAAAGTCATCATATTACTTGTTGCTTACTCTACACATAAATCAATAAATTAAAAAAAAATTATAAAATAAGTAGGGATAAAAGCTGCAATTGTCCAAAGATTAATATACGAACAAAGGGTTTTTGTATTTTAAAAGAAGAATATAAACTACTTTTTGTATATAAAAAATCTATCACAATAATAATTATTTTAAAAATATAGCTGAAAGGGTGTATTTTCACAAATTATTGGATATTCAAAGTCATCTTTATAAAATTAATATTTAAATTTGTGTTTTCTTCTGAATTATACAATGATTCACTACCAGGCAGTATTTATTACTATTTTGTCGTGATATTTGTGCGCTATATAAACTAAAAATCGCTTTATTAATGTTTTTTTGCAATAAAAAAAATAACATCACTATGCTATAAAAACTATATAATATACATATGCTATATAAATTACAAAAAGATTTTGAATAATATATTTTCATTATAAAATAATTGTATTTACTGTGAAACACTATAAGAAAGCATGTTTCCTTAAATATACTTTCAATTCAACATATTTCTAAATAAAATAGAAAATTGTAAAATAATAAATAATTTTTAGGCGTTAATATCTTTTCAACATAAGATTAAATATAAAAAAATTATAAGATAATAATATCTCTTAAATATAGGACTCTAATAGAAAATCCGAATAAATTATTTTATGCGAATAATATATTTTTCAATTTGAGATTACATATAAAAATATAAAATTATAAGAATATAAATATTTTTCCAATATTAGCATACATATAAAAAATTGTAAGATAATAATATCTCTTAAATATAAGATTGTATATAAAAAATTATAAGATTTGTCATATAGAAATATAATTTAAAAGACATTAACTAAACTATTTTGGATCTTACAACATTGTAAAAAAAATGCTGCGAAATATATATATAAACTGTAGGGAATTACATGATGGTAATTTCCTTAATAATATGTTCTAGCTGCAACAGATTTATATGATCTTTAAACTATATATAACATATTATTTTTTAACAAATTGGTTATATTTTCTTTAGCCCTAAATGGAGGAGCAAATACGAGAAATAGAGCGAAAGGACGGACTTCGACTTCCGTTCAATATCTTTCCAACCCGAGTTAGCGACACCCTACCAATCTCAGTATTTTACACGCCAGGTATGACACTTCCGTCGACACTTGATTATGAGCCAGTCTTTTGTTTCCAATGCCAGTCGGTAATAAATCCGTATTCAGAGATAGACCCCGCTTCGGGAAGTTGGCCCTGTATATTTTGTGGCAAGCGAAATATTTTGCCGGACCATTTCAGAGGACTAGAAAACAATCTTCCTTTAGAGATGTACGATACCACTGTTGAATATGTTTTATCGAAGGAGGTAGGTATAAATCCAATATATGTATTTCTTGTTGATGTATGTACCTTTGATTTAAAGAGACACGACCTTATGAAGCAAGCGATTCAACTATCTTTTGATTTACTTGAACCAGATTCTTTGATTTGTTTTGTTCTTTTTGGGACAAATATTAAGCTTGTTGTTTTGGGTGAAGATGGTATTGATCGTGGGTATGTATTTTCTGGTAGAAAAGAATATTCTGTAGAATATCTTTCTAAGGTTTTCAAGGGCATTGATGATCAAAAAAGTGGCAGAAGTTCGTTTTCATCTTCTCTTGTTAATCTTTTTTTTAAGCCTAAGTCATCCCTCATTAACAATTCTGATGTTCGGTGTTTTGATGTAGATTCCATATTGCGTGATAGTTTTCCTGTGAATAATGGAATGCGGCCGTTGAGATGTACTGGATCTGCCATATCATTTGCTTCTTCCTTACTTGATATAGCTGATGTAGGTTCTAAAATCTTTCTTTTTACGCAAGGACCATGCACTTTTGGACCTGGAACAATTTGTTCTTTGTCTTTAAAAGAGGGTATAAGAGGCCATTCTGACATCATCAAAGGAAAAGCATCATACTCTAAATCGGCTGTCTCATTTTATACCCAAATGGCAACAACTATGGCAAATAACGGTGTATCGCTCGATATTATTGGTGCAACAATAGAAGATATTGGTGTATATGAAATGAAAGTTATTAGCGATTTGACTGGTGGAATAATTATTATGGCACAAGATTTCGACCCTGAAATTTATCTTTCATCAATCACAAAAAATTTAAAATCTGGATTCTTGTTTAACAGTAAAATGATGGTATTTACATCACAAAATATTGCTTTTAAAGGCGTTGTTGGTCAAGGAATTTCTTGTAAAAAAACATGGAGAATCAATTCTTTATATCCATCAACAAATCTCGCACTACTTTTCGAACCCGTAAATGCCAAACCAGAAGAGCTTTGCCATATCCAAATAATAACAACATCACAAAGAGAAAGAAAAATCATAACAAGAGTAACTACACTCGCAAGAATGTTTAATGACGGTAAAGAAAAAATAGGAATAGGATTTGATCAAGAAGCAGGATGTGTCTTGCAATCAAGACTATATACCATAAAAAACAATTTTGAAGAAGATATCGATTTGGTGCGAAGAATCGATCGAGGCTTAATTCGATTCGTTAAAAAATTTGCAAGTTACGGAAGAGATGACGTTTCTTCTGTAAATTTACCAGAATCAATGTCGTTCTACCCAAATTTTATGTACTTTTTAAGAAGAAGCGTAGTAGTTCAATCAGAAACCAATTCACCAGATGAAACTAGCTACTACAGGAATATTCTTGCTAGAGAAAGAGTAACCGAGGCAATGACAATGATCGTACCCGTTCTGACATCATACCACTACTCAGAAGGAATCCTTCCAATGGAAATGGATAGCAAAAGCTTGAAACCGGACTCTATACTGCTGCTAGACGCTTTTAGTAACGTTCTTATTTGGAAAGGAGAACATGTAAGTGAATGGATAAAACAAGGCTTACACGAAAAAGAGGAATATAAGGCATTTAGGGAATGCTTGAACGAATGCACAGCTAGGGCCAAAGAAATTGTCGAAAAAAGACTGCCTACCCCTCAGTTTGTAGAAACTTATGCTGGCGGTAGCCAAGAAAGAACTTTATTATCACGCGTAAATCCATCTAGGCAAGGCGCTGTCATTGCAACAGACGACATCGACTTCGAAACCTTCTACATGTGTCTATGTAAAATTATAGTAGAAGCATAAAGCTATAATTAAAAATATTAATAAGGTGAACCTCTGGTGTATTATTTTTCTATTCTATTAATCGTATAAAATATTGAATTTTTATTTGTTTATGGATAAATTTCTTTTTTATAGCTGTTCAGGTTCAAGTAAAACTTTAAATTTCTCTATAGAGAGTAGATTTGGCTGATACTTCTTCCAATCTCATCATTTTTACAAATCTGCTCAATGCATCTTCTTCCCTCGAGACTTATTAGTTCAATTATATTCCTCAATCCTATTCTTTGAGCGTATGTTTCTGCTCCATTGGCATTCCTAACTCTTTAATAAACGGCTGATAATATTTTTTAACCCCCTCTATCCCAAGTTATCATCTAAACAGTATAAGGATAAAACCTTTATATACTACATGTTTTAATATAAAATAAATTGTAGATTATTCTATTTAGAGGAGAGGCGTTTCATAGTATAAAACTTATCATCTCGAAAATTTTTAGGTTAAAATAGATTGTATGATTTTATATTCTGAAGAAGATGCGATGTCATAGTATAATTAAGTTTTATACCATGAAGTTTTTGTAAACGATTTAAAAATCCCGGAAGACCTAGAAGCATGCATGCAAGCTCTCCGTCTTCGCAAGACACTTGAACCCATCTCATTTGAGAGAAGAAGAGCAGTTGATGAAGATAGATCAGTGGAAGTTGTCAAAAGATGCAACAAGGAGTTTAGCAATATCCCAAATGGGGGCCGATTATGTCTCAATAAATGAAATTGATACTAAGAAACTCCCCCATAAATAAAACATAAAGTTTGATACAATGATATTTTTGGTTTAAAATGTATTGTGGGATTTTCATTCCAAAGAATACACGCGTTCATTATAAAAAACTTATCAAGTTCGGATATTTTTAGGAAATTTGATTATATGCTGTGAATTATAAATAAGAAGCATTTCTTGTATTAATAAATATATCCTTGTGTTAATTTATTTTTTAACCATTTACATTTGTTTGAGGCAAAACTAGAAATTTTTCTACAGAACATATATTCCCATTACTTCTTTTAACCTCATCATAGTTACTATAATCCTTGATAAAATGGTTATTCCAAATTATGGCCTCAATTTAATTCTTTTACATAGACTTCAGGGAAATTTCTAACTCTTTAATTTACGAATTATGGTATTTTCTTTCCACTCCATCCCATGTTACAGCATACTCTACTATTTGTTATATGTGTTCGTGAATTAGGTGTGTTTATTTGCAGCCAAATCATATTTTCTTGGCTCATCATTTTCAATATATGCCAGTTTATCATACTGGCTATTAATATTTTTATCAATGTAATCAAGTTTTTATTTTTATAACACACAAAAATATCTGGTTTTTCATGCGATAACTCAAAATTTGTTTATATTCTGAAAGGAAGGTTATTATTATTGTGATACATTCAAATAGTTTTAATCTGGATGAATGTTTTTTCATTTTGAAAATATTTATATTCGAGAAATAGGAGAAACTGAATATAATGCATTTTGAAAATATAAATGTTATTGATTATGATAATTTAAGAAAAGGGATATTTAATATGTTTAAAATCCAATGAAAATATGATGACCCTGTTTTTAATACCTACACTTCAGCGTGAAAATGTATGAAAAATACAGATAATTGAATTTATATATTATAATAATTATAATATATCTCTGAATAATAGGAAAATTTCCACTTATTGTAGTTAGATTCGAATATTTGTTTATTAATATCCTAAAAATAAGAGATTACTCTATTCTTTTTTATAAACCGCATTCGTACAGGTGTTTAATTTTTATTGGTTATATACTAACACATGTTTGGTATATTTGAGTATAAGGAGATGTTTGTTAAGTATAAATTTAAAAATTACATATTCTATTGCTGTAGTGTTGCAATATTGGACAAAAATAATTTCGAAATTCATTTGTATGATCATACTAAGGAAAGTGCGTATTTACATATGCGAAACTGTATTTAGTATCCAATCTACAATATTTTGACCCGCAAAAAAAAAGATAAATTCGGATTCGTTGTTTACAAAATTGCCATTGAAAGCACCTAAACAAATATGTAAAAAAAATAATGTTTTTCTATTTTTCTTTCAACAATAAAATCAAGATATAAATTAACGAATAAAAACAATCTTTGGTGTATTATATGACCTTTAATCTTCCATTACTGGATCTGTTCTTATTCCTCTAATTTTACAATTTATCATATACGCAAGCTAAATTATGAAATCTATTATGTTATATTTAAATTATAGACAACATTTTGGATTTATTCAGAGTTATAATAATAATCACGCTATTTTCCAATTATTTTCGGCTCGAAAGTCGAAATTGAAACATTTATTGTTCGTTTGTTGATGTTTGTTATGCAAAGTTTTTTTCAATCCTTAGAGTTTATGTCAAAAAAATATAAAATATGTGAAACTTTTAGTTAAAACTCATGATCATATTTAAATGTGAGTCCCAAAAACTTCTCTGGATCATCTACATATTTTAGAGGTGGAATTGCTGACTTAAAGGTATCATTAATTCTGAATATATTGTTGTTGAATCTATAAGCCATTTGTAAAAGAAATTTTAAATGATAATAAACAAACATTTTTGCAACTATTACCTATATGTTTTCTTTAAGCATATTAAACTTTTACATAGCACAAAACTAATATTATTATATGCTCATGCTTTCATCATAAGATCTCAAACATAAAAGTCATATCCTTAGAATTTTTATTCACTGTTTTTATATTTATTTATTTTAAGCTTTGTCATTTATTATAAATAAATATATTAATATATTATGGGGTGGTATGCTTGTGTGGTTTACAAGTCTGACCCCTAGGTCAGGGGTCGCGGGTTCCTTTCCACCCACCCCACTAATTTCCGAAACGAATTTACTCTAAAGAAAAATACCCAAGGGGGCGGCCAGTGAACCATAAAAGATAAACCATAATAAAGCACTGACAAGCCATGAGAAAAAGGAGGTTGCTGTATAAGTCGTTGAACTGTGCCTCCAGAATGAAAAAGATCCCACACCGTATAGCAAGGATATAGGTAAGTGTAGAGTGTGGTTGTAGCTTGTAACTCTTAACGATGAAAAGTAGACAAAATCTCATTCCCTTTCACATAATGACTGCCGCCTATAAGAAAGGGCCCAATCCACGGTGATTACAGGTGACAATGAGTGCTGGGGGAGTTCCACTTCAGAAGCATCATTTAAGCAATAGTTCCTATTAGTATAAAGCGAACTTCCTAAAAAGTAATAGAAGTAAAACATAAATTTATAAAGTAAATTCGATTAGAATTTTGTGAATATTATAAAATGGGGATAAAGAAAAAACTGGAGAGAAGAACTACCAAGACAAACATTCAAAAACCGATCCTGTAACGATAATCACAGCCGACAACTTGCCTAAAACTTACACAGCCACACGCATTCATACAATGGCTCTTCCTACTTTCATAGCCATCTGCAAGAATACACCCGCCGAGAAAGAGTACTGGATTCAAGAGGCTTATACCTCAATCCTAAAGCGATTCTGAAGAATGCCGAGATCTGGCTGGAAAGAGTTTCTAAAGGGTCACAAGTATTTTTTTTCTTGTTAAGAAGCATATCTGAAATTAAAGCCAAATCATCAAACTTTCTGAAAGATAATGATGGGGACAAGTCCGCAAGTTCAAATAAATAGAAACGAAAAAAGAAAACAAAAATATAAAGAGGAAGACTATAAAACATTTAACCATTGCATTCCCTGGATAGATGCAAATATACATTTCTTAGAGTACTGACGGACTTAGATAATACGGAAATCACAAACCTCCGTAGAACAAGAAAAATAACCTATATAAAGTTAAAGGTGATGTAATTGAAGGTTTGAATAAAGCGGTTAATGCGCATATCACTAACCACCGCCCTCAAAACATGTGCGATATAGCAAAGATCTTGCAAGCTGTCCAAAAGAGTTACGGAGAATTAACATCAATATCTGTCCAGGAAGGATTCAACTACGTATTAATAAAGGAGGAAAAAATAAAAAGTATGATCAAATGAAAACAACCCTCAAATCCTACGTAAGAAACCCAGGAAAACTCGCAGAAAGTGAGAGAAATTCTAAGAAAAGTCATGAGACAACATAATAAGATACTTGACAAAAAAAAATGATGTCATTGAAGTGATTAGTAAAAATAACGATAGGATAAGGATGATAAAAAAACAGATAGAGCAATATGAAAAAAGTAAAGAATTTACAAAAACAATCTGCCTGCTCGAAGTCAACATAATACAATTTACAGGGAATTGATAGATACAGTGTAACCGAAAATCCATCACATAAAGAAAATATTTTTTAATTTTGGTCAAATATGTGGCCTAAAAGCACAGAAATATTGAACTTCGATAATTATCTGCGCAAAAACTTACTATAAAACACACCTCAAATGGTTTTTATTTCAGAAACAGAATTCTTCCAGATCATCAACTACCTACCTAACTGGAAAGCTGCTGGATGCGATGTTATATATAACTTCTTCATCAAAAAATTTACAAAATTGTACCCAATATTATATGAAACAGTAAAATCAATATGCGTTGAAAACAAAGAGGTGAAAAATTGGTTCTACTTGGGATCACATACCTCATACCCAAAAAAGAAGTTTTTAATAGATTGGAATTCAGGTCTATAACATACATGGTAAACTTATACGAATTTATAACTAAAGCTCTCACAATGATATTACAGAAAGACGTCGAATCCTGAAATCTACTATCGGAAAACCAACTTGGGACGGTCAGCAGGGTACAGGGAGCTAAAGAACAAGCCATGATAAACATTTCAATAAACAGTTAGCATAATAATATATTACACGTAACATGGTTCGACGACAAAAAAGCATTTGAATCAATCGGCCACGAGTATCTTCTGTCCTGCTTAAAAAATCTTAACATACAAGAATGGATGATTGCCTTTATATCTAAACTAACAAAAAACTAAAAGTTATTTTCAAGATTAAACAATGAAGAAATAATGGATAAAAAAATGAAATGGGGGTTATATAAGGGGATAGTCTATCTCCAATACTGTTTGTTCTTTCTATGGATCCGCTAAGGCGCCGATTAAATGAAATGGTTCCATCAATTATTATTAACCTTGATAAGAAGACATTTGCAACTAATCATTTCCTTTTCATTGACGATTTAAAGATATGTCGAAAGAAGAAAGTAACTTAAAACTAATGTCCAATGAAGCAAAAAATTCTTCAGATGTATCGGAATGGAAATTAACATTCCAAAACAGCTACTAACAATATAAATTGCAAAGATATTGCCACAGTAATAGAAGTAAAATATGGCTATAAATATCTCGGGATACTGGAAGATTCCAAATCGAGAGCTAAACCCGAAACGATGGAATAAATTAGAAAAGAAATGCTAGAAAGAGTTTACAGAAAAGCAAAACTAAATAGTAAAAATATTTTTAAAGTGATAAATATATATGCAATATCACCTATAAACTACTACGTAGGTTTATTAAAGCTAGAACTAGAAAACTTTAGAAAGCTAGACGATGAAATTGGCGAATACTAATAGAAAATATAATACACTTGCAACCGTCTAATAAAGAATGATTATATCTCTAAAGAAATGAACTAGGACGTGAATTAAAAAATATAGAGTTTAGTTCCGAAGAATACTATACCAACTATATAAAACTCAGGGCCAAGAAGAAGGAAAATCAGCCTGAAAAGCTAAAATATTATAATTTAAAAATGAAAATGCGACTAACCTATCCGTAATTAATTAATTCCTCAAAACAAAATACGACATAGATCATCAGTGTATAAATTAAAACAAAAAGAGTGTTTATTGTGTAAAATACAACAAAAAACAATACATAAAAAATACTGCATAAAAAACTCTTCAATGTGCATAAAAATTTAAAATCTCGAAATATTGGATCCTCAAAGTGGCTACAATATGGAAATATCAGACCACAAGAGTCATCTAGGTTCTGTTTTATTTTGAATAGAAAATTTTAAATCGGAAAAAGATCAAGATTTGGCACTGTAACGACTCTTATAGGATTGTCGACCACTTAGCAAGCAGATGTAAAAAATGCTTTGCCATAACTATGCAAGAAGACACAACGAGATTCTAAGATGTCTTCACTTTATGTTGGCGAGAAAATATAATTTCAAAAAAATTAAGAAAAAGCAGACACTCTGCACAAGAAATAATCTAAAACGAATTTTCTGTGATAAAATTAGATACAAGAATTAAAACAGACATCCAGTAATCGAATGACAGACCTTATATTTGCATATATGACAAAAAGAAGAACTGCATCACTCTTATCGAAATGGCTTGACAAGTATTGACATTAAAAAAAAAGTTGAAAACGAAAAATTTACAAAATATAACCTGCTAGTATCGACCTGTTATATATATACAAGCGCAAGACAAAAAAAATATCAAGTGTTATAACATGGAACGGTGTGGTGACACAATTTCATAAAAGGTACCCGAAGGAACTAGATGTCATTAACCAGGTTGAGGCATATATTCAAACCTTGGGATTGAGAAAACCCTTGAATTAATAGGTCTCGAAAGAAGGAGGGGTATTGAAGAAGACTTTCGAGAGGAGAAGATAGCTGAATGTAAAAATACGCTGTGCGTACAGAGAATCAAGCAAGCTGTTTCAGAGAAAAAAAACTAAAATCACAACTATAAATTTAGCCCATAAATTAAAAACATATTTAAAAGTTATGGGGGTCTAAAATTAATCTGCAGAGCAATAAATTTTCTTAAAAATATTCAATCTTGCTAATTTACAATTTTTAAACTTGTGATAAATCCAAGATTTGCAGTACATTCTTTAGGCTTAGTTCGTGTTTTTGCTATTTAATGCGTTTTGAAAATTTACATTTATATAAATAAATCATTCTGTGATGCCTAGAATCAATTTTTTTTTCTCCAATACGACAAAACACATTTAAGACGCTTATTTTTTCGTTTTGATTGCTTTAATAACGCAGAATGGCTATCTTTGTGCTTTATTATATACATTTAACTGCATCAAACAAATTTTGAGGCTTTGTTAATTTCGACATACTAAACATTCTGATAATAATTTATTTCACAATATTTTTTAGACTAAATAATGATTATTTATTATATCAAATAAAAATTTATTACAATATCTTTATATTTTTTGATTTTGTCTGCAATAAGACTTGAATTTTATGAAACTTTTGCAATATATCACACAGCAATGATAAGTTGTTTATTTAAATTTTATCACAACCCTGTATGCTTTAAATATATATAAATTACAATCATATGTTATTTCGAATTAAATTATTGGTCAACTTCGATGGGGTTCACCGATATTTATGAAGAAATATGAATCATAGCTAGCTTAATATATATTTTTGATTTTTTAATAAAAAAATACTGATAAAATTTATCATATAAAATAAATAGCTCTTTTTATATATTTAGGATATAAAAAATCTTTTTTTATTATGCAAATTGCTATTAAAAGTAGAATTAAATTCAAATGGTAGTTATTTTATTAATAGGTAATTAACTAAGAGAAACTTATTCAAATAATAGTAGACTAAATAATTATTATACGATTTTTAATTGATGTAGACATAAAAATTACATTAAAATTTTTCTTAAAAGAGAAAATTGATCATATATATTACTATTTAAGAAAATATTTATATTTATGGATGATTTTAATAAAAAAAGATTGTGACTAAAAGCCAAACAAAAATTTCGCTGGGTAAAATGTTTAAAACGTTATCAAAGAGACGGTTTATGTGATGTAAATAAATATAGAATAAGTAAAATAAATATGGTCTTATGATGATAAGAATGTATGAGTATAATAAAAAGTCGAAGAACATTTTATTTTATTAAGGAGGTTTTTTATAAATATTTGAAATATTAGACCTAAATCTATAACATAAAAAAGTGATTTAAACATAAACTTCATTGTTGATTCTTTAAGATGATGTACTATTAAATTCTGGGTTTTTTGAATTTACTACAAAAGTTATATGTTCAATTATGTATAGTTTATGTAAAATTTTAATGTTATTGCGTAGAAAATAAACTACGTATCTGAAATATATGGCAATTATACATCAAATGAATAGCCAAGAATGTAATCTAGTTCATATTTTTGGAATGTTTTTTATGAACAGAAAATTTGTTGCTGAAGTTAATCTGCATCTTTATGGCGGAAATTCAAATTTTAGATGTAGTTGAATAGATCATAAATAAAATTAAAAAAATATTGCATTCTATACACAAAAAAAGGAGAATTTACTAAATTTATATCATAAATAACTGATTTTTTTATTTATGATAATTCTAGCGTAATTAATTAAAAATAGTTTGGATAAATAAAGTCGAAAAAAAATTATAAAAAACACACAGAAAAAATTTTTTTTAGCCAAACTTTATATGCATTTTATCATTCATCTAAATATTTTTTCAACTGTAGCAATATTTATTATAAAGGGACTCAAAATCCACAAAATAGAGGTATCGTTTAAAATTTACAGTTTATTATGATTTATAAGAAAAAAGCTTTATTATTGGAACTTCAAATTTTCTAGTATGTGCAGGATTATATATAAAAAGTAGCTACTTTTGTTTATCTAAGGCATACATTTTTTTCGATATTCATTTGTATGCGAACTAATTACTTTTCGTGTGCTTGATGGGCTTTTGATCTGATTTATTTTAAAAATATTTATATTCAAATATCAATATTTCAATCAAAGTACTAAATTTTTTATATGCAATACTTGTGTTTTTATCATAGTTAATTATAATTCCATGCTCTTTAGATAACAGAATCTTACAAAATAATGATTTTGTAGAGATAGATTCATAATTTTTTTGGCCGAAAAATTATATATCGCAAATAATTAGCTTCTTTGTAAAGTCATTTTTAGGTTAATTTTTACCACAATTTTATCTCCTTATAAATTTTGTTTTAATTTATCTGATGTTTTATAGTTTTAATTTTATCGAATCTACAAAAAAAATACTCTATATATTTCAAAAAAATAAAATGACTCGAATAATTGAATTTAGAATGAATGGAGGCGCTTAAATAATATTCGCTGATTTTTAAGTTGAATTTTATGCAATAAGCAAGAAAAAAATGTTTTAAAAGCAATCACCTTTTTTTTATATTCAAATACCATTTTTTAAAATATTATAAAAATTCATCATTTGACTAAAAAATCAATATTTTATGTACACTGGTCTTTATTGTTTTTTTCTACCACATTATATATTTTATTATCCTATTTATTCTTTCTTTTAAAGCACACAATTTTTTTTGTGAGGTCTTTATCGTGCAATCGCAGCATAGTTATTTTTATAAATACTTTATAAGTATAAAAAATATAAGATTGGCTAACATTTATATGGATTTTTGACAGCAGCGTAATATACCTGAATGAATAATCCAAAAGCAAGCCTGTAAAAAAATTTCTTTTTAAATATTTTTTATGTCAGAAATACACCTCTATCAAAATCTATGTGTATAAATATTGTGTCAATGTAGTCATCAATATTTTTTCCCGTGAAAATATTGTCAAATGCTCTTTGATGCATATTTAGTAAATTAATTTATATATTTACCCATGATATTTCTTACAGATTATTTCTGGTCTTCTAATTATAGACCCAATGATTGTATTTTATTTTCTATCTTAAAATTAGTATAAAATATAAATCAATTCGTTTTATATCCTGGTTTTTTTTAATGATGCTGGAATTATAACAAAAATTACAATTTTTATTCATTTCATCTAGAAATATGAAGTTTTTTTATTAAAACGGGAAACTTTTAAAAGAATGTGCATTGAGTTACATGGAGATATACTTAACAAAAAAAATATCGAAAATCAAGCTATTTAGAGCCTGCTTATTTCTGTTTAAAACAAAAAAAATTCCAAAAATACACTTTTTTTGTTTTGCTTTCCGAAAAGATGTGTTTATTGCAAGTGTTAAAAGGCTTTGTATAAAACTATATTTTTTTTACAATTTATTTTACATAAAATTACTATTATTTGGTCTTCAAATTAACAGTGACATACATATTAAATACAATAAGTTATGTATTTTGTATATTTTATTCTAAATTTTTAATCTGTAAATTACATTTTTCTCATGCGAAAAAGTTCCAGCCTTGTCATAATATGGGCAAAAATTATATATTAGTATGCGAAATATTCTTCAACCTTTTTATCAATCTGAATAATAGAAATTTTGTTTCCTTATATTGATGATAATCTACCTTTATAACTTAATAAAACAAGAAATTGAAAATTCTTCAAAATTAAATTATTATTTTATCGAACGTTAATCAAAATTAAATTGATTTAAATACATTTTCTCTAAAAAAAAATTAGGAAATATTATTTCTACAAAAATAAAATTTTTAAGAAGTTTTAAAAATATCTCACCATATGAAAGTGCTAAGTTAGATGTCTATTCCTTTATAATATAAAAAAACTCTAGGTAAATTTAAAGCATTATACAATCAAAATAAAATAAGAAAATTCCTTTTAATTTCTAACAAAAATTAAAAAAAAAATAAAGAAAGTCATTATGTACATTTATTTAACACCGTGTTCTTTTTTTATTAATGAATGATATTTTATTCAAAATTGCAGAAAATATGTATGCAAGTGACTATTCATCACAACAAAGGTGTTAAAAGCGAGTCTTATTATAAAATCAAACAAGAAAGAAGCCTGAATATAACTGACCAAGCTAAAACTCTATTTTAAAAATTAAATATTAGTGTAGAATACTTGAGAAATTGAAAAAATTTTATTAATGAGGAAATTAACTTTTAAGACTATAATAATGAAAATTAATTAATATAGAGAAAATTAATGCTTTAAAAGAAGAAAAAGGAATCTAGTAAATAAAACATACATTTTTTAATTTATATAGAAAATTAAATACCATTTATGGCTAGTTATGTGTTTTTAGACCAACTTAAAAGATTTAAGAAGACTTAATAATTTACTTGACGAATCACAATTATTCAAATCTTAGTAAATCTCGGTAGCAATTTTTATAAGGTTATGTAATTGTTAATAATGCCACGTATAACAGAAAATATTCTATCTATATTTCATTAAATAAACACAAAATTTTAATACATTGTATCTAAAATATCATAGTTGTTACGATTTCATTTGAATAACTAAATTACTAGATCCTAGTAAAATATATTTATCATCTGAATATAAAATAGTAAACACATGAACAAAAATTAACACTATTTGTTGTGTCCAGACGAATAAAATATTTCAAGAAATACATATATAAATTAAAAAAAATCAGATGAATAAAGGCTTTAAATTATAGTTGATCAATAATTACATGCGAAATCTGTGGAATTTCAATATGAAAATTATACTTTTAAATTTAGACCAGTCTTTTCTCTCTGCATAAAACAAAGAAAACAAAAGAATAGTTTATTAGCAGATTTAATCATTAATTATATTGAAAAATGCAAAAATATTATATTTGTTAAATTTCTAGCATATATTTATTCAATATATTTTATATATAAGCCAATGGTAAAACAGTGAAAAAATGTAGGCTTTTAGGTGACTTTTAATAAATTTTGTTGTAAAAAAAGATCAATTTTCATAAAAATTTTTGAAATATAGGACCGAAAACAATGACTGATTATTTATGAAAGAAATTTTGTATAATATATATTATTTATATCAATTTATTCACTAAAATGCATATAATTTTATATGCTAAAGCACATAGTGATTAAAACATCTTGTAAAGTATCTCTAATGTTTATATTTTTCCGAACATTTGGGTTGTATAAATGGTTTTTCTCAAGCAAAAACTTATAAAAAATTGTATTAGTAATAGAAATCTATAGAAATGTTTGCAATGCCAAAAAATATTGAATTTTACAGTTTAAGTTATAAAAAAAGAATATCTTCGAATAATATACATATTAAAGTTAGTCCCTATTGATAAACGCTATATTTGATACACAATAGTTATAAATCTGCAATAGATGTTACAACAAGCAAACTAGATTAAAAAATTTATATTTTGTTCTGGTGTGTATACAAATACAGAAATTCTTAAAAAAGAATGAACTTCAAATCAGACAAAACCCAGAATTTTTATTTCTAGATAAGTCATGCGAAATTATTCTTTTTTAAATTTTGAATAAGCAAAAAAGGCTCTTATGTTCAATATGTATAATTCTATAAATACGATAAAATGCTATAATTCCTGTTGTATATTAGTTTATTTGGAAATCAGTCGAATGTAACTTCCACTGAAGATTTTTTAATAAATATAGCAAAAAATAAATAATTAAATATATACTTCCAAATAAAAATATCTTTATCGGAAATTTATAACTTTTTTGTGTAAAGAAAAACAACCCTCTCGATCGTCCTCAGTTTCTGCACAACCATGACCTTTTGCTCGAATCCACTAAAGATGCTGAAAACAAAATCACTATAACTCTGAGGTGCCCAAAAACAAACACACCCATCAATTTTTAAATACATATCACAAAAATTTCTTAACATTTTCAAATATACCTCAAGATCGAGCCCCTTCAAACTAATGCGTTCACCATAGGGCGGGTCACAAAGAACGGCATCAAATAAAAACCCGGCGTTTGTTTTAAGAGGAGGACATAAAGTATTTCCAATAATTGTACAACAGACTTTGTTTCCTTTTCTAATAAAATCAAAGTTATTCTTGATATTAAAACCCTTCAAAGCAGTTTTAACATTGCTCACTTGAATATTATGTCCTATTAAAGCCTTTTTATCTATATCTATCCCAACTATATTTGCATCAAACCATGCACAGGCTAGAGCGACACCGCCGCTACCAATAAAGGGGTCACAAATTAATGTAGATGAGTTTATGTTACATATATTTGCCATGAATATACTTAGTTCCCAGTCCATACAGGTTACACCTATAAAGGGTCTACATGGTATCCTACATTTTAGCATCTTTTTTCTTGAGCTATTCTTATAGAGAACTGATCTATATAAAATGGTTTTCGTAATATGTACTTGAAGAATTATTTCTGGGTTTGTGAGGTCTATGGCATATGGATCTATATAATGAGAGTTTGATTCTATTAAGGCTAGGCGATCGGACGACGATAGTGGACTTCCATATTTCTTTATATTTATTTTAGCACTGGTGAATTTTAAACATTTTTTTAATGATAAATTGTTTATTTTTTCGTCATATTTTTTCTTATCTTGATCGAATATCTTATCTATGGGTAAATCAATTTCTCTTTGGTCTATATTTTCTAGTTTCTCACCAATAATTAATTTATTGTTTATTAGTGTGGGATTTTTCATCGATGATTTAGTAAATGAATATTCACAGCCTATTAATCTGTCATTTGGTGATTTTTCATTGGTCAATGTGCAAAATACATCAATTTCATCAGAATATTTCCAATTTTCTAAAAGCTCAACAGAGCTAGAAAAACTTTGTGAAGGTGTTAGAAGTATGGATACAGATTTCAAAAAAATTGATCTTTCAACAAGATAATCAATCTGATGCTTGCTAGCATTTACTTTAAAGAGTGGAATATCCAAGTTGAGAACTTCTAATTTAAAAGAGCCTGCAGTATAATCCAGTATTTTCGTTATTTCTGTTTCTGTGAATGATGGAAATGTAGGAGTTAATCGGAGTATCCACTCAATCGTCATATTAAATAGGGGCACATGATTTAATGTAATTAATTTGGTGCGATTACATAAAAAAATTAGTTAATTATGCTTATTAAATTTTAAAATAACACATACATTATTTTTTATGAAACTTATATTTAATTATTGTAATTTTAATATATTTTGAATTATTAATAAATTCAAAGTCGTTAAATTTATCCACTGGTTAGTGTTAATTTCTTATTCGTTTTTTATAATTAAAAAAAATTTATCATGATCCCGTATATCCATTTAATGACAAATATTAATGCATTGGAGGTATATATGAATATATTTATGGTTAGCTTAGAATTATACTTTTTCTTTTTTCAATCAATGAAAATTTTAGATGGTTCGTAAGAGACTAATACCTATACTTTATTTCTTTTGTTTCTCTTCATAATCTTCCTCGATTCCTCTTCTGTTTTCGAAAATCATCAATTAAAGTATCTTCCTCAACCTATTTTGATATTTCAGTAAATCCCATCCTCTTCACATCCATCCATTATACATCTTCACCTTTCAAAACTTGTTCATTCATCTCTGATCTCAAACATATTTATGATCATTTTAATCAAATCAACTTCACGCCTTTCTATGGATTTATTCTTTCAAGAATTATACTTCCACTATACTTCAACACTATTTTTGATATTAATCAATAAATTATATTGCTTTTTATGTTTAATTATATTCCCATATGTTATAACATCTAACTATGTGGGGACACAAATCATTAAGGTTCCTGAAAGAACTAGATTTCACGAAACAGATCGAGACATATATACAAACCATTGGATTGAGAAAACCCTTGAATTAATAGGCCTCGAAATGAGGAATGGTATTGAAGAAGAATTTGGAGAGGAGAAGATAACCAAAATTATAAATACGCTGTGCGCGCAGAGAATCAAGTAAGTTGTGCTCGAGAACAAAAATCAAAATTATACCTATAAATTATATCTATTGAACGAAGTCAGTTCATTAGGCATATTGCACAACTCATTGATAATCTTTTGACACCTTCCTCTGGTCTATCTTCGTCATCTGGTCTTCTACTTTCAAATGTGAAAAATTCAAGTGTCTTGCGGAGCGTGAGAGCTTGCATGCATGCTTCTACTTCGTCCGGGATTTTTAACACCTTAACATATTTTTTATAGAATTTTGTAGCCATTCAAGTCATTACATATGGTATCATTCTTGTTTTAAATTTGTAAATTAAACCAACTTCGTATGCCAAGATGCCATACTTTGTATATTTTTAATTCTCAACTTCAGTTAAGTTTTCAAGGCTAGTTATATCTATTTCAATCAACGTAATAATATTTTCTTTTTTATCGTATACAAAATATCAGGTCTATTTTTGTAATTATTAATATATCTGTTTTTATTTTGGTATAAGCTTTAATAAACATAAAGCATCAATACTTATACATAAAATACCTAGAACGTAGTGTTTGTGAGTACAATTTAAAAAAAAATCATTAATGCTTTAAATTAATTATTGCGTTAGTATATTTTCAGATCATCAACATAATATAAAATGTCTATTTTATAATGAAATTAGAGGGTAATCAACGAAATTTTTTACGAAATTGTAACAAGATTGTTTTAGGATATATTTAGGCCTTAAACAATTGCTTACTCGGATTTACTTTTCTGGTGTAAATGTGAAGTATTTTCGACAGAAACCAATTTGTTGTTCACCGTACAAAGTTTTTAAAGAAATTTCATTGTTAACTTCATTATAAAAAGGGAATTTTTTTAAAGGAAAATATCATGGAAGATTAAAAGATTGTAAAATAATATCACAATTGAAAATATATAATAATATAATTACCTATGAAGCTTTGTTTATTAATTTAAGCTTGTATCATTAAATGTAAAATTCATTATAATCACAGATGTTTATGAGTGTAAATTTTATGATATCGCTCTGAGTTATATGATGATCAGTTAGATTACATCAAAACCAAAAAATAAATGGGTTTTTAAATTAAAAACAGTCGTAAAATTCTGTGTGGTTTATATCACTAGATAAATTAGCATTTAAAATGAATTGTTCTTGGACGAGCATATAGTCTTTAAAATTATAATAAATATACGGCATCAAAAGTCTTGATTCTTTAACTACGGATCGAATTATCCGGCTCTATACGCTAAAAAAAGAATTTATTTTGCGATAGAGAAAATAATATACGCACTGATAATTAGAGCTTTGATTAAGAATCAAAATTTCACGCCTTTAATGTTTTTTCTATAGAAAAAATAAAATATAGCCATTTATGTTTGACCTATGAATATCTTTCATGTGTTGCTTCTATTTCCAAAAAGATAAAGGTCTTTATTTGCCGAGCTTTAATACAATTAATAGAGTTAAAAAAAAATTGGTTTTTAATTTTTTTTTTGCAGTTTTTTAATCAAGATTCTACATGGCTAGTTTATGGTTTTTACTTCAAAAAAATAGGCTCCTTTTATTGGTTTTCTGTTTCACATAGCTTAACGCAGTATATTGTAGTTTATAATGTCTAAAATACACACAAGAACATCTATTTTTCGCATTTCAACCACTCTATTATCTTTTTTCAGCCATATTTTGTTCTTGTATTTTTTAGATTGAATGGTCTTTAAACCACCGGTTCCAAAATAAGGATAAACATAAGAAAAATTTTCTGCGAATATCTTAAATTTATGATAAAAAATCTGTATCCGATTTAAAATCATCGTGAAATAGGCCTGTGATGGCGTAAATGATCTAAAACATTTACCAATACATACAGGAAATAACGTTTTTATATCGATTTTACATTTTTCTAATTCGTTTTCTTGCAAAAGAAATGATAAAAAAAATGAAGTATGAAGGATACTTTGAAAATCACATTTTTCTACCCCTTTTAGTTGAATATTTTTATAGCTTTTCATTTGTTTCATACAGTTGCTGTAAAATGTTAGATTGAAATCTGGTAAAAATAATGCCCCGAGGGCATAGATATAGTCATATATTTTATGTACAAATGGTAATTTTTATAATTCTTAATTCTAAGAATCGTTCTTATATCCATTATATCCTTCAATACGTCCTTACAGCTCAATTTTATTAGATTTTGTAATTTCAAATTGAAATTATGATAATAATTGATAAAAGTATCAAGTTTATCGTACTGTAAGTTAAAAAATTTTTTATAGATATCAGTTGCTTCATCATGTAAAATGTTATTTTTTTTCGAGAAATTTTCCCAGGTGCAGTCTTCAATAAAACGAAACATCAGAACCATGAAACTTGGAAAAATAACACACAGAGGTCTAAAAGTGTCTAAAATTACGAAATAATGCGGTGAAAAATCATCAAATGTCGGTTCAACATTTTCCAATTGTGGACCTAAAAAAGTCAACAATATTCTTCGCCTGAAGCTGTAAAATTTAGACTCTGAATTTTCACCTTTGACAAAAAAGACAGATTCTTTAGTAGTGTATTCCTTATGGCTTTTTATGCTGTCTTCTAATTTATTCAAATAATTCGCAATTAATGTACTTTGAATCTTATAATCAGTAAGATATTCAAATTGTAAACTGTAGGTAATTTCTGCATCGCTTAATTCCAAATGTTCGCGTAATGAGATTTCTAAATTATCTTCGTCGCAATCTTTTTTTTGTCTATCGTGATTTCTCGACCATCCTTTTTTATTTTTTCTGCATAGTTTTGAATCCGATCTCCGTGCCCCATATGCTTTACATAACAGCGATAATGTTAAAATCAACTTCATTGGGTATTTGCTTATTAATTTCGATTTATATAAAGCTGAATTGATCTAAACAAGTATTTATAAAATCATCCTATTAAAATTGAATTTTCAATGTCGAATTTGTTTTTATCTGAAAGATAAATCAATAAATAATACATCATCAATTCTAATCTATTTTATATTATTGGTCACATTTATTCATGAATCCGTTTATGTTAAATCACTATGTTAAATTTCTACTCAAATATGAGTTTTCGTTTTATTATATTCTTAATATTAGTCTGAACCGATTACGCATAAATCGAATTACAATATCTATGATTTTTTGTTCTGTCAATTCATATTTTATCATTTCACCGTTTTGTTCTAAATTTCAAAATTTTGATATAACAATTGATGATTAAATTTTTGAGAAATCATAATTGAAAATGTAATTATTTTTTGATGTACATATGAACTGAAACATATCAATTTTCCGATATAATAATTTATCTTCAGTATTTTCAATGCATATAATAAACAATAAAAAAATATACAATGTATTTAATAAACTGCAATTTCGTTTCATCGACTAAGTGTGAAGACTTTTTTATGCTTTTTCTATGATGCATAGTGTAATATAAACTTAAAAAAAGACTTATGGGACCGCCTGTAACTTATATTTTGATCCGGAATGTTTCTTTGCAACAGAAATTGCTAGACGAATCTGAAATGTTTTTTTTAGGTTGAATTCGAATTTTATGAATAAAGTAGTATATAATTGTGTTGTTTTTATTTAAATGAAAACTTATCAAATTGCATACCATCGGAAAAGTTTAAATATGATATATAAATAATGCGCATTCGCAAAATATAAATAATATATTTTGTATTTAATTTAGCTGAAGACTGGATATAGTTTTAATGAATTTTTATATTGTGGATGTTCTTATGTTTCTGCTTTCTTGATTTAATTGTACCGAAAAAATCGTATTTAAAATTGTGTATTAATATTGAAAGACTGCTTTTTATTTTAGGGAAGAATAATTTTTAAAAAATTCTTTATATATACGATTTGAGTGACATAATTCATGGACCCAAAATGAGCACTGGTTAATTTAAATTTATTATTGTGAACGCTGATTGAATAAAATTATATGATTTTAATATATAATTAATGGTGTCTCTGAAAATAGGTTCTGGCTGTATATAAATAAAATATCCGAGTTAAGTCTTAATTAAGTTTAAATCTCAGAGTTAAATTGATTTATATTGATTTTATTTTATTTTATTGATTTTACGAATAAGATAGGTTAAATTACACTAATTTTTTCAAAGACTGATTTACATAAATTTTATATTTTTATTCTATTTTGTGATGCAGAGCATGATCTTTTAAACATAATAGGCATGAATTCCCCATTTTCATATTAAAAAGATGAGCCCAAGGTAAATTAAATATTCCAAATATTAATAATACAACGGGAATGCTGCAAAGAAATTTCTTTCAAAAGCAAATCATATTTATTCGTTCCAATTAAATATTTTTGAGCTCTCTTATGGCTCAAAACAATGCATCCCAAAAGTATTTAGGTGGTCCATGTACCAAATTAAATGATAAAAGACACAAAACAATAATAATATTTTCTATAAAGAAATTTTTTTTTCTTTTATAAAATATAATGCATATATTACATAAAAACTTAATAGAAGATGCTAATTGGAAGACTCAAAAGTTAAAAATTTCAAGCTAGCATACTACGCCCATTAAAGTGGATAGCATATAATATAAGCCAGATGGATGTAACATATTTGATTCTTTCAATAAAAGGATAATACCAACATATATTTACTGTTAAATAAGTGATTTATTCATGTATGGTGATATTGGTATGTCTTTTTATATGGTATTTATTAGATCAAATCATCAGATTAAACCATAATCTATTTCGTATAGTTGATTAGTTTATTATAAAGCGCAATGATTGGGTTTTTTTATGACTAAATAAAAACTTGGTGGTTCACTACAGATACATTTAGTTTTAATTTTATCAAAATGTATTTTGGATCCTTCTTGCGCATTCTGATTATTCCTCCAAAAGACTTAGGCTTCTTTTATCTTATAGAATTTTTTTTCTAACTTATCCCATTATATTTTAAAAACAATTTTATATATCTAAGCTTTTGGAGTCAGATTTTACCCAAGCTATTCTATTTGATGATTATTGCATTGCTTTTAGAATTTCTAAATCAAGAATATTTTTATCTTTTTTAAAAGCTATCTATATTTGTTATTTGTTTATAATATGAGTATTCAATTAAATTTCGCGATTTTTAAATGATCATTGCGATGTTTTATTATCAATGGAATTTTTTCTATAGATTAAATAAATTTACAATGTTCTATTGATAAGTTCAATTTTTTCAAATTTATCGTAATTGTTTTCTAATTCAATAAGATTATGATACTATTAGCCTTAGCTTTTATTATAAACCGCAATAAAATAACTTTTTATGTTTTACTGGATCAATAAATTCATAATATTGTTCGTATAGATCAATCCACACATTTTTTCTAATTTTTTTGCATATTAATACCTTTTTTTCTAGAATTAACAATTACTTCTTGCTTTATTGGGTGGATATCTATAATCTTCCAGTATCTAGCTACAATTTTATAAAATTCATTCTTCAATGCATAAATGTTTTTTTCACAACAAATGAAATTCATAATTATTTGGTATTTATATAAAAAAAGTTATGTATTTTCCTAGCTTCGGAATTTATAAAAATACCACCATAATTATTTTTGATATATAACTTTCTGAAATCTATATATTGAAAAAATCCCTTTCTATTTTCATATACTTATATAAGTGGCATGCTCAAATATTTGATTAGACTTACGTTGTATTTTGGAGTAATAAATTACACTGCCTTGTTTATAAAGTGTATTGGGACTATTATATATCAAGATTTAAAAAATGTTTTAATATCAGGAAAGAATAGTATAACGCTATATTGAAAAATATGATAAAATTTGCTGTAATTATGTCTGTGTGTGTTTATAAACACATGTAGATTTAACAAATAAAAGTTTAGTATCATATTTAAGCGCATACAAACTTAATTGTAATTGCAAGTGTTTTTAGGTTTATATTAAAATGAATATGGTCTATAAAAGCCGGTTTTAGTCTGTATAAGTTC
This sequence comes from Rhyacophila brunnea, assembly GCF_057557595.1. Lineage (NCBI taxonomy): Eukaryota > Metazoa > Arthropoda > Insecta > Trichoptera > Rhyacophilidae > Rhyacophila > Rhyacophila brunnea. The sequence continues at coordinate 978,449 of NW_028232778.1, forward strand.
GGCAAATTATATTTCAGAACATATATTATGAAAATATTTCTTAAAGCCTCGTGAAGGTCTACCCGTTTATTTTCAATTAAATTTTTGTATATACTTAAAATCTTAAAGGCTTTTTGATATAAAAATTTGAATAAAAAAATAAATATTTATTTGCATTAATTATTTGCCTTTTCTAATCTGCCTAAATTTTTTAGTTTTGTAATATTATAGATTTTTTGCCTGTAATTCATCGTATTTTATATCATCACCTGACACTTACATTGATTGAAACATCTGCATTGAATCAATGAATTATAAAACAAAATACTAATGATGGGTTGTTTACATACGATAAAGAACTTCCTGCCAACTTGTGCTGTAATTTTTGTCCAATATAAAACTTTCTTTGTAATATTTTTTTCAAATAAAAATTTGCAAAATACTATTAAAAGATTAACGGTGTTGAATATGCCGATCGATTCATACCCACGATGAAAACATCTCAATACTGGTTTTTATTGCATCCACTTACATTTGGGGGTTCAGTCAAGTTCTTACAGGACCGCAATTAAGTGTATTTTTGATGCAAAAGCTTTCTTTTACTGTCGGCCGGCCTAAAAGCGCTCGTTATAACCCCGGCAGATAAGCAGTATTAATTACAAGTTTTATCGTATATCAATGTCTCTATAAGTGAAGGATTTCCCTTTTAATTATTCAGATTGATTATTTTGGGTCGAGTATATATACCTCACAGCTTACGCTATTGCGAAATATTATTAAATTATCACTAAATATTTATTAAGCATCAAAACTAAATATTATAATACAAATAAACCTAAAAATACATTTATTTTGAATGCAATCATATTCATTCTTAACTTTTAACCTTCCAGATTTACCTTGAAGGATTGATGATTTCAAAAAAAAATTCTACCTTTCTCATCATAATTTTATTTTTGCAGTTTAAAACGGTATCAATATTTTTTTCGTTTCTTTCACATAAACACAATCAAACCAAATTATAAAGATTGTAGTATACTGGTGTCGTTTATTGTTCAATAACAGAGATTTCTCATGTCCACGCCATGAATTGTAATTAAAATACTTATATGTTTTCATAGTAAAAATTTTTTTCATCTATATATTGCAATGTAGAGCATATAATGTACTAATCGCACAACAATAAGAAATTAATTTAAACTTATTTATTAAAAAGTACTTATATTATGGCAAAAAGCTTTTACTGCTCGAAAGAAAATCATTTAGATAGACTTTGTTAAAAGTTTATATCAAGAAAATATATGTTAAATTTAAAAATATTGCTTTTTAATATATATATACCGGCAAAATGTAACACAGAAAAATGTGAGGAAAATAAAAATTTTAAATTTACTTTCTCTTATAAACAGATGAAAGTTTATACAATTGTAAATATTAAAAGATTCATTGCTTGACTGGTTTTCGTATTTTTGCGATGCGAATATAACAGAATTGGTTTTTTCAAGAATTAAATTTTCATAATTTATATATTCCAAGCCTTTATTTGCGCATTTTGTTGTGATTAAGGAAGCTTCTTAATTAAAGTATATGTTCGTTCTGGCTTGGGTGGTATGGTTGAGTGGTTTACAAGTCGGACCCCAAGGTGAGGTGTCACAGGTTCCACTCCCACCCCACTAATTTCCGAAAGGAATTTACTCTAAAGAAAAATACCCAAGAAGGGGGCCAGTGAACCATAAAGCACTGACAAGCCATGAGAAATAGGTGGTTGCTGTGTAAGCCGTTGAACTGTGCCTTCAGTATGGAAAAAGATCCCACACCGTTCAGCAAGGATATAGGTAAGTGTATAGTGTTGTTGTAGCTTGTATACCTTGGCGATGAACAGTAGACAGAATCACATTCCCTCCACATAATGACTGCCGCCTATGAGAAAGGGCCAAATTCACGGTGATTACGGGTGACAAGAAGTGCAGGGAAGTCCCCAGAGAGATGCAGCAGTTAAGCAATAGTTTCTGTTAATAAAAAGCGAACTTCCTAAAAAGTAATAGAAGTAAAACATAAATAAATAAAGTAAATTCGATTTGAATTGTTTATGTTCTGGCTTAAATGAACAGTAATAATGACATCCACAGGAAGTTGTTTGCGCTTTTAATATAATTAATTGGAGATTTTATTTATTTATATATTGATTTTCTTTTTATCTATTTAGACGGGGTCGGGATATTGGGAATATTGGACAACTCCTTGATGCATCTTTTGACGCCTTGCCCTGATCTATCTTCATCAACTGCTCTTCTTCTCTCAATTGAGATGTGTTCAAGTGTCTTGCCGAGTTGAGAGCTTGTATGTATTTATGCTTCTACTTCGTCTGGGATTTTTAACTCCTTAACATATTTTTTATAGAATTTTGTAACCACCACATCTTAAGTCATTACATATGGTATTATTATTGTTTGTATATAATTGTATTAATTTTTTATATGCGATATAGACTATTTACAACCTTTGGATAGTGCTATGATTATAGTAATGTACCGTTTTATAGTGTGAGATCAAGCATCTCGAAATTATTTCTGATATATACTTAAGGCCACGATATCCTTTTATGAAAGCGGAATAAAGTAAAGAATTATGAAATCATAAGTAAATATTAACCATGAAAAAATAACCATAAAACATCAATTATACGATTTGCTTATTTTATTTAGGGGTTCATTTTTGATTTCATATTTATATTTCTCAAACATATTATGTGATACAATTCTCGGTGCAAAATTTATCATTATTTTTCACTATATCTTCCTCTGCTATATCCTCATCGATAGCTCTTCTTCGTTCAAGAACTATCAGTTCAAGGGTATTTCTAAATACTTTGGTTTGCATATATGCCTCGACTTCGTTGGATATTCCAAGTTATTTCAAATTCTCTTGTGAAATTTTATGAACATCCCATCTCAAGTTATTTCATTATGAAATTATTTTCGCTTTAAATTTATAGATCAAAGACAGTTCATTGGCAAGAATATAATATTTCCTTGATTTATCGTTTTTATCAAAGGCTATAATATCGACGCTAGTGACGCCAGCTTCTATCTGTGTTATACAGTTATTTTTTTGCCACAAATAAACATATCGGGTGATAATTTTTTATCGTGACATCTGTTTAATAGTCTTGTATCGGTTTTTATTTCAGCAAATTTATTTTTCATAATTTCTACGAATTTTTTTGTTTTTTAAATGTTTTCATTAATAATTATTTTTAAATGAATATAAGAATGAACTTCATGTTTATTTCAAAAAAAATGTTTTAAAGCTTCAAAATTATTGGTAAATAATATATTTGCTCATATAAGCCAATAGTCTTGATTTTGATTTCGATTCATGTATCTGAAAAATGACTTTTTATATAAATCTATTGCTTTTAAAACTGTATCAATTAATTTAAGACGAAACATAATGCTTGAGAACTCTCTAAAATTTATAAATCGGTAAACCTAGTATATTCTAATACAATTAAGAAATCAATTTTTTATATCAAGAAGTCACATTGAAACAAAGATAAATGCTATTTTTTTTATTTAGGATTATTAAGTAAAGACATGTAAACATAAATTTCATGACTCGTTTGGTATTAATGACTAGGCAAGCCATTATATTTTAATATTAAACTTATCTTTGAAAAGGCATGTTAAAACTAAATAATTCATAAATGAAATCACGTAAGAAATTTTAGTAATATTAAATGTAATTTGTTTTAATTTCTTATAAAATGATCTAAAGGGCACATGTTTTTATTATGTTGCATCCTTTTTAAAATAAAAGCGAATAAGAAAATAAAAATACACGTATTAAGTATTATTATATATATTAAATATGGTAGGTTCGATATTAATTATCTATTTCATCGTATTAATAATATCCGGAAACAAACAATTCAAGCTAAATCAGATTATTTTTCTTTTAATATCATACATAGCATATAGTTTTGCTGATGTTGAGTATTTATAAATTTTTTTACTTTATATTGGTTGAGTCTTACAATTTAATTTGCAGTTTAGCGTATTTGCAGTATTTTTCCTTAATTGATTACTTCCTTTATAGAAATCGTATTGGACTTTTTGTATTTATCTAGTTTTTTTTACCAAATAATTTTGTGATAAAATTAATTTAAACAATTATCCAAGATCGAGTATTACTTGTTTATATTCATTACGAGGTTATAGAATATAAAATATTTATTATAAAATTTAGATCAAGTTATTTTTAATTCTTGTAATAAACGTCTATTTTAAATATTTTAGTAAAACGTTGATTTACGCACATATAGACATCTTTAAATATTTATAATGCTCTTTTAACACCTAAAATATATAAAAAGATTATTTTTTATTTAGATCGCATTTATATAGCACATTTCCCTAAATAATATTTAATTTTTAATATGAAATAAAATATACCACATTGATGATCTTAAAATTTTCGTATTTTCAAATGTGCTTTTTTTATTTTAATATATAGGGGAAAGGATATTTAAACATCCTAGTTCTATCGGTGCTGTTTATTGAATTTTCAATTTAGATGATGTTCAAAAAAGAAAACTAACTGTCACAATGTGTATAATAATTTTTGCCATTGTTATTAAGCTGTGAATACTTAAACAATTCTGAAATAATATTTATTCTGTAATTTTTTTTAATGCTCAGCTATAACCGAAAGTAAATTATATCTAAGTATATACATGCGGTACATATAATATTTGAATAAAGCTTATAAATCTTTGATATAAAAACAAGTCCTAGTTTCATAAAAAAACTTATCTTCATCATATAAAAAAATTATAAATTTGATGTTTTTTTAACTTACTTATAGTCGAAAACACAACAATAAATAATCACCAAAGGCAAATTAAAAGTTTTATATAAATTATATGCACTGAAGTTGTATGCTCGCTTCTATTTTTTACGATATACTTATTTTAAAAAAATATCTAAATTGATTTTTTACCCTCTACTAAAACATCTCTAAGTGTATGATTCTTATCTTAAAAATATTTTTTTTTATATATAGTTAATACCGTTAGATTTTGGCATTTTATGAGGTGAAATGTAAAATATAATAAAATTAAGCTAAATTATTCTGGGTCTCTTGTATTTTATGGATAATGCTGTAGGATGAGTTTTTGTTTTATAAATATTGATAAAATAGTAAAATGTTTACATTAACTTAAATAGAAACAAGGTTTTTTTAGGTTAGGATCAATAAAATATGATAAATTTTAAATTATTTTAATGTCAAATTAATATTATGAAATTTGAATATTATTTTAGAATTAATTTCAGGAAAATAAAATTTCATGTTTCACAAAATTAATTTCTGATTGAAATTTACCTACAAAGTTGTCTCGGTTAAGTTAAAATGTTCATGATAAGTTCTACATTTAAAGTTAAAATCACAAAAAATCCCTAATATATACATTAATAAAGAAATAATTATTTCGTGTAGTAAATTTTGATCCGAATTAAAAGTAGTGGCGCAATTGGTTTTACATACACATCAGATTCATTTATATATTTATAATTAAAGAATTCCTGTAAAATAACTTTTCATAAATACATGTTTGTAAATTGACATGTTGCTCCAATTAAAATAAGAGCTGTATTTTACAAGTCTAAGATTGTTTTCGTCTGATCATTTTTCTTAAGTTAAAGATACAAAGGAAGGGATTTATAAAAACACCCTTTATTTATTTTTATTTAACAGATAAAAACCTTATTAAATCGTGTTTGTCACTTATAAGCATAATACTTAAAAATATATGATGAAAATTAGAGCACATCAGAAAATAATATATATATTTATAGATAGAATTTACTAATTTATTGTCATTCTTCTATATTGACTGAATCTCAATTTATAAATTATATTTGTATAGTAAAATATGAGCATAGTTTTCTGTATATAGTTCTATTATTCTTTGTAAATAAATTGATTTATCATTTAAAATTAAGTAAGAAAAGCTTCGAAAAGTAGTATAACTTTATATATAAAAAAATACTTTAACCATGAAAAAGGTGTTTTGATAGTTGCATCCTATATATAGAAGAAGAGTAAACTTTAGTAACTTACGGAAATGTTTTGTAAATGGTTGTATACCAACAGTAAAGATGATATAGAATATAAATAAGAGAATTTTATTATTCATTTATATTTGTTTCAGCCCTATATTTGGGAATTATTTGAAACCTGTATTTTAGTTTTGCAATAATAAATATATAATTCATTAAAATTCAATTTTTATCCCATATAATAGGAAATATATTCTATTTATGAACATTTTTACCACATTTTTATGTAATTTTTTTTTAATTTTTTTACATAACTTTTCTACTTTTCAATCTTTTTTTATGCCTATTTAAATAATAGAATTTCTCACCAAGTTGTTATAGATAATCTCATGTGTCTATTTGTGCTTTTTCTTATTTTTTTCTTTTCCATTACTCCTTTTCTTATTGAAGTGATCATATCGTTTTAAAATAACACATTATTTTATGGATGCTCCAAAAAAAACATTGGACCAGATTTTAAGTTCTAAAATCTTTAACTTGACTAATAAAATAATATTCTTTATCATTATTTTTGCGGTTTGTGCATCCTAAAAAGCAAATTTTAAAGGGATGGATTTTATATGATTTTTTGTAATTAATATTTTATTTTCTTTCACTCATTAAAGACTGCTAATCCGAAATTAAAAACAAATGTTTGCATTAAAGTCTTCTGAGGTTTTTAGATTTTATAAAAAATTTTGAGATTATGCGAGTAGTCCCACTAAAACATCACTAAAATCATACTTTTTGTTATTTAAAATATTATTGTATAAAAAAATTAAATAAGCAATTATCTTGAGATATATAGGTAAATTAAATAAAATTATATACTATTTATGTATCTTTACAATGTGTAAGCAACAATGAGACATCTATATGCCATTAATGAATTCAAAGCGGCTATTTATGAATGCAAAAGATACATATAAAACTTACTTCATACTTCTTTCGTATTTATTTACTCATTTTAATTGGTTTAAAACACGTATTTATATATGTTTGCTCAAATATTTCGGAGTTTTTTTGCCTCATCGGATCGCGTATGTATTTTCTTGTGAAATCAAGGATATAAAATAATGGGTAATAGATCCTTTTGTATTTAGTAGAAGTTGTTAATGTGATTATTGACTTTTAAAAAAAAATTATAAAATATATTTAAACAACGGTTTAATCAAATAAGATTACCTAAAAAGATGATTCACTGAAATAAAGCGTTAATTGATAAATAATGATTGAACTTACGTAACCTCATAGTAGAAAGAAACCCATATAACCTACGCACTATAAAATTACCAAAAAATGCACCTTTTTAGCGGGTACAAAAACTCAAAATTATCGCATGATAGCATAGTTTTTTTATGTTTTCGGAAATATAAAATTATTCACAGTATACTTGATCTGATAAAACCATGCAAAATGTACATACATTATCTACGATAGAAGATTAACATGCAATAAATCTTATTGGACTTTGAAAAATATTAAATATCGCGGATCGGGTTCGGGAAAAATAATAGATTATGTACTATTTTTATAATATAAGACAGCCATATTGGGATGAGGGTTCTCTGGGTTTAAGATTTAATGAACAATATGTTGTCCAGATTCAATAAAATATATTTTTCTGGGCGAATTGATAATTTTAAACTTCTATTTCATGTAAGTAGATTTGTAATTTGTCTATTAAAACCTTTTTATCTATATTCTTATGTATCTAATTAATATGTATTTTTAAAATGTATATATCATAAGAGAAAGGATCATTATTCAGCCGTAGATATATCAAAAACTTCTATTGTTCTCGTAATTTATCTTAAGAACGATTTGAATTTTGAATTTTATTAGCTTTCACTAGCCTTTTTACCATTTATAACCAATATTAGATGATATTCTCAAATACAAAAAAGTTTAATCATATGTCACCAAAGTATCAAAAATCATTGTATAGATATATTTAATTGCATTCATTCAATGCTTAATTTTTCAAAAATATCCATTGATATCATTTGAGCGATTTATATATTTTTAATTACTCGAATAACGTATAATACTCAAACGTTTACATCTATTCACTTTTTATAATTAATATTATATATTATTGGTTTCCGGATGTGGTATGGTTAAGTGTTTTACAAGTCTGTGCTTTTATGAGTAGTTGCGGGTTGTACTATATACCACCCCACTAATTCATCAACAAATTCACTCTAAAGAAAAATAACTAAAGGGGGTAGCCAGTAATAAACCATAAAGCATTGTGAAATGTATGGTTGCTGTGTTAGCCGTTGAACTGTGCCTCCAGTATGTGAAAGGATCCTAAACCTTTCAGTAAGGATATAGATGAGTGTAAATGTAGTCGTAGCTTGTATACCTTAGCGATGAACAGAAGACAGAATCTCATACCCTCCACATAATGACTTAAGCACATGAGAAAGGGCCTAATCCACGGTGATTATGGGTGGCAAGAAGTGCTGGAGGAGATCCATAGAGATATGTAGCAGTATATTTAGGTTCCTATGCGTAAAAATCTTACTAACTAGAAGCAATAGAAACTAACATTTATAAATAATAGTAAATTCGACTATGATTTTTTTTATTATTCTACTTTTTAGAAAATCTATAAGATGTATAAGATTTCTTTTTTGTTAGTTTATACGTAAAATACTTATAATTATACCATACTTTTCGTTCTGTTTGTCTGTCAAAAATTTTACTGGTAGACTTATTTATATTATCGGGGTAAATTTTTAATTTGACGGGAAAGTATAAGAACCGAGGCAAAATAAAAAATATATATAAACGATCAAATGAATTTTAAAAGGTGCAAAGTATATCACAAGTATGCCAAAATAATTGAATCATAAAGTTTTTAAAAATTTATTAAAAACGTTTGGATTATAATTTTTAAGTTTAGCTTTAAAGCGAAAGTCATATATAAGGTTCATCAATCGACATCTTCTAGTCAATTATACTTAATATATCTCAAGTTTGACGATGATTACGTGATAAACTATATATGTCCTCCGTTTTCAGGATTTATTAAGTTTTTATTATTGTTCCCGATGAATACTTATATTAAACGCTTGATGCCATGTTTCATGACTTGAGATAGCGTAATTTCAGATACCAAAATTCGGCTAATAAAGAGTTAGTAATGCAAACGAAAGCGTAAGCATGGTGCAGACAATAGGATTGAGGAAGACACTTACACCACTAAGTATGGAAAGAAGACTTTGAACTAAAGAAGATTTATACGGTACAAGGTGAAAGAAGAAGAAGCAAAAACTAATCCTAAGATAATTCTGAAGTTTTACTTCAACAAGATTAAATACCTAAAAATCGAATTCGTTGATAAATGAATAAAAAATAAATAACCACTGGGCAATTTTTAACCATATAGAGACCATATATTGAATTTATACGTGTGTTTTCTGAAACAGTTTTCGAGTATTATTTTAATGGCTCTGTTCTGTCCCCCCTTGATATTATAAATTATAAGGTTTCAAATAACCCTTTAAATATATTTAAGGGGCATCTAACACGCTTGATTGACCCTCTATTATGTTTTTATTGATGACTAATGGTTCATTGATTTAAACCCATATGTTTATCTTTCCTAGCACAGCCACGGAATCTGTTTAGAATTTCCTTCACGCCTTTCTTGGGTTTTTTATGTTATTTAATGATGACTATAGACTTATGAATGTGTTTATTGGAATTTCTAGTTACTTTTATAATAAAAATAACACTTTATTCATAAAAAATCCTTGTAAACAGATCGGGTCTTGCATAAATGGGACATTTCTGACTCGAAGTTTTTTTATCGCATATAAGACATCTAAATTCATAAATGCCAGGTCTAAATTTTTTCTTGTTCTTTCATATAAGATTTAGATCAATTACAATTTTCATCGGTTTTTATATCTCCAATAGTTTTAAAAAACTTAGTAAATGCCATCTACCAAAAAAATTAATTTGATATTTTTTTCCCACTAAATATATCATTTACCCACTATAAAAAAGGTAAAACTAGTGGAATGAAAAGTATTGAAATATACAATTGTTTCATGTAGTTGTTTTCATAGTGAGATTGGCGTAATATTTTCATTATATTGCATTCTATCTAAATAAAAAATTCTCCATTATTAGGATTATGAATTCTAAAATTACGCTTTTTTATAAAAATTATCGTTAAATGTTTTTCAGAATCATAATTTTTATTTATTATACAACGTATTTTGTTACTAAGCTATTCATAAATTTGTTTAAAATCAAATATATGTGAAAACACTACATATCTAGATAAAAATATTTTTTCTTTAGGATCATTGTTATAAAATAAACATAAATTATTATATTTGCCTTCTAAATACACTAAATACAACAATTAAAATTTTTATGAACTTATTTTAAGTAAAACTTCAAATACCAATGAGAAATTTAAATATTACCATAAAAGAATAAATTTAGTTATACCAATATATACTAGAATCTCTAAGTATTTTTTATTTAAGGGCTATATTTATAGTCGTAATTTTAGTTTTTGTTCTCAGGCATAGGTTGCTTGATTCTCTGTACGCACAGCGTATTTATACTTTCGGCTATCTTCTCCTCTCCAAAGTCTTCTTCAATACCCCACCTTCTTTCGAGACCAATTAATTCAAGGGTTTTTCTCAATCCCAAGGTACCCATAAATAAATATCTTAAATTAATCAAAATTTATTAAGCTTAAATTTATATAATTCTTATTGATCTTTTATGAAATTACTAAATAATAATATAAATTGGTTAAGCTTGAATTTATAAAATTGTTGATAAGATTTCACGGAATTACGTTAAGAATAAAATAAATTTGTTAATCTTAAATTTCTAGAATTATTAATTATCTTTTATGAAATAGCAAATAATAATCTTAATTTTTTATGCTTAAATTTCTAGAATTGTTATTAAACTTTCTTAAAAATTAAACCCGTTTTTCTTAATTAAATTTAAAAATTTTTAACACCCCTAGTCATGACAAACGCATCCGATCTTGTAAGTTATGAAGACCAAGAAAAACATGAGCAAGCGAAAACGAAGTCAATATCCTCAGAATTAAACACAACATCTTATTTCAAGGACTTTCTTCTTCGTGAGCAATTAAGTCAGTCGATATCAGATGTTCAATTCGAGCATCCATCAGAAGTACAACAGCTATGTATCCCGAAAGCAATTCTAGGAATTGATATTCTTTCTCAAGCAAAGTCAGGCACAGGAAAAACAGCCGTATTTGTTCTTAGTACTTTGCAACAGCTTCAACTTCCTTGTAAAAAATCAGTGACCGTAGTTGTAATAGTGCACACAAAAGAAATGGCAGTACAGGTAAAAAATGAGTACTCACGGTTTCTTACACATTTCAACGATATGGTTTCTGTTGGTGAGTTTTATGGAGGATTGCCTTTTAATATTTCGGAGCAAGAAATACAAACCAATCCACCAACAATTTTTATAGGAACTCCTGGAAGAACCATTGATCTTCTTGAGAGAGGAAATATAAACTTTTCAGAAGTAAAGCATTTTATTGTTGATGAAGTTGATCATATTATGAGTGATTTGAAGATGAGACACGCTTTACAAAAAATCATGTATTATACGCCTGTTTCTAAACAAACCATGATGTTTACAGCAACTTTAAATCAAGAAATAAAAGATACCTGTCTTTTATTTCTTCGAGACCCGTTTGTTGCTTGTATTGATGAAGAAAAAAAACTTAGGTTGAGAGGAATTGATCAGCAATTTGTTGATATTGGTAAGAAAATTGAAGGGAAAGAATCTTTAAATATTGATACTGTTAAATTTTCGGCTCTTTCCGCTTTGATCGACGAGACTGAATTTTCTCAAATGGTAATCTTTGTTCGTGATAAGAATCGAGCATCGAAACTTTGTGAGTCTTTAAAAAGCGTGGCTTTCCCCAGTATTGATATCCATTCGGGAATGAATGTAAAAATGAGAATGGAAAGATTTAATGATTTTAAAAATATGAAGAGTAGAATTCTTGTTACTACTAATCTACTTGCAAGAGGCATTGATGTTCAAGATGTTAATTTAGTGGTAAATTATGATATGGCTGAGTCCTCAGATACTTATTTGCATAGAGTTGGAAGAGCAGGAAGGTTCGAGACCAATGGAATTGCCGTGAGTTTTATAGACAATGAAAATGATCGAAAGGTTTTAGAAGACATTCAATCAAGATTCGAAGCTAATATCAAAGAAAAGGAGTTACAATTCGAATAAATTATATATTTAAATCCAGGGTTATAAATTTCCATAATATTAAATATAGGTTACTTTGATTTCTTGCCACAAAATCCTGTATAAGCTAACTTCAGAATGCTCTTTAGAACATATTTAGCTGATAATTTTTTCACCTGTCATAAAAACAATATTTTTTATTCACCTCTGCTTTTCAGACATATTAGTTCAAATTTATTTCTCAATCCTATCTTTATGCTTCAACTTACTTTGGAATTCCTAACTCTTTAATATACAATTTATGGTAATTTGTACCCATCTGTCACAATTTATGACGGATACGAAATGATAGTGTATATTTTAATATTCCATTTTAATTGTTTTTATTTAATGCCTAGTTGCAAATACGAATATTTATATGTGATTCCGTTACTTAATATCTCATATTTGTAAATATTATGCCACCAATTATTCAAGACACTTTAATTCATCATATTTGACAGAAGAAGACCAGTTGATAAAAATAGATCAGGGGAAGGTGTCAAAAGATGTATCAAGGAGTTGTGAAATATTCCCAATGGGCTGACCTGACCACAGATAATGGAATTTTTAAAAAGAAACTTAACCCATAAATAAAAAATATTTGTATGCCACCAATTATTTATAAGTGGTCTCGGTTGAGTGGTGGAAATATTGGACCCTGAATCTACAATTTAGATAAAGAGAATTCGATTCCTCCTCGCGCAAGGGCACTGTAGAATTAAATGTATTTCAATGCAATAACAATTAGATGGATAATATAAATCTAACGCGACAATCTGATCGGAAATATAAGAAAGCCATCACAGAGATCAAACACTTGATTCTGCTACAACTTAAATTTAATATCGCTTAAGTGAAACCCACCTTTACTATAATGGTAATGTTTCCCAAAAGCGGTCACCATATCACCTTGTTGGTATTATAACTGTAAATCCCGAATCAATTTAAAAAAATTAACTGTGTATTAAAGATTGGACAATATTTTTAACTTATTTTATAATGTAAAGAAAATTCATTAAGTAAAAATTTTCATGAAAGATGTTCCTGATTGATCAGCCAACCGGACAACCGCTACAGAAAAACATCCCTTAATGCCAATATGGCTGGCTTTGACCACCTACACTGGCTTTCTAGAATCAATATAAGTTTGTATTAGCTCCAAAATCAAGTGTATGTTCAAAATCGAAGGCCCTGTTCTCTTACTGTCGCTCAGCCTAATGGTATATCTATATTCATTGTAGCTAAACGGAAATAGTTAACAGTTATGTTTTATCATACCCTTGCGTGTCGAAGATTCGAACTTTCAGGATTTAAAATGATGATTCTGGGTCGAATATTTCCATCACCCTGCCATATCAACTTATAAAATTATAGTATTCACATTAATTCTAACGGATTTAATTAAAAGATAGGATTATAATACCCTTTCCTTTTTTTTGTATCTATATTAGATTTTCACTGCTAAATTATTTAACCTTTACAGGAAATCATTTATGTCAAATTTATACTGCTCTAGAAAATGAAATAATTGATTATGTCGACCGATGTGGAATGGGTTTTGATATTCAAAAAAATTGGAATAAAAAAATAGAGCATGTTCGGATATTATAACTAATGTCTTATTACAATAAAAGCATATAGATACTATAAACAAGCAAAAAAAACACAATCCAGGCAAGAAGAAAATTTCTGGGCAAAATTTTGAAGGTTCTAAATTAGATTTTATGCAAATCCTCAAATCAAGCCTTTTGTTATTCTAAAGTGAGAAACTTTTTTGTCAGTAAAGTCTTAGGTATATCTAAAAATAAATTCGTTTTTTTTTAATATCTGCAGCATTCAGCAAAAATAATAAATATGTTCGATGAGATCGAGTAACAAAAATTATTTTGGATTTTTTATGTGAGAAAGTTTGGTAGGCGTAAATATTTTATTTAAGATCGTTATATGATTTTTTGGCACTTGTTATGATTGAAAAATCGGAAGAACAAAAAAATGTTTAATACTGTTTAATTCGATAGATATCTAATTTTTGTATTTGGATTTTATGGAATATGTAAATGTGGATAAATTTTTTTTTTCGGCTATTTATAAAAAAAAGAATTTTCAAATAAATATTTTGTAGATCGACTAAAGATATGTCATTATGATTTCTATTTTGATTAAAATAGCGGAAAGCATACGAATTAAGAATACTTTAAAGTTGAGTAGGCTTTAATAAAGCAAGATGTTCCAATTCTAAACAGAAAAAATGGGAATTAATATACTTTTACTCAATATATTAGATAAAACCAAATATAAATAATAGTTTATCACAATTTCTTATTTTCATTTTTTTGTGCTTACAACAAACTATGGGGTAAAAAGTAAATTTGGGATTACAAATTTTGAATATATGGATTTATTCTATAATTTTTGATATATTTTTTTATGTTTTAATATTTTATTTATAACCTGATCGGCAGCTTAAAATAGACATATATTTTCTCAAATAGTCTGCTATTATTTGCCGGTTTTGGCATATAAAAATTTGCATCTAAAATAATCCAAACCCCAAAATTTTTACTTTTTGAAACTGCTTTTACCCAAAATTACTTCTTTTAATTTCCCCAATTGTATTATTTTTTATTGTTTAAAATCTAATATAGAGCCTTTGCATTATGTAATCCATAATTATATATATAAATGCAGAATCTGGATTTTAAAAATCAACCAAACAATAATTATTTGATATTTTAGGCTTAACTAGAAACAAGGTTAAAAAAAAATCCAAGTATTTTTGTGTGGATTGATTTTAATTTTAAATTGATATTAGGCTGAGAAATAGGCTTATTGTCCAGAACACACGACATTTAAAGTGATTAATTACAAGCAGGACTATTCTAATATTATTAATCATTTATTTTATATAGATTGACCAGTTGGTGTTCTATAAAAGAATCAGTTTTTGTGAAGAATTTATTTTCACAGAATTTATAATCAAATTGTATTTCAAATACATTGCTTTTCAGGGTTTAACATATATATTCGTGTTAATATAACTTCTAAGATATTATTTTTATTTTATATTAAATTTATCGAAAATAAAATTCCGACCTTAGTTACTATATTTGCTATTCCAAAAAATAATTATCCATAAAAAATATTTATAGGTCTTAAAAACCAAAATAAAGGTTTTTTTCAAACTCCAATTAAATTACTTCAATATATCACAAAATTTTTCAAATAATTCTATTTTATCATCTTTATAAATATTCAAGATAAGAAAATTTCCAATAATGCATAAATACCAGATTAAAAATATATTCATCTATATTTGTCTAATTTACACACACCGAAGATATGATAATTTAATTTTTAGATATATTTATATGAATTTTTTCGAATCTAGTGAGTTCCCCCCTTTAATACCTTTTTCTATGATGATGTATTAGCTACTAAACCACCTAGTATTGTTGATGCAGTTTGAATTTAGCAAAGATAATTATAGTATAAATAGTGAGATATTTATTTATGGGTTAATTTTCTTTTTATCGATTTTATCTATTTAGACGTGGTCAGCGTGTTGGGAATATTACACAACCATTTGATGCATATTTTGACACCTTCCACTGATCTATCTTTATCAACTGCTCTTCTAATCTCAAATGGGATATGTTAGAGTGTCTTGCGAAGTGTGAGAGCTTGCATGTATGCTTCTACTTCCTCCGGATTTTTAACTCCTTAATATATTTTTTATGTAATTTTGTAACCAATCCATCACAAGTCATTGCATATAGTATTATTCTTGTTTTAGATTTGTAAATTAAATCAAGTTAATTCGCCAAGATGTCATACTTCCTATATTTCTCATTCTCAACTTCGGTTAGGTTATCAAGGCTAGTTATACCTATTTCAATCAGGGTAATCATATTTTCTTTATTATCGTATAGAAAAATATCAGAACTATTTTGTTTGGTTAAAATTTCTGTTTTTATTCGGGCATCAACTTTTATTTCTGCATTTTCGTTTTCGCTGATCTCTTGTACTGAGTGAGTAGTATAAATATAAATGTAAAAATATATGCACTTTGCAAGATATAAATGTAAGAAATGGATGCTGCATTGAAAAAAATGAAAAATGGGGATATATTTTAATGATAATTCGCGCGGAATAAATCCCTCTGATAATACGAAAAATGTGGACATTTATATCGCAAAAAAATTAAAAAGGTTCAAAATAAGAAACATCGTATTGCATGAATGAACTCACATATGCATTCGAATAAAAAATCACATCTATATAAAAAAACAATCTATAAAACGAAAATATTTCTTTAGAACTACGTGCATATTTTATAAACTTAAACAACAAAAATATTATTTTCCATTGCAAATTACCGCACATTTAACATAATTAAACTATTGAACGTTTTTCTAATACAAAAAAAAACAATATATTTGGAATACGCATTATATAATTATTGTAATTTATCTTAATATCAAAAATACAATGATAGAAATGTAACTGAATTATGCCATTGAGAACTCGCTTGGTGCATATAGAGAGTTTACAATAATATTTATATGATTTTAGCAAAACAATAAATAAAAATATGATAAAATTTTTACCAAAATAAAAATGAATCTATATTTTACATTCATCTTCGCAATATTAATTCCGCTCTATTATAAAGAAAATAATCCAAGCGTCAATAAATTCAAGTTCTAACTTATACAAAAAATTAAAGCAACCATTTTGTATGAATTAGTGGACGTAATGTTTTTACATTTATTTATTTTTTGTTTAAGGTTTTTAACATAATTTTGTATTTTCTTAAGTCTATGAGGCTGAGATTTTCAGATCCCTAATAATAAAATACTGTATTGATGATGAATTATTTATAAATTATAGCCATACTTGAAAAATAAGAATTGTGCAGCATAATGAAATGTAGAGTAATTTAAATTTTTTGTAAATATTCCGAAATTATATATGAATATTGTAATTACCGTTTTTAAACATATTTATCTTGATTTTTATTTTTTATATAAAAAACTAGCCAAAATTATAATTTTGCTATTTTTTCAAGATATGATATCAAAACTATGATAAATTTTAAAGAAGATGGCGAGAGAGAAATGTCGAAACTAATTTTTCTGAACAGTATGAATTTTTTTCTTTTTGTAAATAAATAGGGGTGTTCTTTTTTGTAATCTAAAGTGCTTAGTGGATTTGATAAATCGTACTGATTTATATCAACTATTAGATGATAAAGGTAAGTTTAACAAATTGTGCAACATACTTATTTTCTTACAATGGTTGTAAATTATTTATGAAAAAAAGGATTGAAAATATTTTATATTAAATGGGCTATAGATGCGTGATAATATTCTAAAAAAACTATTTAAGTTGCGTAAAACATATAATTATGGAATATGACCATGTAATTTATATTTTATTATAAAAAAATCTAAAAAAAGCGTATTTTTATCCCTGAACACATTTACTAAATATAATAGAATTTATAAAATCATATAGAATGTTTTCAATTAATCACATTTAAGATTTTTTTTATTTGCACAAATTTTTTTTTTACAATTAATTCGAAATTTACATCAAGAGCAAATATTAGACACTGTCAATATTTCGACGTATTATAAAGAAGCCTGAACACTATAATTCGAATTCTAAAATAGATTGAAAAAAACCTACACATGAATTCTACGAAAAGCAATGGAATAAAAATATTTTCAGTATTATATGTTTTGATTTTTCTATCTAACACAATACACTGTTGAAAATACAAATTTTGACGATTTTTACTAGAAAAATCGCACATTATATGATTTTATTTGGGTTGAAACATCTTAGTCCTATGTTCGAAAATTTCATAAGGTGGATATTTAGTGATGCTCAGGTGTCCATAACGATAACTATCTGGTACGTCTGTAAAATTAAATATGAAGGCATTTTCTGTTTTTTAATAAATACACGACTGGTTTTGTTTCAAAAAATTGTATCTTAGATATCTTTAGCTTACTAATTATCCGTAAAATATTTCCTGCAAAATGTAAATCGTATGGTGTAAAATATGAAAATGTAGCTAGCTCTTGTTTTTGTATCCAGAGATTTCTATCCAATCTTTACTAAATTTATGGAAAATGTGATGGTGGGAGATAGGCATATTTTAGGCTATTCAAATATGCAGATACCGAAGTTAAATATAAATGTTTAATGAAGCATGTGTGCTGTTTTATAAACAAAATTTTATATATAAAACGATTATAGTATTATTGTGGACAATGTCTATTATTTATGTCTTTTAATTCGTGGTGCCCAAACAAGTATCTTATTTTAAATTCGTCGAAACTGATCTCGCTATTCATACGTGAAAAAACAAAGGCAGGCATCATATTTGATAGCGTCAATATTATTACCCAATCAATATGAATTTAACTTTGTATACTTGATTTTTTTATAAATATAAGCTTTTTAATATAAAAAAACACGAGTAATTATTTGAAATTTTATGAGAAAACGTGTTGTTAGTGATAAAAATTTGAGAATTTTATTTTTATATTATTGGCGTTGGCTTTGATATATTTATCCCATTACAAAAATCGAGATTTATATACAAAAAAATAACAATCTTATATAAAACTATATTTCCAAGTGTTTTTATGGCATTTAAGTGCTAAAATGAGAGTGCATTTAGTGCAAATGGCCAGAAAAGAAATTCATATAAAATATATGATATTGTCTATTTCATTTTTTTGCTTTGTTAACATTTTATCGGTGTATTCTCAAATATCAGTATCCTATTTATTAATTCAAAGATGGCGCACTTCAGTGGCATTTTTGTCTTCAAAGTGGCTTTGAAACACACGGTAAAATTATTACCATGATTTGCCAGCCTATTCACTGCAAAAACTATTCATAAAGCCATGTAACTCCAATAAGTAGCGTTTTCTGTTTCTATGGTTAAAACTATCATTTTTTATATAATACGCGGTTATATATCATGTAAATACTTAATATTTTTTAATATTTGTACTGATTTTAGAAATTCTTAAAAATATTATATGCTAACACTAAGACTTGTGCCTATTTAAATCATTTATTTCTAACATGTAGGTTTTATTTTCCAAAAATCTTATTTGCTTTCAATTTTACGTGTATTTACCCCTTTATCCATTGTTTTAAAAATACTTAGAACGACTATTCAAATACAAAAATACTATCGTGAGTAAATCATACATGTATTATATATATTATATTGCGATCTTTTATTTTTCAGCTTTGTTTGTTCGGCTGAAATCTTTCTAAAATAAATAAAAGATAATTAAAATTAGATACAATGTAAAATTGTAGACATGGTGAAATATTTGGCAGAAATAACTTGATCGGGTAGTCATTAATTATTATAATGTGTTTTTTTTATTATTTTATTTGTTAGAAATCGAGTTATACTTAATCAAGTTATTTATCAGATAAAAATCCATCTGGTTTGAATTTTAAGCCTTTATTGTAATCGTTTATTGTTCGGTTAACGTTAGGTTATTTTCCATTTTTTTTGCAAATATTTCTGATTATTAAGTTATTTTTATCAACATTATGATAAAAATATTGCTGGAATCATTAATGTATTATATTTTTATGTCTGTGTAAAGGAAATTCACGGTAATTGCGAGTTTTTTATCTTTTAAAACAATTAATAATTTAGTATAATTCGCTGAAGTTAACCTGTAAGTTAAAAGTTTATTTTTCGAGCCCAATATTATTTTCACAATTTTATGGTTTTCTGATACGTTTTGGCTAATGTGCATATATAAAAATTCAAAAAATTAGACTTCTCGATAGCTGGCTTTACATAATATATAAATATAGGCAATCATTTGAGTTCCATTACTAAATATGCTTAAATAATTCTTGTTATGCGAAAAGGTACAAAATAAGGTATTATCTATACTGTATATCTTTTTTATTTAAATGTGAATGACTGCTTCCTGTATGAAAATATAATGAAAGTTGTTTTAATATAGAAAATGTGGCTTTAAACGTTTTTCTCTTATTAGACAATTAAAATATTTTGTTATTTTAACAAATAAAAATATACATTAAAAAAATTAATAAAGATAAGAAGCTAGAAGAAATTTTTAAGTCAACGATAAATATTAAAAACATGAACAGTGCAACGCGTAAACTAGAGTTTAAGCGTAAGTAGGAGATTTCGTACATTTTTTAATATTTAAAATAGATTTCAGAAAAGGTATTATGATTAATACTATTTTGCATGATATCACTTTGAAACCTATAAAAAATTTACGTTTGTATGCGCAATGGTTTGATGATTTTAATATGATAAATATATTGATCACACTGGTTTAAGAAATAAAAAAAATAGAAAGATTTTTAAAAATAATAATAATTCACGATGTATTAGAGGCTTTGACGATATTCCCGGGGCTATAAAAGGGATATATGGATGCAAAAGAAATTATTGTTTCAAGCTTACAGTGAATCTCACTCTCGACTTTCGAAATCCATTATAGTAACCTTATGAATATGTCAAATGAACGTGGAATACTGAGAAAAAGAAATGCCTTTGGCTGTAAAAATAAGAAGAATATCCCATTTCCTCACGCCATTTATTCCTTTTAAGAAATGAAATGAGGAATTGTTCTTCAGTTCATGAAAATGATTTAAGTGTAATTTTATTATACATTTTTTATTTATAAAATAAATTAAAAGGCTTGAAAATTGAAATAAAAAAATTTAAAACAAAAAATAACACTGAATGAGCTATAGACTATAAAATAGATTACAGAAAAATATATCTTTTATGTTTAGAATAGATAATTAGACATAATCTTTGCTTATTTAATCGATAAACAAACACATTCTTGCATAATTTAATATTAAACTAAATAAAAACTAAAAGTATAGTGTAATATAAAATTATGCAATGTTTTCCGAGAGGATATTCCTTTTTAATTATGTATTAAGCCATTGTAAAGCATAAACTTATTATTTTATATTTATGCATCATGTAAAAATTTCAAGGTGTTGATTTATGACCATCGGAATTTAAATCTGTTGGATAAATTATTTCTGCTAAAAAATGGTTATTTTTTTGCAAAATAGAAAATTACTTGGTGGCCGAATTTTTTCCCGGTAATCTATGAGCTTTACAATTATCAATAAATTTAGATACTTAAAGAAATTTTTTTCGGAGATACGTGCGAAAGGACAATATATCATATACCTCGTAGATCTTATAAATTACTTGATTGCTGCTGCTTGACTCAAATCGTAATTTAACTATTAAAAAATTTATACCAATGAATAACTATACAGACCCTATTTTATATATGAATTTTGTGTTTAAGCTTATTATCATATCCTTAATTAAGAAATAGTAAAAATCGAGGGGCCACAAAAGTAATTATTTTTAGTTATATTGTGGCAAAAATCTAAGCTAAGTAGAAGAAAAGGTGTTTTTGAGATGCGATCTTAGTATTTACAAAAAGAAATTGTATTCCTGTTAAAATTAAATTCATATTTTTATCCTCCTCAGTTTTTACATTAGAAAATAGCGCATTCAAAGGCATACTAAAATACCTATTTATATATTAACAAGCTTTTATGCTGTATTTTGCATTAAGAATTATCAATAAAACATGGTATGGAAATGGCTACAGCTATATAATAAATTTTTCAATTTATTTTTCTTTTTCATATGAAGAATTTCATCGAAAAGATCTGTTTCTAGTTGTATTATCTGTTTTATATAGGATTTTAGAAGTCTAGCATGTTTAAAGCTGTTTTTTTATTTTAAAGATATTATACGGATTAATAATTTTTCTGAATCAATAAAAAGAATCATGGATTATTGAAAATTTGAACCATAAAATCATACAATTTGTATTTAATTTTATTTCAATCTTGGAATACTTTTAAGTACTATACATGGTAAGAATAGCAATCGTTTTTTAACATATTTATCTGCTATTTATTCTTTTTAATATCATTGAAACCTTAAAATTATTTTTTTCCTTTGTTTGCGGCCAATTTTTTATTCGTTTTATTCACTGTATATAAATCAAACCACTATCATTTACGAACGATATAATGATTTTAAACCATCTAATTTTATACTTATGTCGCATCGATTGACTTAAAAAAAATCCAATTCATATGTAAAAGGTTTTCAGCAACTATGATGATCTCTTCAGATGTCAATGTAAAATGTGATGCGCACCAGAAGATTTTTAGAAAGACCTTTAAGCAGGCTTAATTCTTTGATATCATATCAATCTATATGCTGAAATTAATTTTTGGTATTAATATTGAATTAAATACAATCATGAAAAAATGATTTTCTTTAAATCCAAATCAATAACAGATTGTGACAATTAAAAATACATGAAACCAAAAATTTATCTAAAAAAGATATACCATATATATTTAAAAATTTAAAGTGCACTGGTTCTGTGATTATATTTTTGGCAAAAATATATCAATAAAAATATTTATGAAATTTCCCCTTCAAAATATTTCAGTATGTGTTTAAAAAAATAGCATGATAATAAAACCCCACATACCACTTTAAAACTTAGAAAATATGATAGAATCTAGAAAAACGAAATTATATAATTTTATATGTAAATGATTCAAAGTCAACTTTAAACAATCCTTTCAAATAGAAGAAACATCGTCTTAGGAAAATACGGACGTTTCTATAATAATTATTAAGACGAAAATGTCCTAAAAGCGCTATAGGGTATCAGATTTGACTTTTGATATCTATAGATACCCTTCTTTAGTATGTACAATCATTATATCTTTTAGGCAAAAAAGTGTCTTAATTCTCGTTAATACTACATAAGATAAATTTTCTAGATACTGCAATCAGAAATTATACCTTATCACCAACATAATCAAAATTAAAAAAAAAATAGACTTTATAAAACTCGAAAAGAAATTCAATCAAGAAGCCTTATAAAAACTTATTAAATCTTTTGAAGCCATTACAATAACACAAATGAAAAAATGAAATTTTCGATAGATATTCAGTACTTAAAGCTGCGATTTATAAATTTTAATTAAAAGAGCTGATTTTTTATTGATTTTTCGAACTCATCACGATCATATTTAGCCCCATACTTTATTCCGAGTGGAAGTTAAAAAAATGATGAGGCTTCAGATCATAAATGTACTAAACTTTCAATATTGGGTCGGATCACTGCAATTTTTTTTTAAAAAACAGGATGGGCACACTTTAAAAGTACATCAAAGAGAGAATGTGATTATAGTTCAGTTATTACTGCATTCGAATGATTTTTTTTAGATATATTATTTGGGTATTTTTAAGTCAGATAGAAAATAAAAAAAAATGATTTTTCAGTGGTTTAAATCAATTTAAAAAGAAATTTATTTAATTATGCAAGGAAATAATAAAATAATATCATTATATATGAGTTTTACAGGGTATAAATGGAAACCCTGAAAGTATGTGATTTCAACAGCTGTACATATCTTTTCTGTATATAATATTTGATGTGATTAAATACAAGACAAACAAATCCTATATCGAAATTTTTTTGAGTTACGAGATTTGATGCATGAATTAAGGTTAATATAAGGATTTAATCGCTCGATAAATAAATAATAAAAAATCGGAAATTTAAATATCGAAAATTATGGCTCGTAAAAATATATAAATTTGTGCAAAGTTCTTTTCCTAATATTTCGCAGCTTCTTGAATATAAATGTATTTTTAGCAACAAAAATCAAAATAATTATATGTATCAACCAGTATACCTGAATATCCCTATAAGCTCCCATTTGAGACTGGAATGAAATAAAACATCCTATAAGCCTTCTAACGCAAATACGATACATATCGATATAACCGTGCATTGTGATTCTATTAATGAATATTCTCTAATATATATTATAAGAATATTAACATCGGAGGAAATAGATTCGCCCTATATATTTTTTTTTATAAAAATATAAAATAAATCTAGTAAAAACTGTTTTTAACATGAAATTTATATCCTTTAGATGAAAATATTTACCATAATCTTAAGATTATAATAAAATCAGTAGAGTCGGAATGAAAATAATGCTTCTAAATAGAGCTCAATTGATTTTGTACAGAAAAATTATCCTTTTTGGCTTGTAAATAATTTTTAATTTAATCTTAAGAATTATAATGAAAACCTTTATCTAAAAAATATGAATACACCAGAATCCATATAAAATTCACATGGTTTTTAGGTTATTTTGACCCATATATAGTCTAAAAAATTAAAATAATAAATTAAATCTTACTGAATATAATAAGTAGATATTATTATCTCTTGAAGCAAATAATATTTTATTGCACAATATATTAGTTAATATATAGCTTTGGTTTTCCAAGTTTTTTTAACTAATTTCATCTGGCTAGAGTGAAGATTTATTCATAAAAACTACACACTATATTTTTTAAATAAACAAGAACATGGCAATTTCTATAGAAATTTTATATCCTTCTGCTACTATTTTTACGTTAGCAGATTATATCATTCAAATCTACTTTACGGTGTTTTATCAGTCGATATCCTTTATTTATTTAACCCTTATATCAGATGTAACATTTTGATGCAAAATTATGTTTTTAAACAGGGATAATTTGTATTTTTTTCGGTTCGTATTAACTGTTTTGTGGACTATTTCTAAAAAGCGCTTAAATTTTTTATGTGTCTTTTTTTCAATACCCCTGAAATTGAGAGCAGAAAAACCCCATGTAAAATAAAAAACTAGTATAAACGAGATACTGTGGTTATAAATTCGTTGTAAGCATTAATATTTTAGAGACTTTAGGATAAAATGGTAATTTTTTTAACAACATCGGCCTTATATAATGGGGTTTAATTAATTTTCAATATTATTTTTCTGTACATAATATTATAGAATTTTCAGAGGTTATTAAATTTACACGAGCATGCATAAATTTGGATTTAAAACTTCCATTCAAGTGATTTTCGCAATATATAAATTATTTCATACTAAAGATATTCAATTTTAAACGTCAATTTATTTAAAACTTTATGATAGAGAACTAATAGAGATTTATTCCAACTTATTTTGTCTAATTGATGGACATTATGATGTATTGAGACTATATAGGGCAAAAGGGGTTTACTGGGAATTGAACCCAGGACCGCGCGCACCCTAAGCACGAATCATACCTCTAGACCATAAACCCTCGCAAAATTCTAAAGTAGAGATACATAAATATATTTGATATATACAATAATAATGTTTTCATTTTACTGCTAAATGTGCGGAATTAATATTGTAACATTTTATAGGATTTTCTTATAAAACAGATATGTGATCACTGAATGATCGTTTCCTTATCTTGTAAGAATTAAGAAATATTCTATTTATTTTAAGTAGATTTTTATGCAACATAATGCCATATAATATACTAAAATTTTAAAAACTAGGTAATGTAATTTTATTCTGCTTTTAACTCCGAGTCTTGAAATGGAGAACGTTATTGTATCCAATAGAATCAAAAAATATGGATATACGATAATATCAAGCCCAGTCAATATTAATTCAAAATAAAGATAAGGTAAGAAAAATTAAACAAAATTATAATTTGATTTAGTGTTTTATTTTCTTTTTATGTAAATTTAAGCGCATAACCTGTGTGTTTTTTTGAAAAACAATTTATAAGCTACTTCTGTGAATAACACCACCTTTATTTATTTCATATAATATCACCCTTTTTAGTTATTAACACATAGTTTTTTTCATTATTATTTTAATGTTTGTGAGCTTTCGCTTTCTTTGATATTCTAGGGTTCATAATATTTAGTTTATAAAATTATGTGACCTAAAAACATGAGTAAAAGCAAATAATAATGATGCAACCTCTGTGTTTTATATTATATTGAATTTTTATAATTAAGGGTTAAGTTTCTTCTTCCTATAAATTATATCTACTGTGATAATGACGGCCTATTAGGAATATTTAACAACTCCTTAATCCATCTTTAGACGCCTTCCTCTCATCTATCTTCATCAACTGCTCTTGTTCTGTCAAATGATATGAGTTCGCAGGTTATGTTAAATAACTTATATTAATATTTATTACAAGCGATATATTTGATGAAAACACTTGAATCAATAAGCCTTGAAAAAATATTTTTTTTGAGGAATATTGTTGAGGGCATATGGCTGAAATATGTATTAACTAAGTATAATTTGTAGGGCAATCTCAAATTTTACTTAAACAAATAATTATACAGCGAATAAATTTTCGATTTTACTGTTTATACGATTCTTTTTTATAAAAAAAAAATTTATTTTGAAAATACTGCTTTTTGCATTAAATAAAACTATGAATTTGAGTAATTTCAAGAAAATTTAAAAATAAAAATAAAAAAAATATTTATTCACATAAAACCAGACATTCATACAATTATATGTTTTATAAAATGCTTATTAAATGTAGATATGACGTAAATTTAACATAACTTTATGCTTTTAGCAGCTAAATGTTCTATAATATTTTTCTTAAAAGCAAATATTAATTAAAGAAGTAGAATTTCGAAAATAACATTCGTAAAGTCATAAGAAAAAATTAAGTCAAAACAAGGCGATATGATTTATATTGCATGCAAAAAAAAATATTTATTTGATGGTATGTTTGGGAAAATATAAAACATTTTTTTATAATCTGATCTTAAATGGAATTACAAATAAATGTAATTTTAAAAAAATACAGAAGGATAGAATAAGCTATTTTCTTAATGTGCATTATCTTCTAAAAACATAGCTTTTAGTTCAAAAATAAAAAATAATTAAATTATGATTTTCAAAGACAATTCAATTAGTGGTTTTCAAGCTATTTAAAACACAATTTATGGCGCTTTTATCTTTATTGGGGCAAATACACGCAAAAAATTTAGCAATAATATGCATTAAGTAAGTTTTATTTTTAATTTTTATTCATGTTAAAAACTGATATAATGTTCAAATAGTGCATGTTTTTGCAGCTTTATTAACGCTTTGAAATATTGTTTAGACAAATGGTTCAAGTAACTTTTAAGAAAACACTATCAAACTTCAATAATTTTTTTATTGGAAATTGTTATAGTATGCTCGAAAGAAATACTGCAGGCAAATATTATTTTCATTATATAAATATTAAATAAAGCTAAAAATCTTTTTTATTATTTTGTGGCTTCCTTTTTTATGATTACTTAAGTTTGATAAAACTATCCAAATTTTTAGGCCTTATAATATATAGCTGTTTATTTATATGATTAAGTTTCTTTTATTTTTATATTCTACTTAAACTGACAGAAAGTTTTTTTTTATTTAAACCACATATTTTATCTTTAAATGCCCACTACCAAAATCTATAAAAATGTGATTTGTTGTTTTTTTCGAATTTAAAAAATATATAAACTACAAAAAATTTCATTCGTTTCAATCTAGATTATTGAAGAAAACAAATGTGGCCATAGTTTATATGTGTAAATATTCGATGTAAAATCTTGATTTGAAGGATTAGGGTTCGAGTTATTCTTACATAAATACATTGATAAAAATTAGTAAATTTATAAACAAGTAATATATGCCGCTTAGCGCAAGAAATATAGAAAATACTGGTACTATCACCGAAAAAAGCAAACAAGCATTTTAAAAACCCACTTTATCGGGGTGCATATACGCATTATCACTATTTTATAGATAAAATATTTTTTTAATTACAAAAGTAATTTCATGGGTGTAAGGGAAACCTTGAGCCGATTGACGTGCTTCTAAAACCTTTAACTCAATTTTTAAATGATTCAAATATCATTCTGCATCTTATATTTATATGAAATATTGCGATCTATGTAATCCAAAATTAGCTTTATTCATCATAACGTCATTTATATGGTTTACAATATGTATTTATTCATGATTTATTGAAGAATAACGGAAAAAATATACTTTGAATTGCCATTTACGTAAATAATTTTTATTGAAGGTTTATGTCGTTTATTCATAAAAAAATGCCAAATTGGATTTAGATTCTAATATCTGACAGAGAAACTGAGCTTTATAAATAGATCTTATCTAAATCTCTAAAAAAACGAACATTCTATAATGATTGATTCAAATGGGTGTAACATATTATTGTTTATTATTCGAATTAAGATGTCTATAATTTCTTTTCTGGTTTTAGGCAAAAATAAATGTTCACTGTAATTTTTGAAGAATAACACAAAAAAACGATATTTTATAAGAAGAACGCAAAAAAAGATATCTTGAGGCAAAAAAATAAATTAAATATTAAAAGCGTGCTGGTTAAAAAAAACAATGGTTTTTATATTAAAATAAGAAGGAAATCATATATTCGTTTTAATTTGAAATTCTGGCATTTCAAACAAAAATTACAAGAAATAACATGGCATAGCCTTGAAAAAATAATGATATATTTTTTATATGAATTTTTAGCAACACTTTCAAAGCGGCCTAAATTTTTCATAAAAAAATTAAAAAAATATAGATAAATTTAAATTCCTTTTTTATTTCTTTAAAAGAAGTATAACAGTAAAGAAATGTTCTTTGTCCATAAGAAAATATGCATACATGATTAAATAAAAAAATAACTAACTCTTCAGATTAACACACTAACTAGCGTTGATTATGATATTTTAAACTTGAAAAAACACATTCATAAACAACACAATTCTGTTATTTTTACAAACATCATTTTATCGCTTACACCATAAATACACCTTTTGAGTTTTTATAACTTGCACCATAAATACATTTATTCGAGTTTTTATAAAAATTCCAACAAAAAACAATATTCCGTATGATAATAAACATTCATTTTACTTTATATAAATATGATGCAAGAAATATAAATTAGAGATAATATGACTGTAATAATATTTCGAGGGGTTGGATGTTCTAATGAAGCAGAAACACATGCACAAATGATGGATAAAAAAAAACTCTATTTTTTACTCTTTAAATGTGAAACCAATTGTTTTTGGCTTTTAAATAGTATTATTCGCAATAGTTGGATAAATGGTTTTTATAGAGCTTTCAAAGGTTTTATTTAAATAAATATTTATATATGAAAAATAAAAACCATAATAATGTAGAAGAGACAATACGGCACAATTTTTTGAGAAATATTCATATAAAAATCCGTTCAAAAGATACTTCTTACAGAAACATATTACTATATTTTCTTTTTTTTTAATTAGTTACTTGCATTTTGTATAATATATAGTTTCGTCTAAAATAAATTAATTCAGAATATCCTTAATATTATTTTTTTAAATCTTGACATCAGCGATTTACACTAAAATTTTATAAATTAAATTTTTTACATTCTTCATTTTATATTTTTCCAACCCATCAAAATGGGTCTGCAGCGAAGTGATAGACATAAACGTTCAAAGACAGGTGCAAAAAAAGGGATATACCGCAAGAAACGAAAGTTTGCTTTGGCAAGACAACCATCTAACACCAAAATAGGGGAGACGAGGGTAAGGCCTTTACGAGTAAGAGGAGGAAACATCAAGAAACGTGGCTTACGTCTAAATACTGGCGAATTTACTCTTGCATCAGACAATGTTTCACTAACAAGTACTATGACGACTGTGATGTATCATCCTTCAGATACCGAACTTATGAGAACCAATACATTGACTAAGGGTGCTATTGTTAAGATTTCCAATGTTGAAGACTTAAAAGAAAAGGTAGCTGAACGATTGTCTTATTTAAAAAAGGTTGATCCTACTTTTGTGGATAATTTAGAGAAGGGAAATTTGTATGGTGTGATTAATTCTAGGCCTGGTCAAGAAGGATTTGTATCGGGTCGCATCTTGCAAGGTGATGAGCTTAGGTTTTATATGGCAAGATTTAAAAAGAGTAAAGCTAAATAAATAATATCGGATTATTTAATAATCATTTAAATATAATTACACTTTAAATCTAGAATTTATATATTTAATTAAGTATATATTTTATTGATCGTTTTCATATAATTTATTTTTAAATATAGATTATTTATGAACTTTTTATTTATCATATTTACTGTATTTTTTAATAATACCTAGTTTTTTGATTTTTTTGTCACTGTAAATTTATCATATTATATATAATTTATTTATCTATTTAATTGACCTTTTATGTATAATTCAGTTTAATATCTAGCTCAGAGGAAGGTGTCAAAAGATGCATCAAGGAGTTGTGCAATATTCCCAACACGCTGAACACGTCTAAATAGATAAAATTGATAAAAATAAAATTAACCCATAAATAAATAAGAACTTCATATCTAGCTTAAGCAAGATACTTGAACTCATATTATTTGAGAGAAGAAGAGCAATTGACGAAGCTAGATCAAAGAAAGGTGTCAAAAGATGCATCAAGGAGTTGTGCAATATTCACAACACGCTGACTACGTCTAAATAGATAAAATTGATAAAAATAAAACTAACCCATAAATAAATATTTCGTATATGTTCCTATATGTTTTTAATTTAAGTATGTTCATTTGAATAATCGATTAAAATAAATTTTATTTAAAACCGTTGTAAAATGTGGAAATTCCATTCATCGCAATTTTTGGATTCTTCATGCATAATTAGATCTGTATTTTTTGTCAAATTTTATTTATTTATTTTTATATTGAATCTATACATTGATTTTTATGTGGTTGGCTTATTTCTTTATAATTTATATTAAATGCAAAAAAATTTAATACCGTAGGTAAAAAAAAAACAAAATGTCATATTTTTGTTATAATCAAAGTATTCTTACAACAAAAATTTTAAATGAAAAAAATTCATAGGCAAAATAATAATATTTTTTTGAAGTGTATTTAATATGATATATTTTTCGGTTGGATTTATTTTCAATAAAATTACGAAATGGGAATCTTGTTGTTCTAATCACCTAAAAATGGTAAAAAAATACAGATTCAATATCTTGTTTTAAAATACTATGTATACAAGATCAGACATTCTAGCTGTTTTGAGTTCTAACGTACTTGTCTTATAGACCTATACAAAATAAATTATATCTTTTTTATACTTAAGGTATTCATGCTGTATAATCATTTTAAGACCCCATTTTAATTTCTAGAATTTTAAAGTTGAGGATGATTTTCTTTACATAATTTTAAATTTAATTGTAGAAATATGCTACAAAAGTTATAGAAAATATTCAGCAAGACCTTGATACTATCTAGACTATTTATACACCACATGAATATTTTTTTATATCAAATTTAAAAAAGTTATTTACTGTTTTTGATATAATATTGGTGATACTACTGATATTAATATATGGAAACGTATACTACAACATTATTATTATATTTGGTTGTTAAGAATGTATTTTTATAATAATTTCGCTTAGAAATGAATATTTTGATATTTTCGTATAAGTAATCAGCCAATATTTATATTTTCTGCCGCAAAGGAATGTTAAGTCAAAATTATGTGCAGAGTTTATGTTTTAAAATAGTCCTATTATTATAAGCGCTATGTGTATGATACGAGCAATCGCAGTCTTTTTTTTAAAAAAAAGGGTATAGGCTGATACAAGTGTATTTTTTTCTGAAAACCGGGCGAAATTCAAATATTTATAGTACTCTGGAGTTAAATATTGAGATAATATGCAATTTAGAACATAAACTATAAGTTTTTTTGAAACTGTAAATTTATTTTTATATTCAGGGACAGCATGGTTGATTTGACACTAGTACATATATCATTAATTTTGACATCATATCCCTATCTAATATCTTTCTCTATATCTCTCCTCTTTTCAAAGTAAATAAGTTGAATTGTTTTTTTTAATTCAAATATTAAATTAACAATTTTAATTAGGAATCTGTATAATGCGTATCCGATATTTTAAGTGGCTTACCATTTCCTTTGAAGTGCATTAAATAAAATTATTGTGTTTTATGTATGAATTATAATTAAAGTGAAGGATGGTACTGTTGTAATAGTAAAAAATTGACTTTTTTATGTGTTTCTATTTGTTTCTTCGTTCTTGAAATGGTATTTTTTGATAATAAATATGAAATATTATTTAAGTGTATGAATATGAATCCAGTAAATTCAAATTCCAAATGTTTTCATTATATTATTATTACATAAACTAGATTATAAAACCTCCTAGATATTTAATTAGGTTCTATAAGTATAGCCCGTTTCCGTATCAATAGACAAATCACCAGCCGAAAAAATTAATGAAAATCAACTAAATTCATCTAAAGTAATATAAAAAAATGCAAAATATTTTGATAAAATTATGGAATATAATATTGTAGATCGATACAATATTAAAATTAAAAACATAAGAGCCCATCCTTGAATTTTAGTAAATTCAAATATTGCTATTCATACCCAGGCTTTATTATAATCAAAAAAAAATACAGACCTTCAAATATGCGTCTCTATATTTTTTTTCATACACCATTCTCTTTTTCAATGCTGTACTTCAGCTTGTTAATTTACGACTCAACATTTTGTGCTGAACCAAAGAATCATGAGCAACAATATTATACAGACATGTGATACCATTCTGTTTATTGTTGTTTAATGATAAATCATCTGGCCTTTCCATTTATCGAATACATTATTTAACTCACACTGACCGCTCTCTTAATGGCATTTATCGATGTTTCTTTCGATCTGTAAAGAAAAACCTCGAAAAATACTTGGCTAGGTGACTACAATAATCAAGGCTTAAGCTGGTCTGCTGAAGCCTTTCTCGATGAGACTAAATCTTTTATAAGCATTGCTATATCGGCTCGAATATGGTAAACCAGACCCATACATTTAAAAAGCATTTTTGGCACAATGCTTGCTTACTGATTTCTTTCTTAGTTCATACCCTTCTAGCGAACATCTATATATACCAACAACATCGCATATAGCTATTGTCGGAAGGCTTGTTTTAATGAATATAAGAAGTTAAATCAGTTTCCTGATTCCGATTTTTCATTTAAAAACCATATTCTTTTACGATCGATATAGTATTTTGGTGTTTGAACAACTGTAATTCATATACCAATAGTTATAACTATTTCAGTTATCCTTTGTAGATTTTCCAACTATTTTCAGGTATTCTTTGTAGATTTTTTCACTATTTCAGTTGTTTTTTGAGATTTTCTCACTATTTCAGTTATTCTTTGTAGCTTTTATAATCATTTAAGTTATTCTTTGTAGCTTTTATAATCATTTAAGTTATTCTTTGTAGATTTTACAACCATTTCAGTTATTCTTTGCAGATTTTATGATCATTTCAGCTATTCTTTGTAGTTTTTTTTAACCATTTCAGTTATTCTTTGTAGTTTTTATAGCCATAAGTTAACTTAGTTGGGCACAAAAAACACATAACTTATTATATGCAACAAGTTCCTATTTACACATCTAAAAAATTAGACTTATTTTCGTTTTTTTTCTAAATTAATTCAAAAAATTAATATTTTTAGAAGTAATTTAATTCATTTCTAACACATCAGACAAATTCCGACAATAAAGAATTTGATAAGTGACACCAGCTTGTATGTACTTTGATAAATGTTTGGGCCAAAGTCTTTTTTTACAACATCAAAAAAAAAATTCGTCTTTTTATAGTAATTGTTGATAGACTTGGAACCTTTTCGTGTTTTTCTGCTTAAAATGACCTTTGATTTCACTTTTAAAAGTTTATAGCACATAGATGAAAGATTATTTCTCCAGAGCATACAAGAAATTGATATATTATCAATCGAAACTTTATTCATATAAAATTATGTTATATATTGTTGGAAAATATCGCTATAATTTTTTAAATAAAAATAAAATATATCAAGATGAAATGCATGATGGGTTAATTTTGCCATCAAAGATATAAAATCAATATTTTTCATATAATTTTAAATGGATATAAATATCCTTTCTATCAATTCCATTGTTTCCAATCTGTTTAATGATATAAATCGTTTTTTTTACAAAATCAAATAATTATAATTTATTAAGTTTATAAAACAGCATTTTATAAAAAAATAAAGAAAATCTGATAAAATTGACTCAGTATACAATCTTTTATAATGCCATTTCTATTTTTTATTTAAAAGGGGTATTGGGTGTAATTTCGAGCTAAGATAGAAGGCAAGATGAAAGTTTATTTTATTTATTAAAAGTTTATATGCAACAGAATTTGGTTTACGCATGTTTATCTTTCAGTATTTTTTTATATTTAAGTTTGAAAATTAGAAATATAAAGTCCCTTTTTGGGATAAAAATTGATTTTTGTAATATTTTAAACTTCTGGAGACAAAGACACAACTATATTAGTTTTATCTTTAAAATTGTTTATAAAGAACACATAAAAGAATTGCCTGTGCCTTAAAAGATATAGAGTTTAATAAAAGATACTTTATACAACAGAAATTACTTCTTTTATAAAAATTTACTGTATTTAGCAAACATTAAAATAATATATCATTATATATTCACTAAGAAGAAATATATAAATAGGGGATTATGTTCTATTTCTTTTAGTTTGTGCTAAAATCATACCTTGAATATAGTACGAGCATAATAAAAACACAGCATTATGAATATTTATAATCGCGGTTGTATGTTGTTTAATTACAGTTAAATAATAATCATAAAAAAGGAGATTTCGCAGTATTTGAATATTTAAATAAATGATTTTAATGTTGTTTGATCATACATAAAATAATAATAAAAGTTGATTTATCTACATTATTATTAGTTAAATTAATGATTGTATTATTGTTTAATCACAGTTAAATAATAATAAAAGTTGATTTCTCTGCATTATTTGAATATTTAAAATTAATGGCTTTATTGTTGTTTGAGCAATGTTAAATAATAAATTAAGAAGATTTTACAGCATTATTAAAATATAAATTAATTGTCGTATTGTTATTAAAATATACATTCAATCATAAATATTATAATTTAATTACTCGATTTTATAATAACCAGAAAGATAGGTAAAAAAAGACCCATTTATACAATCTGAATTACATATGTGACAAGATAATTTGATTATATTAAATATAAGCATCTATAAAAGAATCCTATCATATATATGTGATTGGGCTATCTGACTTGGTCCAAAATACTTTTCACCGAAAAGATAACAAGCTTCATCAGTCACGATAATTTTAGCCAAAGGAAAACCAATGTGTTCTTCCTTAAGTGATTTAACCAGATCAGTTAAATTTTTAGGAATATCTGGATCACCAAAGACATCACAGTTATCTAAAATTAATTTTATATAATCATCAATCTTAAACACCTTTTTATACTGTTTATCAAATGAATACACCAATATATTTTGATCTTTTACAAATAATAAAATATCAGCAATACGTTTGATGTTATTTGATGATGGAATTTTCCAAAAGTCTATGCTGTTAAAAGGTTCTGTTTCGGCTATTTTAAATTTTATCACATCATTTCCGTCGAGAATATATTTTTCGATCTCCTTTTTGTTTCTTTCTTTGTGTGTTTTTGTTATTTCCTCTGTATCTGGCCATAAAACTAAAGCTGGTAGCATTTTGTGTGTCTTGCAGATATATGCTAAAAATCCAGAAGATAGGAGACTTGTGAGAACCAATAAAACTTGAAGTGTTCGCAATAATATTATTTTTATGTTCTTTATAATTAAATCACTCCCCATTCAATCTTAATACTGGGGCTAGAAAATTGGTATTTAAAAATATTAATATTTCTACATTGAGTTATATTTGTAAATTAGATAAATTATGTTTTCTTTTAAATAGAAGAGAATATAAGCTTAATTTAGATTATTTTATAATTAATCAGCAAATAAAACATCAAGACTTTAAAATTAATGTGACTACTTTAAATATAATGGGGAAACATATTATTTTAAGCTAAAAAAGTCTTATTTAAAATTTAATCAGCAAATAAAACATCATGCATGCATATAAAATATATGTGACTACTTCAATTTAATGAGAGAAACATATTAGTCTATGAATATGCAACATTTATTTATAAATATTTAAAACAATAAAGACTATAAAATTAATGCGAATAATTTCCATTTAATAGGAGAAATAAATTATTTTAAGCTTAAATAAGTCTCATTTTATAATAAATCAGCAAATAAAACATCACGCATATAAAATATATGTGACTACTTCAATTTAATGAGAGAAACATATTAGTCTATGAATATGCAACATTTATTTATAAATATTTAAAACAATAAAGACTATAAAATTAATGCGAATAATTTCAATATAATAGGAGAAATAAATTATTTTAAGCTTAAATAAACAATTCGTAAAAAGATCTAAAACAAGAGAGAATATAATATGAATTCATCATTTTTAAATGAAATGAGAGAAAAATATTAGTCTATGAATATGCAACATTTATTTATAAATATTTAAAACAAGAAAGACAATAAAATTAATGCGAATAATTTCAATATAATAGGAGAAATAAATTATTTTAAGCTTAAATAAACAATTCGTAAAAAGATCTAAAACAAGAGAGAATATAATATGAATTCATCATTTTTAAATGAAATGAGAGAAACATATTAGTCTATGAACATATAACATGTATTTATAAAGATCTAAAACAAGAAAGACTATAATATGAATTCATCATTTTTAAATGAAATGAGAGTAGCAAATTTGTTATAATCATACAACCTTTCGTAAAAAGATCTAAAACAAGAAAGAATATAAATTAATGTCACTACTTTAAATATATTTTGAATAACAAATTATATTATGTTTAAATAAAAAAATTACAATAAACTCTCAAATCAGAAAGAATAAGCATTAATGTGACTACTTTAAATATATTATAAAAGA
Source organism: Rhyacophila brunnea (assembly GCF_057557595.1). Taxonomy (NCBI): domain Eukaryota; kingdom Metazoa; phylum Arthropoda; class Insecta; order Trichoptera; family Rhyacophilidae; genus Rhyacophila; species Rhyacophila brunnea. Next base: position 1,015,691 of record NW_028232778.1, read on the forward strand.
AGTGATAAAATTATGTTCCGATAAAAAAAAATATATGTATTTTAAAAGGATATAAAAAACCTTTACATAGATTTTATCCCGTGTAGAACAAATCACGTTATACTTAAATAAAAAAATGTATTTTTCACCCATAAAACGAGAAATGTTGGATTATTAGTGTTTCTATTTTTAAATTTGTGAGAAACCAATCAAGTAATGCTTAAATAAAAAAATTAATATCCCACTATAAATATTAGATAATGGTGTTCAAATTAAAATATATTTTATAAATCTATAGTATTCAAACCTTGGGATTGAGAAAAACCCTTGAATTAATAAGTCTCGAAAGAAGGAGGGGTATTGAAGAAGACTTTGGAGAGGAGAAGATGGCCGAAAGTATAAATACGCTGTGTGTACAGAGAATCAAGCAAGCTGTGCCTGAGAACAAAAACTAAAATTACGACTATAAATATGGCCCATATAAATAAAAAATAAATCAAATCTATAAAATAGCATTAACAATAAAACTTATTTTTTTACGTATACATTTTGGGCACATAAACTTTGCTTCAAAATTTAACAATACGTCAGAATCCATTTCGAAAAATAAATTCAGATATTTACAAATATAATAATTCATCCTCACATATAGTCGAGATTAAAAGTATATAAATATAAATCATTAAATACTATTCTTGAAAAATTCTTATCTCAAATAACCAATAAGCCCTTATATGATTTTCCTCAAATAGCTTGTTTTCTATATTTGCTATAAATATAAATTAGCCAAAATGCGTATATTTGTTAATTTGCAAAAAAAGTCTTATAATCACATTTTAAATGCAATTAACAATTTAGAGTGTATAGTAGATAGGTTCGTGATGATACGATTGTTTTTTTCCAAAAAGAATGAATTAAAACATATTTTAATTCAATTACTTTCATATTTTGTGCAGAAAAATATTTTTACTCCCACAGGTATTTTTTTTAAAAGTGAGAGATAATCATGGCTAAAATAATAAAACCACATAAAATAAAGCGATTTCTTAATAATTTAAGAAAAAAAATTAAATAATAGGGTTTAATAAATAGGGAAATTTTCATAAATACCATTATGAAAAGACTATTAAGTAATAAAGATGCAGATGTCCTTTTAGTTTATTTAGAAATCAAAAATAAGTATTTAATTATAAAATATTTTGTATGCGAATATATGTGGAAATCACATCTTCAAATTAAATTATTACCGGCTTATATTTCGCAAAAAAAAGAATTTTTATTTATTAATTATAGACAAAATTATGCGATAGTAATTATTATATGATCTTAAATAGCTACTAGACAAAAATTACTGAAATATCTAAAAAAAATATTATTTTTTAGCCCGACCATCTCCAAATATTGTTTTGATTGCATTATTTAGCTTATGCTATGTTTTATTACATGATTCCTATACCCGTAATTTCATTTGATAAAAATATGTCGGAAAAGATTCAAAACATCCAAATCTTGACAATTTTTAAGATAAAATATAGTATTTTCTATAAACCTCAACAGAAGTAATATTTTATAATTCGTGAAAAGATGTCTGAAATCACCTTTTTAGATTATTATAGGGCTTTTTTCTATGTTTTTAAAAAAGAGGTAAAAATAAAATTTTATGATAATGATTTCTAGATAAAATATATATAGTTCGCGTTTTTCAATTGTATATAATTTCTATTAGATAATTTATAAGCGATATTTGTGAACCGACTCTAGATTTATTGGGATATCTGTTGGTTAATTAATGAATCAAGATACACCAGATTTTTTTTAGCATGGAAATATAAAAATATTTAAACAATTCAGGCACATAATAAAATCAATTTCTTTAAATTTGTTTTATGTCTATCTGAGAATTGGCAAATCGAAGTTACTTCATCTAAAATTGAAATTAGTTTTTTTCAAAAAATAATTGAAAATCAAAAAAGTCGAATTATTGCAACATCTATACAAATATGCGCCATTTTTAGATTCTTATTATTGAAACCTCGATAGATCCATTTTAGAGAATATGACATTCTATTTCCCATAAATATTCAATACAAATCTCTATTTTATTTCTTTGGCGCGATCATCACTATGATTCTTCTAAATTATTCAAATGTAAACTCCATAAAAAAAAATTACATCCATAAATTGTAGTTAAATGGCTGTGAATCTATGATTAATAGATTATTATTGTATACATTCATAGACCATAGCTTTTTTTTAATACAAAAAAAACTGCCTAAAAAGAGAAAATATCACATTCGGATTTTTATTGCATAATTTAAAACCTATATACACATTTAAACATTTCTTCTAATAAAGATATGTATTTTAATATAATATTATATAGGTGATGTTTTTTCTGTAAGACAAAATGAAATGAAAAATTGGTGTTGTTTATATATTTAATTTCGTTAAAAACAAATAAATTATGAAAGTATAAAATCAGTAAGTCTAAACAAAATTACTGTAGCTTTTTGTTTATAGTCATTTATACTGTTTTTTTATAGACCATAAAAAATCTAATCTTATCTCAATAAAAAAATATTTTTAAAATATCATTCTTACGAGTAATATGAATTTTATAATATTTGTTTTTCATAAAGTAAATATCAAAATTATTGTTTAATACACAGGCTATTTAGATATTTTGAGGATTTGCTATTCACTATATAAATAACATAAAAAAAAATTAAATAGGAATTAAAAATCATTGTTCCATTGACAACTTAAAGTTATTTGATTCTATGCCAACACATTTACGTTTTTAAAATTAAATATTACATTTATAACTATGGTCTTTCATTTGTACACATTTTAAAACTATAATAATTTCTTTTTTTCAATGCATTAAAGATATTTCAAGGAATTTTTATCTTTACTAGAAAGAATTCATTTACCCATACTGTTATAGTTTTTGTGAAAATAATTCGATTGTTCGTATTTTGTTTTAACTAACTTCTAAATCGAAACATAAACTGTGGTATATAGCAAAGATTTTTCTTTGTTAACCAAAAAAATTTTATAACGAATAAAAATTTCTAAAAAATTCATTTTATTGAACTGAAGTTTTTCTAATATATAATAGTAAAATTTATATTATTGGATTTCTAACATGTATAAGATTATTTTTATGCAGTTTCCCGTCAATTTTGAACAAAATTAGCAATAATAAAAATTTTAATGAATAAAAAGATTATAATAGAAGTAATTGATCTCAAAAGATATACTTTTAATAAAATACTATATATTATTAAAACTAAAATCTAAGAATAACGTTCTATTTCTATAAATTTATCAATGAAAATGCCCAGTGTAGGGTAAAAATTACGAAAAGAGCTTGATACATATATTTAAGATCACGTAAAATGAATAATTATCTTGATAATGTTATTTTCTATTACATAAATTTTACCATCGAATAGAATCAACTAAATATAATTTAATTATTTAAATTAGGAAAAACAATTCAATTCATTCTAAAAAATGTACAAAAAAAGGGTGCTTATTAAAATTATCAAAAAAATTTGAAAAGATGTGAGCAAAATATAGTTTTAGGTATATCTACCGTGGCTTTTTTTTTCATTTGTCTTCTGATCTTTGGTCAATTACATGTATATGAAGCGCTATACAAATTCCTTAATTTATGAAAAATATAGGAAATTTTATTTTAATGATATAAATATACAACCTATGATCATTTTTATCTTATTTAAATGCAATGAAATTAAGGTATCATATATATATAAGAACATCTTTTATGCAAATTTATGTGTGTTCATTTATATTATTGACAATTTAGTTATTTTAAATACCCGCGTTAAATAATACATTATCCGGTAAGAAGCTCGTTCATTATTTATCACATAAAAATGTAAAAAATATTTAATAATCATCTCTAACGACGCTATTTTTTTTATTTTTATTTAAACTTTATCTTTTGTCCTAAAACCACCTTTTTTCCATCAGATTGAATAAATGCGCTCAATTCTTTCCTCTAATAAAAGAATTTAAATCTTTTAAAATATAAAATGTTCTTTTATAGAATTTAAAGATGTATTTTATATTTTTAAGCTTTACTGACATATGTATGCGTAAATTTTGGACTACGTTGGTTCCTGTTATGATTTTATCGTGTATTTATGTTAGTTTCGCTTCTAAAGAAAATTTTCGCAATTTTTCTTTTGTATCTGTGATTTTATTGGGACTAACGTTAGGTTTATTTTAAGCTAGAAAAATCAAAAACAAAATTGAAATCTAATAGTAAATAATATAAAAAAAATATCATACATTTAAAAGCGAATTAAATGCTGTTTTATCGATTTTAGGTTTTACAAGCACATTTTTTATTTGCAAAAATAGTATTAAATAACACAGAAATTAGTTTCAAGTATTTTAAACACAAAATATACGTTTTTTGTCGCTTATGCGTGATTTTTATATTGCTTCAATGTCCTCGGTGACGTAATATATTTATATAGTATATACCACATTTATATTATAAAAATATATAAGCAAAAAATAATACACCAAAAAAATCCAAAAAACATCATAAAGTCAAAAAATACTGCTATTTGAAATAAAGCTACTATAAAAACTTAGTACTTTAAGATGGTTTTAAATAAATCAAAAAGTAAATAAGAAAGTTTTTTTGTTATTCGATCTTTAAATACATCTTTATATAGCCAAAAAAAACAAAATAAAAACAACCGTTAGCATTGAAATGCTTTACGCATTATTTTTTATTTTTAGCGGACTTAATTTAATATTTTTCAAACAAAATAATGGAAAAAAATGCTCTAATATTAATTCAAATCATCATCGATTGACCTTATGGGTCTGCAAGAAACGATAGAAATTAGAAAAAATCATCATTTTAAAATCTCAATCTAGAAAAGCTCTTGTATAAAACAGCCTGTCTTATACCTTCAACGTATTAGAAGAAAATGTTTTTTCATGAATTTTTTTTAAATTGAATATAATATACAATTTAGTAATAAAGCGCAAATTTCTGCGTATTTATGAATCCGGTCAATACATTAGTTTATCGATTACTGAAATAGCACATAGTATGTGTCGATTTTTACAATGCTTTACCCCTAATTTTTGTTGACAAAAATATTGAAGTTTAATATTTAGGGAATCTTGTCGAGTAACTACAAATTAATATTTGTTTTACTTTAATTAAACAAATCTGGATTCATATCAAATAAATTTGTTATCTCGATAATTTTATGCAAACGGTAATGGTTCTTGAGCATGTATTAAATATTTCAACAAGTAAACAAGATTTATTTTCATATATAGCTGTAAAAAAAACTGCATTCTTTTAGTTTGCATTTTTTTAAAATCTGTATAAAATATGTTTATCATATATTTTCTTATAATATTTTTTTGATCATGTACTTAAATATTGTCGAACTTTGAATAAAACAATTTAAGTTGAATTTTATAATTTATAAATAGAACTTATGATTAAACCAACAATAATTTGATGCTATACATAATTTAGGGATTGATAAATAATATATAAATGCATATGTATTTTTCTTCAAATAGTAAAAAAATTTACTGGTTTTTATATGGTTTTTCAGCTTTATTGTTTTATTATTATATCAAATTTTCATGGTTGCAATCTTTTATAATCAATTTTGTTCTTTAAATCTAATTAAACAATCTATAACTGCTTTGATTTCAAAAAAATCAAATTCTTGCATATAATATGATAGTTTACTCGCTTAAATTCATATTAGTTTGAAATATTTATATTTATTTTAAGTAATTTATAAATAATTACTTTTATTGGCCAGAAAAATATGCCTACATAGAAATATAATTGCACAAAAAAATTATAAATTTTTTTTTAAAAATAACACCATGTTTTTCTAATGATAAATCTTTCTTTAGATTACATAAAATATTCTTAAATCATATTATTTTAAATAAATAGAGATTATTTAACCTTAAACTTTCTTTTTCGTTCTTCTTTGCAAATGAATACAGTAGATGCATGCAATAATTTTTTTTTAAGAAACTACAGAAAAAAAACCTAGATTTATAATATATCATGAATAATATAATACATATTGAGAAAAAAAAAGTTTTATGAAATAGTTTTTTTTTTGTTAGGTTTCTGTGTTATAAATGCATTTTTAATCAAAAATATACTTTTTAGACATAAGAAAAAACGTATTTTATACGTTTAAAGTAAGATTTATTGTAAAATTAAGCCGCCGATTATCTTCTTAGTCTTCGGATGTGATTCTTTATTTATATAGGACAAAATAAGCTTAAAATGTGAAATTATATTTGTTTAATACTTACGGCAGATATATAAAAACCTTAAAATATCACAACCTTGGACATTTTTTTACATATATGACCAGCACAAATTTATATATATTCTTAAAATATAAATTGTTAATTTTTTTTCCTTTAGCTATTATTAAATTAGATATCGAATAACCACAATATAATCATTAATAAGTATGTTAAAACCAAATTTTCTATAATATATTTTTAAATTTTATCTTAAAAAGTATCTGTAATAAAATAATCAATTATTGAAAATTATTGTAAATTTAAAGTGAACAGAAGATTGACACAGTAAATTTAATTTTTGCATAGCATATGAATAAATTCTAATGAATAAAAGAAAAACAAATCATTTCGAAGATTTCATAAGGGCAATAAAACCCTTATAATTTACAAGATAAAGTAATGGATACAATAAAAACAATCATGAATTTTAATGTGATGAACCTTATGTTCATTTTTTCATCAAATTTTTTCCTTAAAATGACAAAAAACCTTTTATATTGCTTACAGGACCATTTTCTCAAGAAAAAACCAATATCGTTAATAATAATAGAAAAGCCAATAAAAAATATTTAAAGATTTTAAAAAACAATATGTACCACAAACTTCTTTATATTTATATGATTTTTTTATGCAATAAAAGAGGCAATTAATATTAAATTTCTTACTATCTGTTGCCATCTCGTATTTTTTTGATCAAAACAGTTCATCAGACGATGGTTTTATTGTTAAACTTCTACTTTACAAAAAAATTGTATTTACAAGTGAATAACTCTTGTTCCTTAAATCACTAGTAATCGAGATTTTATCAATATATGAGCAAATATATCTTTCTATCAGCTTATATAGAGTAAAAATAATTTTAAGATGTTATAATTTTTGTTTTGATTTTTGAAAATAATTTTATTTATATATTAAAAATAATATTCAATTAAAATTCTTTTCAGCATAAAATCTAATAATAAAATTCGTTATTTTTTTGAATCTCTATTGTGACGTAAACATAATTTGATTCGTAATTTATAAGTCCACTAGAATAAGGGTTAAATGAAATATTGAACTATGTTTTTTGTTAAATTGCTTGTATAAGTCAAAGAAAAGAAAAAAAAAACTGTATTCAAACGATATCGGTATTGATATAATATATAAATTTAATATTTTTTTATTTAGTAGATGAATCTGAATGTATTTTAAGGTGGGAATCTTTGCCTTATCTACTTGAACACCCTTTCCCGTTCTTATCGCATTGTTTACTTTAATTTGACCGAAACGCTATATCGCATGGATTTATGATTTCTGTCTCATTCGTAAAAACACGCTGCCGTTGCAGCAGTTCGAACACCATTCTAAGTATATATGAAGATCTAAATTTATCAAAAATATTGTTTAGTTCGACATAAATCTGCATATAATGGCCTAGATACACAATAAAAAAGCATGTTGTTCATAGCGGCATATTTTATGAGTAAATAAATGAAATATAATAGGACTTATAAGTAGTAATCATAATTGATTATTCAGTCAATATAAAAATCACTAAAATCAGATAACTAGTATCAGTGAAAGTTTGATTTAAAACAAAACTTCAACAAAACTATTTATCCATAAAATACCCTGCAAGATTCAATATATTATTCGATTCATACAATTATCTACCATTTATGCTTTAGTCGAAATTTTTATCGATAATCAAGAAATCGGGAGGTATATTTATAAGAAGAATTAGCGAAATGTCGCGGATGTATTAATTATATGAAAATTTGGATTTTTAGTCAAATTTTTTATTATATTTAATTTTTATATGATAAAATGAGAACAAGGTACATTAAATTCCAAGATTTCTATTAAGCGATACATCTGGTGTATTATTTTATGTTCTCATATCATTATTTTGGTTGATTTTTATTATTTTTAGGCAATAAAAGAGTTTGATTTATAAAGACTTATACCGATCGACATTTGAGCATTTCATAAGTTAATATGAAATTCCTTAAAAAAATTGCGTCTAAAGAGCAGAAACCAAAAGATAATCAATGGATTTTTATTTTTAGCTTATTATAAAAAGCAAGAAGCTATAAATAAGCACTGTTGTTTGTCATATAGTACAAAAAATATAGATGGCAATCAATATTTACAAAATCTGTTTCACACAAGCTTCATTTTATTATTTGGTCTATTTATAATGTGTATAATACATTTAACAAATTAATTTGATATAAGCCAAAACAATACGTTTAGATTCAGATCAAAAAATTTCACACTATTGTTTCTTGTGTATATATTTTTGCATACTATGAGAAAGTTCACATGCTTTTGTTGTTAAGATCAGCATAGTTTTATTTTATTGTATACATTCGGTGAAATAGGTAGGATTTGGCCTCCTCAACTTTTTTATTTAAAAATTAATTTTTATCTTGGTACTTTATTTATATATTAGAAAGTAAAAAGTCTCTTTGGGCCATTCTTATATAGAACCTAAAAGAAATTTATGATTTTAAGCAGAAAATTTTATTTCTGGCACTTTAAAACATGGGAATACAGCCAAAAACTAATTTTTAAAATGTTTGCGAAATTAAAAATTTATATTAGAATAGGCTTTGAATTTATTTCTCGTAAAATATAATCTAACATGCCGTAAAAATTTTATTATTATAGTAAAATTTACCTTGAAAAAAAATACCTAGACTAGTGATGTCAATAGTAACAAGAATGTACAAAAAAAAATTCATACTTAATCAAATAATTCCCTAATAACATAAGACTCATTTATTTGTGATGAATTTTAGATTTATTATGATGAATTTATATAACCAAGATGACCACTGTGCCTTACTATTCTTTTTATATGATATAATCGCTTAACGACACTCAAATTTGACCAATAAGAAATTTATAAATATGAAAAAAGTCAACACAATTAAGAAAATGTATATGATGTCGCTTCTAAAAAAAATAAAGCCTGAAAGGTGATTAATTAGATAGATTGCTTCTCGGCTATATGCAAAAATATAATGTTTTTTGCGAATTATTGTAATAAAAACTTAAAAAACCATGTTAGTCAGTTTTAAACAAATAAAAACATTCAAAGTCGCATTGAGTCAGACAGATGGTGCACAAATATGTCTATTTTTTAAAGTAGCTTAGTGGAATATTTTAACTTGAATCTATAGATCATTTAATGATTAAATAAATACTCAAAGCATGTAGATTTCGAAGAAATTCAAACAGATTCTCGCTGAGTTAAGTGAAATCACTGATGAATGATATAAAATCGATATAGATTTTTTACAGCTCTAAAAATATATAAAATATTGAAATTTCCACGGTTTTTTTGACTTGGAACATGCATTTGTTAGATTTTATAATAAAATATTCATCTACTGTATTTAAAGGCAATCCTATCTTATCCTAAAATATACTCGAAGTTAAGTTCGCTTTATTTATGTTTAATTCCATACAGTAAGCTTAACCCACTGACTCTATTGGTATCGAATAGACTGTATAAAAAAACAGAACCCAAATCATATGCTTTTTTTAAATTAAATCAACATGATATCATCTTTATAAATGAATCACTGGATGTTTAACATAAAATTTTGACATCTCTAAAATAAACACAATAAATTAAAAAAACTCTAAATTTAAGTGGTGCTGGTTAAGGGGTGGATATTTAACCTACAATTGTTATTTAGTGTTAGAACGCATAAATCCTCCACCCTCTAATTAATTTCGAAATTTAAAAACTAGTAATTAATTCCTTTAGCGGTAAGAGATACATCATAATGTTAGAGAACCGACATTTAAAGAAGCCCATTGTCTATAACATACACTTTATTGTGGGGCAGAAACAACTTTGCTTCAATTTCAAAATGTAAGTGCAGTAATCAAAGCTGGTGTTGGTTTAATTGGGAATTTTTTCTGTAACGGGGACCCGATTGATGTGTTAAATCATTAATATTCTACAACTTTTATATATAGATATCACGAAAAACCCTTTTTTATTTTGATTACCAGATAGCATAACTAAAAACGGTATAGTTCAATTTCAGAAATTTTTAAAATCGGCTTTTAATGCCTAAAATTCAAACTCACAGATAAAATTTTTTAAAAGTTTCTTAATTTTTTTTATAATAAAATAGATGACACCATAAAAATAAGAACTATGCTAGCAAGAGGTTTATCTTTTTCGATTATGGAATAACTGTAGTATTTTTTTTTTGCAATAGTATCTTTTAGGCATATGAAATAAATTTACACGAGAAAAAATAAATAATAGGAATATTAATTCGGCAAAAACTGCAAGATCAATGGATATAAAAAGATAACAAGCACACAATACGTTTCTTATCTTAAATATTTTTAAGTTAAAGTTTTAATTTCATAATTTATGCAACATTTTCGCAAAACACCAATAGAAAAAAATTGTTTAGACTTATAAACATCTTAGAAGCTCTTTACGATAAAGGGACTCCAAATATTCATTATATATTATGAGAATATATAATGAATATTTAGTGATAAATTAGAAAAGTTTAATGATTTAATGATTTATTGAAAATTTTATTAATTATCTGAAAGATTGAACACCACTTCTCATATATTTTCGTATTTTTTCGTCTCTATTAGATATTAATTTGTTTTATTAAAAAATTAATTTACTTCACGGATAGTAATATTTTATCGGGGTTTCTTGGTATTAACAGAGCGATCTAATGAAATTCTTATTCAAATGACAAACATTATATCTTTAAATGTGTTTATACAAATTAATTATTAATTTACGTGTCTATGTAATCTACAAATTCGGCATATGTTCATCATTCAATTTATAAAAAAATCAAATCAAATCTGACGTATCATACTAAAGTTCATAAACAAATTATATTGCTATCTATGTTCCAAAAATGTGATATTACGTTGATCTTCTGAAAAGCTTTTAAGTCTAACATGTTTTCCAGTGGTAATAACCGATCAGAAAGAAAAAAAAACATAGCTATTTTTATTGCTTGGAATTAATTGCCCTCCACCCCTTTTGAAGACGCCTATTTACTAACTAACATTTTAATTTTGCCATATGGTCTATTGTTTGAAATACACCTAGAAAAAAATAAAAATATAATTAATCAAAACAAGTTGATGGGCTTTAAATCTTGATACCGTTTTAATGTGATCTAAATAGAAAAAGGGTATTTAAATTTTCAAATGTTTCTCGATACCAGCGGAATTAGTTTATAAACATATATCTACTTGTTCTAATGGCATTCTTAAAATTTCGTCATAATATTTTACATAGTAGTAGTAATTTATATAAAAGCTTAGTACAAGCATTTTTTTTGATAATATAACCCACTTATGCATAACCGAAAATTCCACGCGAAGAAATCATAAAAGCAGCAAAAACAAAAAATATAGGTTTCGGCACTTACATATTGTCAAAATATTTTAAAAAATGTAAAAAAACAGCAAAATTTGTCGGTAAACTTACGCAAAGAGTATAGCCTATGATTTGAAATCAGTTAACTCAAATTTTGGCTTGATACAATTATATTTATGGTTTTTTTTGAATATAGTAAATACATCTTTTAGAAATGAAAAAACTTAACAAAATTTATATGAATTTGATAAACCAGATTTACCATAAATTGATCACGACTATTTATCACTTAGACCATAAAAATTTACCATTTTATCTCTATTATTTTATACGAAAAAATTTAAAAACACAAATAAAACAAAAATATTCATTGAAATAATAATAATAAATAATATAAAAAATTAAAAAAGATTATACATATTATCAATATGTTTTGAAATTAAAACATGCATGTATAATAATTTTTAAAAGATTTACACTAGTGTTGTTTGCCAACTTTTATAAATAATGTCCGCACAGTAAAAAATACTAAAATCTAGAGAAAGAACTATTAAAATTTACTAATTTTTCCTGATCGTGATCAACAACTCGCAAAATTATATATGCTACAATTAAACTATACAAATATACAAAGTTGTATAAGAATAGATAAGACGTATTTAAGTTTACTGTATAAATATGTCATTCATGGGGTAAATCCTGCATTCAAATTGTTTAACCTATATAATAATTCATAGATAACCAACTATTTTTTAATGTGTTGTGTCATGAAAAATATCAGGGCACATACGAACCTTGAGATTAAAAAAAACCATAAGAAATAATAGTTCTCAAAAAGATTTTAGGCATCGAAAAAGACAGCCGAAAGCATAAATACGCTTCCGCGGAGGGAAATCAATTAAAATTTGCTCGAAAGCAAAAAAATAAATTTATAACCATGAATTTTGGTTTCGGGTAATAGGGGGATATTGGGGGGGTTATATTAAATCAATAAAAATTTAAATTTATGGGTTAAAAAAATATTAAAAATAAATGAATTTATAACTAAGTAACTTTAAAAAAAAATAAACGAGATAAAAATACTTAATTATAAAATTATGATATCAAATCTACGAAAAGATCGTATATTTCTGAACACTTAAGCTATAATTTATTATAATTCATAAAGTTTAAATAAAAAGATTTTTGTGTTAAATTACACTGTTTTTTAATACTGAAATCGTTTTCGTGTAATATTTTTTTAGCAGCGAATTCTCGAATTTACACCGTATCTTATATGAGCTTTTATACGGTGTAGTTTACCTCCACAGTGTTAACATGTGGTGTTTGATAAATGATCAAACCTTCTCGTATCATAAAATGCAAATATGGTTTCTATAATAGTTTAATTCAATAGTTCTCATTTATGGCACTTTAATTATTATAAGTTTTAACATTTTTTTTGATTATATGTTTAGCCAAAATGTCCCTATCACCGATAACATTTTATACGAGTTAAATCTAAAAATATAATTTGGTATTGTATTTAAAATTATCTGAAGTTTTATTTATATTGAATTATCCATTACATATCAATAATTATCAAAATATTCTCTTAGGAATGATAAGAATACCTAAAATCACGCTAATACAGATCTAAACTAAAAAAAGCTAAGTTGTAATTTCGCTATTCCAAAGATTTCTTTATCAAAAAAAATTATAATGTATTCTATTTGAACAGATTTGTAAATCAATTTTTTAATCATAATATATTTTTATCTGTAGATAAATTCAAATATTTTACTTTTCATGCTTGAATGGCGAAATTTAAAATTCTCAAGAGAATAAGAACATTAGAATACCAGAATATTGCAAACATAACACATAAAATTTAGGGAATTTCTGAATAATCAGGTTTTACAATAAATTTATTATTATACATTGAACAGTATATATATTAAACAGTAAAACTCAATACGAAGATATTAAGAGATAGAAATTACATATCTAATCATATTGTATACCGTTATTCCCTATTTTTAAGAATTATAAACGTGAACGAGAGAAAAATATCTATTATTATAAAAGTACATATTTATTATAATAGTTAAATGTAAATAAACACACAAAATTACAACAAAAAAGGATCAAAACCATCATGTATTATCCTTAAAGGTTCTTTAAGGTTAGGTAATACAAAGAAAAATTACAAAAAGAAGATCGAGAAAAATTTATAGGGATATTATTGCGGGTAAAAAAACGATTTGATGATTAATGTTTTTTCGTGAAGGAATATTATTTATATGAACTCAGATAAAAATGAAATCATAAGTTTTATCCGGTTATTATATTTTTTAGAATTTGAATAAATCTAATTATAAAAATAAATTAATATACAATAAAAAATATAATGAAAAAATAATATATAATATGAGAAAGTAAAAAATCTTCCAATAAATCGATACAAAAATGTAATTCAATACAAAAATTTTGAGTACATAAGTATTTCGACAATTTACCACTAATACTGCTTAGATGTCTCTAATGCAATTCAAACGGTCTAAATTTCTTTTCATAATCACTTTAATGAATCTTTAAATGTATTCAACTGTTAATTTTATTCGAGTTTCATGTAAACATAAATAATAATAAAAATCTTACGCTTTTTATATCATAATTAAGCAACACAATTATAACATTGCGTAAAGCATTTTAAAAAGATACCAAATATTATAATTCCATATTTTTTTATGACTCATAACTTTATATTTAATTAATATAAATTTTTCATTTTATTTATTTTTTTCGTATTTTGTTACACTTAACTTTATTTTTATATGTTTATGCTTATTTTTCATGGAACTACAAATCGTAAACGCTTCATAAATTTTTTTGTTTGACTCTTCAACTATATACAAATTTTTATGCAGAATTTTATTTTTACAATATAAAACAGCTGAAATAAACTCTTAAAATAGCTAAAAATGCTCTATTCAAGCAAGATTAGCCTTTTTTTTCAAAAATTCATATATTTCACATTATAATTTCAGGAGCACCTTAATTTTTTAATATATATAATTTTTTTTCTAATGGGCGCCTCATGAATATTATACATACAATTTTAGAGTCGCCTTAATTTGATGATATATATAATTTTTTTTCTAATGGGCGCCTCATGAATATTTCACATTACAATTTTAGAGTCGCCTTAATTTAATGATATATATAATTTTCTTTCTAATTCACGCAGCTTGCGGCTTCACATATTTATAAAAACAGTTACTGGTCTTTAATCTATAAATATCTTTAAACATTGGCCAGTTTTTGTTAACTTTTCTCAATTGAAGTTGTAATATTCACTCGGTTGTTTTTGAATCAAGAAAAAGACACCATTAATTAAATATAACAGTGAAATCAGGGCAAGAATAAAGCAGACAAATGCTTTCTAGATCCGCATTTGAAATAGTATACCATTTTCGGATCAATGTATTATCTATTTTTAAATACCCTTTTTTCTTCAAATTTTGAAATTTTTTTATAATTAATTGAAAAATCTTATTATCTTAAATATTCTAACATAAAAATCTATGTTACTGCACAAATATTTTTTATTAAGAATACCTGACTAACATAATATTACGTACATTTGAAATTTTGGTATAAACTTACATTTTATAGGTAATATATGTAATTTTTTAATATGTAGAACTTCTATGGCTATTTAGCAAGACACAAAAAATATTTAGCGTTAATATTTAAAATCATTCTAGCATACTTAAATCTAAATTATCGTCTGCCATACTCTTAAGTTCACTCCGATCCCTTTATTAGGCTTTCTACCAACATTTAGCGTCTAGAAGTTGTATATTTATGATTTATAGCGCTTAAATATTGGTCATTAGGGGATTTTTAATAATTTTTAAGTGTATAATATCATTTTTGTAAAACCACATCGCAATTTAATGCTTCATTGTAAGACTTTTTATTATGTTTTCTGATTTAATATTCTTTATTTAAAAGTACGAATACCTACCTATAATTTTTTAAAAATATTCAGTCAGTAATCAGGTTAATAAAGTTTGAGGATATTAAGTCCGTGTATTATATCTCCCATATAAAAACCTCAAAGGGATTTTATCATTTATTTCATGATTATTTTTGGTATTTTTTTCCTACTGATTTCACACAATTTTATTTTGCTAATTTTTAAAGTTTATCAAAGTAATTAATATAGCTAAAAAAGCGTTTTTTAAAAAAATATACATATCTTAAACTTAAATCAATATTAGTCTACAACAGAAAATTCGTCCAATATATATGTTTTTTTCATTTAAATCTGTTTTTCACTAGCAATCATATTAAACATATGCGTAAAAATTCTTTATATTTAGAATTACATTTCGATAAAAATTATATTGAAAATTTGGTCTTGCGTGCGAAAAAGTTCTGTAATATAGCTATTCAAAAATAAACCAGCTAAAAATGTTCAAAAAATAAGGCAATCTCGATAAATATAATAAAAATTTTGTAGGTTCGACGAATCAAAATATCAAAATTCTGTATAGTATTTATCACTATCGTCGGGACTACATGAAGTTCTCGTTAATATTTAACTTTATTATTTCTTAGATCATGCAACATCCTATGGAGAATCAACAATAACTAAATAAATATAATAATAATAATAATAATAACAATAATCATAATGAAAGAATATAGTTAAAAATCAGAAACGGAATATTTAAGCATAAGTAATGAACATTGTTTTAAAAAGTCATCTAAAGAGCACACATGTATAATTTCAATATTTTACAATTATTTTATGCTTTTAGCCAACATAAAATCATTACTTTCAATAAACATTAATAAAAAACCATGGTTAATAATTTCATGTTAGTAATCGTAAAAACCAATATTTTAAAAGATCATAATTATGTATTTCTTTTTGATATAAGATCAGCTTATAAATTCTTTTATCATAGGGACTTTCTTTGAAATCATAGTGAAATAAAGAATCGTTTCAATTTCGCATTACAAATTTCGAATTTGATGCCCCTATCTTAAACATGAAATGTACAGCGTGTCTTATAGAAATAAGCGACAAAATCAAAGAACACTATAAAACAGATTTACATGCCATAAATGTCAACAGAAAGATAAACAACATACCACCATTACAAAGTTTAGAGAATATTCCGGAAACAAGTAAAGATATAGAAGAAGTATGCACCACAAAGAAAAATAAATTACACAAGTGTAACAAACAGAAGAATGAATCTGAGGTAGAGATTATATCAGAAAATGAATGTTTTATCTGTGATTTAATTTTTGATAAAAAAGGATATATGTTGGATCATTTGAACATACACGGAATAGATACATCACAATACAATTCCTATCGTATTTTATTGAATGACCAAAAATGTGTGTTTTGTGGTTTATCTGTAAAATCGAAATCCATTCTAAAAAATCATATGCTTAAAGTACATGTTCTTAATCAAAATCATAAAGACTCTTATGCTGATATTAAACCTAGTGAAATTGATGCACAAGGTGGTTTTGGATATCTAGAAAATGGTAAAGTTTTGGTGAATAAAGAATATTTATCTTTTCATAAGCCTTGTTCTAGAGAACCAATTGTTCTACGAAATAATCAGCAAATTGAAGTTGTTAGATTGAGTAAAGGGGAAGTGTGCAAAATAAGAAAAAATCGTAGAAAATTGAATCGATATGCGTTAAAAGTTAGTTTGGGCATGAATAATCAATCACATTTCACCGAACACTGGATGCAATAAAAATTAAATATTATTTCAGTTTTCTGAGCTTTATAAAATCCCATGATTATTCTAAAAATGCATCAATATTTTATCCCTTTTATGGTTGATTCTTAATAATCAATACATTTAATAAATTGTTGAACTTATATAATAAAATATGTTCGATTTTTTCAACCACTTATATCGATTCACACCTAATCATGCTATTTTCTTTAAGTTAGTATAAAAATAAAATTGGTTTATTCTTTCATTTATGAATCATTATTTGGTCATTAAACATCATTAGATGTATAATAAACGAGTTGGTAGTTCAACTTAGAGCAGGGGCATACACATAACAATAGGGTTGGTGAAACCAATTGAATAATAATTTTAAAGCAGTAATATGCATAAATAAGGGTTTTAATGAGGATATGATACGAATAAGAATAAGTATGGCGTGTACTGTGGAGACATCTAGTGTTTTTTTGGTAAAAACAGGGAAGTCTGATAAAACCAGCCCTTTAAAAAATATAAAACCATGGATATTATGTACCATAAGCTCTATTTCAAGGAGTTAGATATTATAATAGAAGATGAGACAAGAAATAATGTAATAGGGTTGAGTAAGACGCATAATTCTATAAGTTTTGAAAGCTGAGTATGTGTAGAAGAAGGCTGTTAAGAAGATGAAACAAGAATAAATGTAAAAGGGTGGAGTAAAACACTTGATTATGTAAGTTTTGAAAGCTGAATATGTATAGAAGAAGGTTGTTAAGAAGATAAGACAAGAAATAATGCAATAATGTTGAGGAAGACACTTTTATCTATAAGTTTTGAAAGCTGAATATGCGTAGAGAACGGCTGTTAAGAGAAAGTGATTTAAATAAATTGACTAATATTGTATTTTATTGCATATACCTTTTTAAGGGTCAAAAGGGTGTTTCAAGTAATTTATAAAACCGGTCCAAATACGAATTAGGGTGAAATACAGCATTCTATATTTTTTCTAATTTTAGTGCATTTTTACCTTAAAAAGTAAGAAAATCTCGGTCCTTCTATTTTATATCACAGAAATAATATTTTCTCGCTAGATAGGTTTGAACATATAAAATTATCGAAGGTTTTTAAGCTTTTTTTAAATAGATCTTATCACATTATTGTTTTATGTCAAGTCTTAGTTCAATCCTGAATATGCACTTTAACCGGATCCATTTACATCTCTTTATGATTCATTGCTTTAACGAAATCAGATATTTTAAGATGGACTGTAAATTTAACCTAAACAATACCTTCTTATTTATCGGTTAATTTTGGTACTGTAATTTTAGATTATCTCTTCAAACATAACGTGATTGATTTACCATGGGTATATTATATCTAATATATTGGCTAGATCCTCTTCTTTACATCTTCTTCGAAACTTCTCTTCTTTTCAAGACCTATTATTTCAAGAGTTTCCTCAACCCTATAATTGCGATATACGACCCGATATGATTTCGACTTCGATTCTTTCGGATCCCTTTTATGATATATTCTTGCTCTTTTATAAAAAAATACATATATATAATATGCCTTCAAAATTTTTCTGCTATTCAAAATAATTCATTATGGCATTTAATCAAAAAAAAAAAAACTTCAAAATTATAATGAGTCTTATTGGATAGATAAATACAATTTCACAATTTTTTTTATTTAAAGCGATCAGGCCCGAAATTCCTGACAAGTTCATCGACATATCGATATTCAATATGGATGCTATTAATTTCATCCATTTCACTTTCACTAAGCTCAATCATATATAAGTTTTCAACCAGATGCTCTTCCGAGGAGGCCTTAGGAATAATGACAATTCCTTTTTGAGTTAACCAACTTAAAATCACACAACTTACACTTTTGCCTCTTTTCTTAGCAATTTTACTCAAAGTCACATCACTTAAAAGTTTTGGACCATCGTGAGTTTGTTGTGATCCTAAAGAAGAATACGCAACGACTTGAATTCCATTTTGCTCACAAAATTTAAAAAGTGCTTCTTGCTTCAAATACGGATGCATCTCAAACTGATTTACCACTGGTTTGATAGTGCATTCAACTAAAAGTCTTTTGATGTTCTCAATTCCAAAGTTTGCAACTCCTATTGACTTAACATACCCCTTTTGTACAAATTCTTCCATTTTAGTCCATAATGGAAAAAGATTAAAGTCTTTTAAAATCGGATCTCCATTTTCAAGTCTTCTGGTATTTCTATTTTCATCATAATCGAAATTGACAGGCCAATGTATTAAATAAAGATCAATGTAATCAGTTTTTAGGTCCGATAAACTTTTTTGAATGGCTTCTTCTGGTCTATCATGAAAACTGTTCCAGAGCTTAGAAGTTATAAAAAGATCTTCTCTTTTTATTATGCCTTCTTTGAACATCTCCTGCAGTGCGTCGCCTATATCAGCTTCATTCTCATATACTGCTGCAGTATCGATGTGCCTATATCCATTCGTTATCGCCTTTTTTAAAACGACTTTGACCTGTTCTTTTCCACAAATTCGCCATGTTCCTAGGCCTACTTGTGGAATTTTATTACCATCGCTTAGTCTTATCTGTTTGTGTTTCATATAAGGGTAATTATTATAATTTTTTTTGTATAATCATTTATATATATTTTGATTTACAGACAAAAATATAATATAAATATAAAACTTTGGTTTCAATAACATCCTTGCTGAATAGAAATTCCAATTGGGAAAAAAGCTAAAACTATAGGCATTGAAAGAAATGTGTATTTTTTAGAATATTACACGTAGAAAGATATATAGCTTGGATTAACCTGTTAAACTGCTCAAAAGCATTTATATATAAAGAAAGGCGACGTCATTAGAATCAGTTTATGTGCGTTAAGAATATCGATGGAAATTACAATGTATTTTCAAATAGTGGAACCGAGCATTAGAATCAGTTTATGTACGTTAAGAATATCGATGGAAATGACAATGTCTTTTCAAATAGTGGAACCGAGAATTACAATCAGTTTATAGGCATTAAAGAAAACAGTCAAACCAGAATTAAAAATTAAATTCGGTCTATAGGGATTAAAGACATCGAAATGATTAAAAATATCTTTTTTAAGATAAGAAATTTAAATTAAGTCAGTTCAAGAGAATAAAAAATAACAAGAAAAATAAAATATACTTTTGAAGCGTATAAATAAGGAAATAAAATCAGTATGTAAGAATAAAAGATATTAAGTGAAATCATGATATCATTTTGAAGAGAAGAACCCAGTATTATAATAAGTTTGAGGGAATCAAAGAAAATGAAAGGTTTTATTTGGCTAAATTAAAAATTATAATCAGTTTATAGGGATAATGAAACAAAAATAAAAGAATCATTTTGAAGAGGACGAATTTTTAGCAATGAACAGTTCATAATACAGATAAATCAGTTTGTTATTTTAAACACAGATACTACAAAACAAATATCCATGGCTAAAAATTGAAATGCTTTGATATAATCTTTTATTATTAAGTAATGAGCATATACTGCTTAAACTATATATATTGCAACGAATTCAGTCCAAAATTACAGAATATCATGCTAAAACTAAAAAAAATAATTTATGAAAAGTATTGGACAGAATCTTTGAATTTATCAAAAGGTTACAGGGTATTATATTTGCTAATATCAATTATATTTTATCCGAAAAAATTATGATTTTAAAAAATTTCAATATGTAATTCAAAATAAGAAATTTGCCTGCTTGATACTAAGCTTATAAATACCGAAAAGGTATTTTACCTGGAATATTCCATGTCTTTTATATTATTATGAGGTTTGATTATATTTGTTACGTATGATAATTTATAGACTAAATCATCATATATTTTGTATTTTCGACCACCAAATAATATTTTTCCATCATTATAATTGGTTGATATCCCGACAAGACCATAAGCTAAATGAATTGCGTTTGATATTTTATAATATCTAAGTTTAGCATACACTTTTGTTTCAAAAGGATACTTGAAGTTTGAAGAAATAAATAATTCATATTTTGTTTAAAAAAGGTATGTTTTGGTAATCCTCTACTTAGATATTAAAATAAATGTTGCACCGACCATTTTTTTTGCTTGTATATATTAAAAATAAAAGCCAAAAAATGGTTGGTGCATAAGTTTATTACCGGATAATTTACAAAAAAAGACGACTTTACAGAAATCAAAATTATTTATTCAAGTGATCAACATGTGAACTAATCCATATGACCTTCATTTATGGTTTACCTTTTCAGTGATTGTGTGAGTACTATAATAAAGTGTTTTTTGTTGCACATATGAGGGATAAATTTATGGATTTTACTTAATTTCATATTACACTAAGCTTACTAATCTAAAAATAATCAAATAAATCAGTAATCAAAGATATTTCCGCAATAAATTGAAGTGAATAAAGATATTTATAGAAGAAAAGTTTTACAATCGAAACTAATTTTATTTAAGTTTTTAATATTTTATATTATACTTGAAGGTGGCGTCATAACACATTTTAGTCAAATAATGCAAAATATTTAAGGAATATGGGAGGGAGAGAATTAACTTGACTTTCAACTTATAAACTACTACTAAAAACCATATAGAACAGTTCTAATAATCACACACATACCATAAATGATGTCAGAACAAACACAAGAAAAGATTATAGAACTGTAATTATGTTTTAAAAATAACATAGTTTTTCAAAATTAAGATACAAAAGGCTTCATAGTTTGAATTCTCAAGACACAAGTCACTTAAAAAAAATTTAAAATTAGGAAAAAATGAATATGGGGAACTTATTGTACACAACTCAAAACTATTATATTTAACTAAAAATATCCTAATTTGTCTAAAGAATACAATCTAATTTAGTTTTTTTTCTGAATGCGATCTTTTACTTCTTTCTAGTTTAATTTTTTTTCATATATTTTTTTAATTTGTATGCCATATACCTTTGCTGTAACGTATCTAATCCAATAAACATATTATATATGAAAATATTGCCTTTATTTGTACTAAAGCAGATTATCGGGTTTTCTTGCCCAGTTTTTGACAATTTTAATACATTTTAAAAGGTTAATTAGATAAAATATAATAGTATTGGCACAATATAGATTGATTTATTCAATTTAAAGGTTTATAACATATAAAAATATTATCATTTAAATGAATAATCGTAGGCAATAAAGAAAAGCCACTAGTATGCATAAAATTTGTATATCCGCAATAATATAGAAAAAAAAAGAGTACACTTTTGACATGGAACAAAACTGAAATCAAATTTCGTTAATTTTATTTATAAACAGAAAAATAATTACAACAAATATCAACATAGAAAATCTATACAAAAATTTTATCCAGTTAAATTGAGTTTAATAATATCAAAATCATAGAAAATTAATATCAGTAAAGCTCTTTATATATAACGGCTAGAACAACCAAATAAAAAGATACATAATATTTTTCATGTAGAGCTAGTTTACTAGCGTATTAATTGTTTAAACAATTTATTAGATGATTTTAAAGGTTGAAAAGACATGCTATATTACCACATTCAACAGATGATTTTGCATTCAAATATCCCTGTTTCCAGAAAAAAATATTAACAGTGTTACTGCTTTAATTGGGCCACTGCTAAGGGAAATATCCAGTCATAACAATACTGGCTTCGATTATTTGCACCCGCGTTCTGCAAATGAGTCAAGCTATTTAGGCATCACAATCAAACCATTATTTAAAACCAAAATATTTACTTTAATGTGGTCGGCATAATAGTATTTTTGTATCCCTTGCAAATAGAAGGCATAATTATTCGTTTGAAATTGCAATAATAGCCTCGAATGATGAAAATTAGAGCAATAATTTTGTAATAGAATTCTCTAATTGTTACTTTTCTAAATATAAATTTGTTTACATCTAAATTAAAACACAATTTATCATTTTTAATTTCAAACTAATACCTTAAGGATTTTGAACCCCCATAAATTTCTGGTCATTTAATAAACGAAAGATAGCCCGTGAAAAATTGTATATATCTAAACTCTTATTTAGGTTTATTTATCAAATACCAATTTAGGCATACAAAAAAAAGAATCATGAAAAACCAAATTAAATATACGAGCCAAACTAAAATAAATTAAAAAACAAACACCGTTTGAATTAATTGTATATAATATTTGGGAATCATAAAAGGTATATGAAAGAACTAATGCCACGAAAAAGATCGAGGCATATATACAAAACTTGGGATTGAAAAAACCGTTGAATTAATAGGTCTCGAAAGAAGGAGAGGCATTGAAGATGACTTTGGGAGGAGAAGATAACTGAAAATATAAATATGCTGTACGCGCAGGGAATCAAGCAAGCTGAGCCAGAGAAGAAAAACTAATATTATAACTATATTTTTAACACATAAATAAAAAAAATCTAATATTTATGGACATAATAAGTTTGGCCACGAAAAAAAATCAAAAACTAGTTTTATAAAAAAGGAGCTTTATTTATGATCTTACACCAGAGTAAACAAAAGTTCAATATCTCTCTCATTAGAATATTCATTTATCGAAGATTCAATAGCTTTAGAAAAGTTGTGCCCGTTATGTTCTAAATATTTATAGATTTTCTGCACAAACAATAGTATTTCATTTGCACCCACAACGGCGTCACTTGGTGTATCTTTAATATCAAAATTAACAATCCAACAATTAGAAAAACTAGGTTCTGGATTCGAATATTCTCTATTTAAAAAAATATTTTCTTTCGATGTTACATAATCGAACACTGCCTTGAAGCATCGTTCCTCACACGTTATAATTAAATCAAAAAGTTCTGCCAAGTTACCATTACTACGTTTATTAGAATATTCGAATATATTTTCTGGTGACTCCTTTATCGAAATATTTCTTTCCATTATGTGCAACATACCAATATCTCTATAGAATTTTTCATTTTTACTTACTAGATCATCATAAATATCTGAATACTTTACGGTAGAAAAGTCATATAAGTTTGGTGATCTTATGCTCGTTCCGGGTATCCTAATTACTTTACTTGTGCCAAATGACATTACCATTATCCCTTTTCTTGTCAGAAGTGAATGTGCTTCCATTGACCTGTTTTGGTTCATGGCACAACATATAGCTATTTTCATGGGATTATTTCTTGTCCCCTAGAATTAACTGAATACCAATAAAAGATTAAGGGGCTAATAATCCGAATACTGATCAATGGTAGAGAAATATCGGATTGTTCTTTAAAAAATTATAGATCGAAAGAAATCAGAATCCTATGATATGAACTTATATAACATATACTTATATAGTAATATATATCCAATTTAAAAATTTTCAAATTAAATTTTATATCTTATTTATATTTATTTTTGTGTATTTAGCCTTTTTTATTGGATTTATGAGAATTAAATAATATAAAAATATATAATTAATCATTTAAAATCCAATGTGCTCGATAAAGCTCATCTCGTAATTTTTTGCAGCAATTAATTGTTTCTAAATCCAGCTTATTTTTTTATTTGGATCTTAAAATGGAGTAAATATGAGATAACAGTATTTAAATTTTGATGAATTATCTTAAGTGCAGATTTATGATCATTTAACCAACATTTTATATAAATCAGAAAGTATAGAAATATTTTTGTTAAAAGAAACCTCTTGTATCAAGTATTTAAAAGAAAATTTTTGTAAATTATTTTTTTTACTGCGTATATTAATAAAAAAAATATATTCTAATCAATTTTATATTAAATTTTAAGAAAGCAACTATATAAAAATATATATATTTAGTTATAGATTTAAAGATTTTTTTGATATTTAATATTTTCTTTGTGATTTATTTCATAAAGTCTTCTCAAAAATTTATTTCACTCAATTTTTCGTATAAAATTAAATTTATTGGTGCAAAACCAAACGAAATATTGTTCATTAAAAAGAAATATAAAAACAGGAATAATTATATAGTACTATACATTATTTATGGCCTATAATTTATAGTTGAATCCTTGAATAGTAAAGAAAAGAAAAACTGACTGAAAGAATATATAATAAAACGTTAAAAAATATGCTTGCTATGACCTGTGTTGAGTCAAAAAACTCTAATGCCTGCTCGCTTGTCACCCAAAATCCAAATGCTACATTATAAGAAGTCATAAATAGCATTTGCTATAGCGATATCACAACTGAAGACAGGGAGTGGCTCAAAAGTGTAAGTGGTAAACGCCGAGCAAAGAAAAAAAAATGCTACGGTATAATATAGGCGATGATGAAAAACCACAACAGTAACTAAATTCCAAGCTGATCCACACAAGCTCAAATAAAACTTAAATCAACATCTCTGGACCTACAACCAAAAAGAGAAAATTAAATGGAGAGGAAAAAAAGCAAATAAAATTCAAACTATTGATTATATAATAGTAACCTATCCACAGCAAAACTAGAGAGTTGCATAAAAAGCATTAGAACATGATAAAATAGTCCAAATTAGCGAAAGAAAAAGGACTAAGAAAATTCCGCTGTCGAAAATTGACAAACATCTACCCCATAGATTTTAAATAGAGCTCATAAAAGTCGTCAAAGCGGTCCATTGAATAATATAGAGTATCTAAGTTCGTTTTTATATTTGGTGCAAACCTTTTATGAGGAGCTTACGTACAAGCCATAAAAGCGTAGCCGTGGAAGAATAATATTATTTCTCAATTAATAAGCTAATGATATATCAGGTTCTTTGTATTGGAACACCCTGAAAAACAAAAAAAAATTATATACATCCATCCGTCAAAAAGACTTGTCAGAAAATACCAGTTTGAAAACTGAAATGTGGATGAGGTAGGAAATCTTTGTAATGGAATGTTAGATCGAATCCTTATCCGTATAAAAAATAGTAAGAACCCAGAAAACTTATGAGATTGCAATTTTGCGGTCGAATATTTGCAAAAAAAGCACGAAAACGATCAAACTTGCAATCGAAACTAGAGATTTAGAGCTTTTGAATGAATTAGGTGATCATAACACGGTAAAAAATTTTTGGATATAATTTCTTCGATTGTCTAACTGGAAAACACCTAAAGAAAATCAAGTCTACAATTTTAATATTAAAAACTGTCATGCAGGACATGAAAGTCGGATCAAAATTGCAGAGAAGATCATGCATTCATCAGAACAAATACCAGGATGGTATAATACAGGTATGACACATCTTATACCATAGAAACAGGCAACAATTTCATGTTCTGATTACCGAATAATTACACCATGACCAATCGCTACATGATTGTTTCAAAAGTTATAACGATTGAACTGAACGATGTTATCGAACACAACAATGTTCTCTCAGAAAACTAACTTGAAACAGCTGGAGATTATCAAATCACCAAATGCAAGCTATGTTGGGCAAAGAAATTTACGGGGAACATGTTCATAAGCTTTTTACAATGTTATTGATGTAAAGAAAGCATATGACACTGTTCAACATATATATTCTTAAGATTTATAAAAAAATAAAGGCCCAATAAATAAAGTTTGTCAAACCTATGATTGAAAAGCGGGTTATTTAGCACCATTACAATCAAAAAGAAATTATGGAGGTAAAACTAGAAACGGGTATATTAATATGCGCTGGTTTGTCATTATTGCGTTTTGTGTTGTGCATTGAACCTTAAAGCAGACTACTTAATAAAAATCATAAAAAGTAAAACATAATGGAGGGTATGTTTGGCATCAAACCAATCACCACCCCTTTATCGACGATATTAAACTTCTTCATAATCCGTTGATTTATTTTTATCCATTGCTAAAGATATAAAATCATATCTTGAGAATATCGGAATAGGCATGAATACTGAAAGATCGTTCAGTAATCTTTGAGATTTTATATTACTACTGCTATTTCTTTGAGAAACACATAGGATACAAACAGTATGGGGTTTTGGACAGTTTTTATAGTACTACACAATCCGAGAAGCACGAAAAATTAAAAGCTGATGTTCTATAAACAGTGCGCAAGATATGTGAGTCGAAGTTTTATGCAAGAATTTATTTTCATGCAAATCACGAACACGCCATATCTGCAAATTATTATTATGTTGGATCGATAGAGTTTAAACCATAAGAATAAGAAAAAATCGATTCTCTGGGTGCATCGATTACATCCACAGGCAGATGATACAGAGAGATTATATCTAGAAGAAAATATAATAGGCAAGAGTCTAGATAGTGTAAGCCTTAAAGCTGAACAGATACTGCAGACTATGCAAGAATTTCTCGAAAATCGTGCACCAGTATGCCAAAGAAAAAAATCTATTCATTCTCTGGAGAAGAAAACTGATTCTTCTTCTCATAATCAAAGAATATATAGCATCAAGATATACTCTCAGCAACACAGAAGTTACATGTAAAGCACTTGTCGAAAAACAAAAAAAATCGCAGAAAGATTTGTTTAAAATGCTTGAATTGAAAAACCTTTTAATTAGCTATATATTAGCAGTCTGCCTTATGGTTAAAGCATGGTAACAATCGTCCGACATTCCAGGATTATATTGCTAATTAAATGGTGGAAATATGTTCTTTGGTGAAGCAAGAAAATTCGTAACCTTCATAAAAAGCGTCTAAAAAGTTTGATCTCTTAGAAACACAATGCGAGAAGATTTTGTAATATAGCTAAAAATCTAAACATTCAGGTATTAAGGTGTCAAAACCAGATTTTCTATAAGATGTTAAAGAATCAAAAACTCAGTCACACAAAGTAACTCGCTGACAAAAAATTATTTCGAATGCATAAAGGTAGACACAGAATCGAAAACTCATTTTATAGTCTAGCACAATAAGCCTGATATAGTGGTGTATGATAAACGCGATAAGAAGATTACAATAAAGAGAAAGGAATTACATCATATGATAGCTTACAAACATTGGAAACAGATAAATCAAGAAAATCAAATCACATGAAAACGAAAATATATATTTATAAACCATGATCTTGAAATAATATCATTTGAAATTACCTGGGATGTAATTGTAACAACCTATCACTTAAAATACTGCAGACAACTTAATATCGAGCGCAACACAAAAGTTTACAGAATCTTTGTAGTTTTGTTTTTAACAATAGTTGCATCACCTTAGACTTAAAAAGCTAAAATCTGCTATGTGACGTTAGCCGGAAGATATGAGTTGAAAAAGCACTTGAAGTAATTTAAAAAGATAGTAAAAAGGCTATTGATTGTGCCATTAACACAGAAAAATACATTAAAATATAGAAACAAATCTTCTTCATAAACCTATAAATCAAAAATATAGTTGAACCAGATTGATATCTTCGAATGAATAATTAAATTTTTTTTTTTCAGTATAATTGTGATATGAGTAAAAAACTTTCACAGAATTAATCATCAAAAGAAAGTATATTTTGCTCGCTATATTTGTTTGAGTATTTTTTTACTATTATATTATTTAAAAAGAATTTTACTGATTTCAAATATTACGAGAGCGAGATTTATAACTAATTCTAATAAAATACATCTCTTCGACACAAAAAAGCATTTTTATTTATATCTTCAATGCATCCTAATATTGCAGACATGAGTAGAGCTGCAAAAATAAGCATAAAAAAGATTCAAAAATAGCTTTTTGATGCGGCAACTTGTTAAAACAAATGATAAGACACAAAAACATACAACGGCTCTCTTAACTGAAAGTTATATACGTGAGATCGCCACAGATAATGATAATGAAATCATGAATTCAATGCCTAGATCTTGAAATACTATATAAGAATACTGGGATTGGATTATAAAAAGTTTAAGAAAACAAATATGATATCAAAATATTTTGTTAAGAACGTTACATTTTTTTTTAGTCACCAAAAATTATGAAATACACTGATGACAAATATATAGAAGTTTGAAAATTTATGAAAATAGAGATAAAAAGATATAAGAAAGCCAAAGAAGAAAAAAATTTCTATACTTAAAAACAATAATAACATAAATAAAAGTAAAAACGCCTCCTCAAAACAAAGATCGAGACAAGATAAATATAAATCAGAACGTCATAAGAAAAAAGGAAGTACATTGTATTTTAATAAAAAAATAGAACTATTATGTTCTTAAAATTTTGGTAAATGTTTAAATCACCAGAAATCACCCAAAAAGCAGACGCTAATAAGCAAAAATACTAGAAGCTAGCTGAAGTGTCATATAAATTGAAGAGCTAGGACAGCTTTATGTATAAAACAACATCTCAACAGATGAAGAAAAGGTTGATTAGCTGAGACTTACTGAAAATTAAATTCAAAGTAAGTAGAAAGAATGGAAAAGTATAAAGAGCAAAGATAAAATTCGCAAGAAAATTCATGTGTTTCCATAATAAGTTTTTTGATTATAAAGATGACGTGCTTCACGTAAAAAATTCAAATAACATTTAAATATGAATATTAAGCCAGCAAATAGGGCAATATACTAAAAGAAAAGAATTACCAAACTAAATATTAAAATTGAAGTCAACAGAAGACGACTTTTTTGGTCTTTCACAAACCAAATCAACCTGTAATTAAAGTCGTTAAAATGTAGACAGAATTTATGGCGAAAATCAATTCAAAATATGTAACTTCAAAAATATTCACAAAAATACGCCTTAGTGAAATTACATAGAGAAGGCCATATCAGAAACTTATTCTACAAAACGTTGAGTTTTAACCAAGCTGGAAAGCTACTGGATGCGACTGAATTTATATTTATTTTATATAAAAACGACTAACCTACACTCAACAAGATACATGAGAAATAAAACGATATGAAAGACATATTATAAAGTTATTTCATATCAGAAAGCACAGACTTGATACTAGAAATCAGATGCAGAAGAATCGGAATTTAGACCTTTCATCTGTATAGTATACATATAAAAACAAAAAAAAGGCGATGAGAACAATTTTGTACAGTGAATGGAATACAAATTCTATTATCAGAATATCTACTTGGAATAGTCCGAAAAGTGCAAAGTGCTAAAGAACGGGCTATGATAAAAATCAAAGTTAGCATCGAGCATAATAAAAATTTTTAATTGATATTGTTTGATTATATAAAGCCATTTTACAAAATGGATTACAAGTACCTAGTTAGCTATTTAAGAAGCCTTCATTAATTTAAAAGACGGTGATTTTATTTATATCCATATAAAAAATATATAATTTCATCTCTAAGACTAAACACGAAGATGAACAGGGTAAAATAATCAAAAAGATTTATACTTTGAAACAGTTTTTCATAACTAATTTTTGAGTTGTATATAGATCCAATAAGTTGCAAATAAAACCCGAAAATTATCAGAATTTGCAATCAAAAACAAACAAACACGCACAAAAAACCAATTTTTTTCTTCATTTGAACTTGAAATCTTAATGTAAGACGATCAGAACTTACAATAGCTGATTCAAGAAGCCGAACAGCATTTTAAGATATATAAATGGAGATAAAATAGAAAAAACAGCAACAAAAGGTATTAAAAACCCAGAAAAAAAATCATACAATAATATAAATACTAAAAGAAAATACCAAATCATTATGGGATTAATAATCAAGAACGCAACCTGAAAATAGCTTAAAGTGCTTGACGGAATAAAAGAAAGTATACAATATTGAACATACTAAAACCAAAGCCACATAAGATATTAAGCTTATAAACAATTATAAATTTCGGAATTAATAATTATAAATATTTCTTGAGTTAGGAACAGATTTTTCTTAAAAAAATAGTTTCTGATATAAGAAGGCTTTTAACAAAAAAAACATACATATACAATTCAAATGTAGAAGAAAGGTTGTATTTCCAAAGAAATGACTTAAGAAGCCGGATTAGAAAAAGTATTTCAAATTTGTAGAAACATTGCAGCTGCTTAAAAATCAATAATATAGGACTGGAAAATATCATTTCTACAAACTACCGTATTTAAGATAGATAAATAAAACGTGATAAACTCAGTTTTCATAAACATATATTATATATTAAAGTTTAACCCTAGAAATAGGAAAATTCATGAGCTAGCTAAAAAAAAGCTGATTGTGTAATATAAAACCAAAAAATCTTATTTGCTAACAATAACCTAACGCTGAATATTGTTGTTTTTATATAGTTGCTACAGTATAGAATCTTAAAACCACCTCAAGAAGCCAAACTCTGCTTTATTCAAGAATAAAACTATCTTTTCTGGTATAAATCATTATGCGCTCAATGCAATAACTATTTTAAAACATTCGATCGACTGGCAATAAGATGCTTAAAATTTATAGATCAAGATTACACAAGGAGAGACAATGAGTTATAATATTCACTTACGTCACGCTAGCACGAAATATGGCGTAAAAAAACAAAATAGATTCTCAGGCACTCAGTAAATGAAATTATGACAAATAATTTTGTTGAGATGAGGGTAGATACGAGAATTTAATCATAAATTGTACTTTCAGTGACATCCTGATATATTTATATATGAAAACACATACCAAATGTATCACTTTGAAACATTTATGTTAGACTAGCATAGATGATATAAACTATGTTGAGAACGAAAAATAGACGAACAAGACTTTCTAACATAAGCTTTTTTATAATCTACAACTGTGAGACAAAGATTATACATATATCGTAATTTTTGAAATAACAGAAACACAAGTACATAGAAAGTACCCGAAAAGCTCGATTTACGTAACAAAATCAACGAATATAACATAAAAAAAAACTTCACAAGCAAGTTTTGAATTTTTAGGTTTTACAAAGAAGATAGGTAATTTAAAAGAAGTAAAATAAGAGGATAAAACGCAGATAATAGATGTGATCTATGAACAAAAAATAAAAAATAAGTAAGGATAAAATTACCAGCAAAAACGTATAATATATCATGAATTTTTCTTTAGAGGATTCAAAATACAAATGTACATGTGGTAATTTATTTTTCCACTAATACCACCTCTTTACTACTAGTTTTCATAAAAATTATGTGTACTTGAATTTACTGTTTATTAAATCATGAGCTAGCTATATCTTATTCTACATCATATATTAATATACGTTAGTTATACATAAAAATACATTTTTTTATGATTAAATCGGTAAAAATTTTATTTTTATAGTATTCCTAAAAGTTTAACGAAAAAGTCAAATTACTATAAAAAATACAAATATAAAAGTATTAAACTTTTTTTATTGCATAAAAGATTTTTAATCGTTCTATTTGTGTTTTTTACTTCTTTTAGGAGAGACTAGATTTAATTTTGTCAATAAAAATTTTCAGTATTTAACTTCATTTTTTGTTTCCTCTTGAGAAAACATGCAAAATTAGATTTTATAATATTTTTTCATTTTATGACAATTATATTCATTGTATAAGGAGATGGATTTACATAAAGATCAATAATACCTTTTTTATCGAATAGTTGATTCCTGAATTTAAAACTTTCGAAATATATAATGTATCCTTTTAACCTTAAATTATTTTCCTTACCTTAAAGATCTCTTAAAAAATCAGAATATAGTTGGAATCTAATTCATAATATAATAAAGGCAAAAATATATTGTATATATGTTTCATGATATAGCCAAAGATGAAGGTTTTTTCTAAAGCTTTATATAAAAATTTGCCTATAATCTGTAATTATTGATCGCTATTGGTCTGGATTATATCTAAAATTATTAAACCAGTTAAATGCCATCAAACCGACAAATTTTTATTAGGAAAGTCAAACCCAGAAGAATAAATAGCTGACAACAAAACGGTTTTGTAGAAATTCTATCTAAAGTCATATTTTATTGTATTTACGATACTATAAATATGATTTATATAGTATTATAGTTTTTTTTTGGCTTTAATTTTCTATATATTTGAATTTTACCAATTCCAAATAATTTACGAAAAAATAATTGTGTTATATAAATTTACAAAAGCAATAATCCTCCTACCCTCAAATACAATTATCGCAAATTAAAATTTTAGATCTAACATTTCTATTATGAAAAACCAAGAAATGTTAGTTTTTGAATTCACGTACTATTTCATCTGTAGACCTAAAAAAACATATAAGACCACACGAAAATGTATCGAAAAGAAGACAACAATATATTTTTTTACTGTTAATTTATGATATGTTTTTTTTATTGATTTTATTTTTAAATTAGAGATTAGAATATTTTATTTTTGATGCATGCTTTCGAGAGAGATATTTTTGATGATGCTAATGTGATGAATAAACATTATAATAATGTGTTTTAAATGTTTTAATTATGAAAACGGCATAATTCATATATGCGTATTTTGAGACACATTAATAAAGAGATCGTTTCAAAACATTTAGCTCAAAATACTAATATCTGTGTCATATGATTCAATATTTTTTTAAAAATGTCTTTAAAATTATAAATATTATTATTGTATTATTTAAGGGGTAGTATGGTTGAGTGGTTTACAAGTTGGACCCCAGAGTGAGGGGTCGCAGGTTCCACTCCACCCACCTCACTAATTTCCGAAACGAATTTACTTTAAAGGAAAATAGCCAAGGGGGCGGCCAGTGAACAATAAAAGATAAACCATAAAGCATTGAAAAGCCATGAGAAATAGGAGGCTGCTGTCTATGCCGTTAAACTGTACCTAAAGCATGGAAAAAGATCCCACACCATTTAGCAAGGATATAGGTAAGTGTAGAGTGTGTGTGATTTTAGCATGTAACTCTTAGCGACAAACAGTAGACAGAATCACATTCCCTCCACATAATGACTGCCGCCTATGAGAAAGGGCCCAATCCACGGTGATTACGGGTGACAAGAAGTGCTGGGGGAGTTCCACAGAGAGACGTATCAGTTAAGCAATAGTTCCTATAGGTATAAAGCGAATTTCCTAAAAGTATTAGAAGTAAAACATAAATAAATAAAGTAAATTCGATTAGAATTTGTTTAATTTAATAATCAATTAAAATGGCGATATTTCAATAGCTTTCAAGAATGCACATCAATTAATAGTTAAAAATTCAAAATAGTTTATTGATTTATATATTTTAGAGAAATAGAAAAAAACAAGCGTTTGAAATCCAAATATTAGATCTTACAGGGTTTAAACAGCTTTATCATGTTAATTCAGCACCTTTTAAATTGTTTAAATGTATTGCTTACAAAAAGCGAAAATTTTATTATGATGAATCTTCAATGGCATTATTAGAAAATATGAGCAAATAAAGACAAAAGGATATTATTTTATAATAAAATATGTATTTGTAAAAGAAGTTTGTTCGAAACACAAAAAATTTATAAATCTGATTAGAATAGAAAATAGAAAACATTTTTATTATATAAAGAAACGGATGGGCATTTAAATCGTTCTAATATCACAGGAAGATATGCTCTCTTGCTAGATTTGATAAAATACGAAATTAACAATCGATTAAGGAGGCATATAGAGTTTGAATTAATATTTAATGTGGAGAAAATAAATTTTAAATTAGATGCATAACTAAAAATTTTTTTGTGTGTTAGTTCACGTTGAAATGTTTTGCGAATAGTATTCACCATATTAGATTGATTTTAATGGGTATATAGATGTTAATAATCAGAATTTAAATATTAATTTCGTTTTTATAAAAAATAAAGCAAGTATTTAGTTTATTTTTGATGTGATTAATAAAATTTTCATATAGATGGGGGCTGAAGATTCCAATAACTAAAGTATGAATTTTACGATATTTTTAAATTAAGAAAACAAATCAGATGCTAAGATTGAAAAGATACGATTTCAAAATCACGCTTAAGGATTTTCAAATTTATGTGTTTTCTGTCAGAATATATATTTCTTTTGAGACAAAAAAATCACGGGTATTGAAAAATTCCCCTTCACATTTATAGAAAGCGATTACCTTTCAGAATTACCAGTGAACACGCTAATAGATATAATACAGTTTAAAATGGCGCCATAAAATGCGCAAGATTTCGATATGCCGCAATAAAATAATAAAATATGTTTTTTTATAAGATAAATCAGATTTAAGAACCCTAATACTGAGTAATTGGCGTTTAGAATTGTATATATCTATTTACCAGATTCTTTATTCTGATATTGGAAATAAAATACAAATAAATCACCATTTAAATGTATCAGAATAATGGCTGAGGTTTTTGTGTGTTATCTTTAGTAAAATATTTTGATAATTTTAAAGCAAACTTGCAATTTTTAATTGCAGAATATGATGTCGATGCATTTAGAAGCTATAAATACTGATTATATTTTAGAAAAATAAAAAAATATACTTATTTGCGGTGATGAAATATATTCACATAGCTAACTTAAAATAGAAGTCATACTTATATAGATAAATCTTTATTTAAAACACATAAATGAAATATTTAAATGTGAGGAAAAAAAAATCCTCGATTTAAAAAATAGTTGCCTTTTTTGTGATCTTGATACTGATCTAAGAGCTGGTTCTGTTCGTATGTGACTATAAATTTTGACCTTTTAAAGATAATAAATATTTTTTTTTAATTATAGAAATACCAAGCATCTATGATTTCCATTTCAAAAAAACATAAATAAAAATCAATATTAGTTTTACTGAGGAAATCGGATTACATGAATTCGCGGACATATTATATATATAAAAACGATTTTTGTTTGATTTGGCATTAACCTGTGCATGTAATTTTACTTTAAGCACAGAATATATTAAAAAATTTATTTTTTGAAAGTTAAATATTTAGAAGTAATTTTACTCGGCATTTAGATTTACCTATAAAATTTTTTTCATGCACATTTCGAAGAATTGCACAGCTTAAAATTTTAAATAATGGAAATAAGAAAGCACCTATCTATAAATATAACCTTAAATGGCAAAAATATGATTATATTTGATGACAAATGATATATAATTATCCAAAATAATAAAACCATTTTATATATGGTAAAAAAATTTATTAGTAATAAAACAATCCAAAAAATCCTTCAATTTTGTTATTTTTTCATATAAAAAATACGCATGAGAGCTATGCATACAATATGTTAATCTATCATTACTTAAGGAGTATCAAGAAATTTTTGATTTCATCCCACGATATTAATTTGCGCACTAAAAAAATATGCGTGATACATATGGTTGTTTAATAAATGTATAACAGATACATTGGAAATATAAATGAATAAAAACGATGATGAATTTTAATTTCTTCAGATTTTATTACCGAAATTATTATTTATCTGCAATAAACTATTTTAATGATTAAGAAAATAAAAAAATACATAATGGTAAACGATGTGCTAATTATAATGTTTAACTTAAACTTTTGAAAAAATCATAAATTCATTTTTCGCAAATAGTATCAAATTATTTTTCAAATTTTAAATAAAATACAATCCAACATTATTCAGCACCATACAACTGAAAACAAAAAGCAAATAAAATGAAGTAAAAATATTCATACTTATAAAATTTTTATATTTATTATTATTAAAAAATATCAACGTAAAAAATTGAATTTTATAACGTAGTATGCTTTTGTAAATGTCTAAATTTAAAAGAAATAAAAAAAACTATCGATGATTTTAAAACTTAATTTATGTCATATTAAGTTAGATTAAAGTATTTTAACAAAAAAAAACCTATAAAACATCCTTTTTTGTATATTATAATTATGGAATGGCATTTTGACTTGATCAATAATATTTAAAAACCTTTTAGGTAAAATTTATGCATACAGCAATAACAATGGAAAGATATAATCGTATTTAATTCTTGTTTTTTTATATTTCATGAGAAAAAAATTATAAAAATTATAATGTTCATAAAATTGACCCATAAATGCATTCTTAATTAAAAAAAGAATTTCTTAACTGCCAAAATAGCTATTTATATAAAAATATTGAAAAGAAGAACTTCATAATTTTGCATAAATATTATTTTGTATTTTGGGTAACTCACTCTTTTGAACATTCGGCTATTTTTTTGTAATTTTAGTTCTATACAAAATTTCTTTGTCTTCTATTTCCATCTATAAAAAATAAAAAATATTGCTATAAGTGATGATAACTATCGTTTACTGTAAAAAATTTAATTATAATAAAATAAATTGAGAAATGCGCCAATAAATAAAAATATTATTAATCTATTTGAAATTCTGATGGAAAGAAAGCGGCATCTTATTGCACACAGATCTGTAAAATTTAAGTTTGAATGATACATAGACCTTAGTTCATACAAGAAATTGAGTAAATAAACATAAAAAAATGTTATAAGAATTAATAATATATTTCTAGTGCTCGAAAATACAAGGAAAAAAATAATAGTTGATCAACCCGGTTCCTAATTATCCCGCAATTCACATATAATATTTTCAAAGTTATACAATATTTGTCACAAAAATGGTTTTTTGGGGGGTTTTAATAATATTATAACAAGAAGAAATAGGCTTACAAGTTTTTATGTTATTTATAGGCGAATATCTCGCATAAAATTTATAGAATGAATGCTATTTTAATTCAGTGGAATAATTAAGCAAAAATATTGCATTAAACAGATTGATCTCATCTCTGATATATAATGTAGATATAGTCATCGAAAATGGTATATAGAAAATTTTCTTCTGAATTTATATTACTGTGCACACAATTATAGTGCATCATGTAAACAAATTGAAACTTCAGACAGTATAATATCAGCAAAAAAAGGCCGAAAACAGCGTTTACCATATATTGGTGATTATCATTATACTTTGAAATTTTGGTATTCGGGATTTGTAATATGTAGCTAGCTAACCAATATTTTAGAATCCAAGCTACTTCCAACAAGTATACAATTTAATTATGTTTATAATGTGACATCATGAATGGTTAGCGGTCTTCTATATATCAGCAAAATTATCAACGCAAAACTTTTTCGGTGTTATTTGTTGTTTTCGTATAGAATTGTGTTTGTTTATCTTCATTTTTACCCCAAATCTTCAATCTCTTCAACCATGAATTTTTTATACATAAAATAAACAAAATTAGATTATTTCAGAAAATAAAGTTAATTTTATTGCTTTTTATAAAGTTAAAGGATTGTAATATCAATAATTTTTTTTAGTAAAAATAAAAAACCATGGCTATTGTATAAACTTAAATTTCCGATAGTGTTATACGAAAATATCTATTATAAAATATAACACATTAAAATGTAATTATAAAATACAGCATATTTTCAAAAAAAACTCTTTGTTTTTATGGCACATATATTACTTTTAAATAAATTTTTTTGTCTTTTGTATAAAAATGTGGGTATTGCTTTTGTAAAAATATTAATCTTAATCAAACTCTTAGTTTCTAAAATAAATACTACATAATAAAAAAAGTTGTAAAGTTCTATCAAAATGGTGCGTGCAGTCATAGCATATAAAATTCATTTATTACATAAAAAATTTATTAATTCAATAAAAATATGGTTCATAGATTATCCAAAGTTCTAGATAAAATTTTATATTAGTGAGAGCAGTATGTTTTAAATCTGGAAATTACAATTTTTCCAATATATTTTATATCCAGTAATTCCCGATTCCCACATGTTACTATATTTTTATATAACAAGTTAAACTATAGAGATGTGTTTTTTTTTGATTGTAATTCTCATTTTATGAATCTATAAGCATCTAATTATTAAGATCGTTAAATTGTATATTATTTACATTTAGATTTTTTTATATGGCATTTTATTGAAATTCCATGAAGTTTAATAACTTCACACCAAATCACATACTTTTAATGACTATGCGATGTGTTTTATTTAATATATTGTCATTGTGATGGGAGATGACCTATTCCTCACGATAAATCATCTGAAAAAGCGCATTTACAAAAAAATATATTTATATTAAATTTAAAATCTATTAAGATAAGCAAATGATTAGTACCTCTTGTGAACAAAAAGAAAGGGGATCATCATAATAAAAAATTTCTGATAAAGAAATAAACGTTTAAGAAGAGACGAAAAAAATTACATCATTATCTAAGTTTCACATTATTTAAAAAGAATTTTGTTTTAATGATTTTTGAATACAATTTTTACCCTATGACCTAATAAGCGTATGAATAAACATCATATCGATTATTTTTTTTCCATTTACATCACAATATATATTCTATATTACAATTGTGAAGTATGTGAATGGA
Organism: Rhyacophila brunnea; assembly: GCF_057557595.1. Taxonomy (NCBI): domain Eukaryota; kingdom Metazoa; phylum Arthropoda; class Insecta; order Trichoptera; family Rhyacophilidae; genus Rhyacophila; species Rhyacophila brunnea. The sequence goes on from NW_028232778.1 coordinate 1,055,338, forward strand.
AAAATTAAAATTATATCAACAGTCTATACACATCTCAAAGAATTATTGAGTTTCAGAAATGATACACGTTATTAATTAATAAAATTATTTAAACTTGAAGATCTAAAAGTATATAACACACATATAAACTAGCCTGTGCAATTTCTTTCACCTAAATTTAGATCCAGTAGTTCTTAAAGATATTTTTTCAAGGCTTCATTTTTTATCCCAAAAAGAGTAAGATCTTTGTAATTTATTTTACTTAAACAAATGAAACGGTATATTTGAACCATCTCTATAAGAGGCGTTCTTATTGGTATTTCAAGATTCATTCTTGACCATGTCTAGAATAGTTAACTCATATGTTAAAAAAAATATAAAAATATTTTAGTCTTACTCTTTTTTAGATCCAATAAAATACATTTATATTGTATTCCAAGTGATTCCTTTTGAATTTGTAAATTTAAGGACAACAGATTGTGATATTAGAAAAACATATTTATATCGATAAAATATCACAATCGATTATTTTTCGCCTTTATACAAAAGAAAATAAAGAAATTGATGTAAAACATTTTTTGAAAAGATCAAAGTGATTATATTTTTAGTTTTGTAATGTAAGATTAGAACATATTTTTCATATGGGGTTTATATCTTAAAACGTTCAAAAAACATGAAAAGTGTTCATTATAAATGATTATCATATTAAGACCAAAATATTTAACTTCATTTGTGCTATTAATCAATTTTTTTTATTCTACCAAATATAAAAGAGGTGAAGTTCATAAAAAGAGTCAAAATTATTGTATCTCGTCAAATCGTAAAAATATCACCAACAAATTATAGTGAACAAAATATAGGAGCAATTCCAACCTCTAAAATTTCTAATAAATTATTAAATCTTTCTTGATCATTTTTATTGGATTTTTTATGATCCATCAATGTTACACGTCATCTATGTTAAAATAATAATTAAAACTTAATATATATTAGATATATTCAATATCATTTTAAGAATGAAATTGATAATTAGAAATGAAAAAATGGGCGTAACAAAATTAATAGAGGTTTTAATTTTATTTATTCAGTTTTCAATTTGTTCGATTGATTTATTTGCACAAAACAAAAAAATTTTTTATGAGGATTTGCCACAAACTTTATTCGAAAAAGTTGGTAAGGAGACAAAAAAGGAAGACATTTTTATAACAAAATACATTATTAAACGAGATATTTATATCGAAAAAGAAAAACTCATTCATCAGATTACCAGAATAAATAGACAGCACTTTTATGATATTAATGAATGGTTGGTTATCAAACTTGTAATAAGAATAAATCCAGCTGCGCTATATTATTTAATGGATTCAATTAAGCAAGACATTTCATATTTGATAAAGCAGTGTGATAGTACCGAATTTATTTATTTTTTTAAAGACAAGATTCATTATAAAATAGAATGTGGCGTAAGTCATGAATCTTGTGAAAGGGTTCTTTCAGGAATGCTACAACAAAATTATATACCCAACTCAATCGATTTTCTTGGATGTTTTAATGATGATAGTTTAAATTTAAAAACAACCTTCATTATGATAAAAAAAGATGCAAATAATGAAATTGTCTCGGATTTGATTGATATGATATATTTTCGACCGAAATTCAATATTGACGAAAGTTATCGCATAAACTTGATAATATGTGGGGATCGAAAATTTAAAACTGATTATGTAGAGGAAGATAGATTAGATTTCGAAACCCTGTATCGAAATCATAATATAATCGTACTTTCAAATAGATATATTTATTCTATTGGATATAAATTCATTAAAACGTTAAGGATTTACCCTGAAATATCAGAAGATGGCAAAATAAAATACACAGTTGAACAAAATAATAAAATACCAACACATATAGTTTTAATATTAAATGATGGTTTTGATGATCTGGGTCGATACACAAACGTTATGTGTGACCATGCATTGCATTTTCATTCAGAAACAAATTTAAATGTAAAAGTTTATGATAACTTGAGATCAGAATCGAATTTTATAATCAAAAATAAACTGTATAGTAAATTGCGCTCTAAAATATCTTACAAATTCGTTTGTAAAAAGAGATTCAATACCCAAATTGGTTTATTTGAATACATTTTTGAAAATAGTTTTACCGATGACAAAATATATGATCTTTTCGATTTTCAAGTTTCAGAAAATGATCTTGATGAGTTATTCTGCCAAAAACTAAAACGATTTTACACCAATATGAAAAATATTATAGTATTTTCTCGAGAATATATATGTTCTGAGAAAAATCCGAAAATGCATGAATATTTCGAGAGGGAATTTTTTTTTCTCCAAAAAGAGATAATAAAATATGGTCCGATAGAAAAGAGCAAAACCGACGCATCTAAACTCATATATAATAATGTTTTAAGTTTTCTAGCTAAATTTGGAGAAGATGTAAAAAGTACCATCTTTTCATATGAGCTTGCAAAATTTTGGCCGATTAAAACCAAAGAAGACAACAGAATTTTTTTTACTGAAATACCTAATATTACCAACCACGATTTTTACAAGTTAGAAATGCGAAATTATGTTAAACTTAAAAAAAAATCAGAATTTGATCTTTGCGATGGGTCGTCTTTGAATTTAAAAAAGGGATTTTTATTTCGATTTGACATTAATCCAAACACAATAATTTTTTTATCACTTAGAAAAACAATACAATTCAAAGTAAAAAGAGATTTACAATTAAAAATCGATTTACCAAAAATTTATAGCCGCATAGAAAACATTGTAAGTTCGAGAGCTGAAGATTTAGGTACACAAAAATATTTAATTATAGCAATTGAAAATTTATGTGTCAAGCTCAAACCTCACATGTCTCAATATAGATTGTTGCATGTTTTGAAAGGCACTTGTATGTTAGAAGAAGAAATGTTTAATATGATTTATGGTGCCGATATATTTCGCGAATTCAAAGATTGTGCAAGTAATATTTCTATTTCGATTATTGATGGGAATAATACACCGGCTAGTAATAGTAACGCTCTGCACGAGTTATTAAAGCTTAACTATAACGAAATCAGCGAAGTTTTAATGGTTTACTTTTACTCGATTTGTAATAGTGATTTTATCGAAAATTTGCATTTAAACTTTGGTAGTTTTTTAGTAAGGTCTAGGGATGACCTACTTGTTGCGAATACTATACAAGAAGAATTGAGAAAATTTGAATTTTTATAGTTAAAGCTTCATTTTTTTTATAATAAGCACAATAAAAATACTTTTCACTGTGTTTATAGTAATTTTTCAGAGCTATATTGAACAAATAACATTGTTTGCAATATTAAAAAATTGTGGGAAATATTCTCAATAATGTATTCAGACCATTATTAATCGAAAATATAAAAAAATACTTTGTCATATCTTGTATATTTTTTAAAAATTGAATATTCTTGAGGAATGCAATATATCAAGACTCGTAAATATATAATAATAGCCCCCGTTAAAGCATAAAGTATACACGGAAGGCTTTATATTTTTTATACCGCATCGATTCAACATTAAAAAAATATATTGTTATATAAATGCTTTCTTTGTATCTTCAAAAATATTATAATCACAATATATTTTAAAGATGTAACTATCCCCGGGTTTTTAATTTAGACATTTAAATATGTATAATTTCTAGATTTCAAATTACAAAATGGTACAGATATTTAACTTATAACCAAAATAAAAAGGACTATAGCTTGAACTGATCGAAAGCAAAGATATTATTTATTTACAAAACAAGCAATATATTCCTCCTAACAGAAAGAATATATTAAACATCGATAAAATTTAAAACGAAAAAAAAGCTTTAAAATATATACAAAAACTTTTTAGAGGTGCAAAAACAGCCACAGTCGATCTTCATACGTAAATCAAGTAATCGAACTTATTGCGGTAAGATAGGATGTTTTTCCGAGGTGCGTAAATGAAATTTTTGTTCAACAAAAATTAAATACTTTTTACACAAAAATCGATTAAAATTTGTTATAAAAATATATTATAAATGTGATAAAGTTACATGATATTATTTATGTAAATTAAAGAAAATAAAATTTTTATTTCTACAAATATAAACAAAATGAAATGTATAAAAATAATAGTCCAAAAAAATAACATAAAAATAGCCTGAAGATTCATTTCAAATTTTTTGGACTTTGTTTAAAACTTATTTTGTGGATTAAATTGAATTAGTAAATAAACGGGTTATATTATGAATCACACACAATCCAAAGCAATAATACATAAGATATACCTAAATTATGTTTTTAATATTTGATGATGCATATTTTAACACAAAAATAGCTCTTATTGAGTAAAAAAAAGTGAATAATAGAAAACAAGGAAAAAGGAATCACCGATAGAAATGCATCTCTATTGATCTTGTAAAGAACCAAGAGAGCAATAAAGAAAAATCAAACTCTTTAGGAAATGCAAACTTACTGTAAGGAAAAGTTTGCACGGAATATTGTTTAAAACAACTAAATAAGATACGAAATAAAGTTCTAGTCAACAAAAATGGTGGTAGAAACCCTTACGAAAATATGACCAACTATAACTCCAAAAAAAATACAAAATGAAGACGTTTATAACCACAACAAAAATTTGGAGAAAGAGAAAATTTGTTTGAAATTCGAAATAATTTCATATAAAGTGTAAGGCAAAGTTACTAATCATGTGATAAGGGGGCTTAAAAGAAATCGGAAAGTACTATTTCACAAATTAAATAAGAAAGTTTGAGCAGAAAAAAAAGTTTCAAAGACGAGTGCATACAAATCATTAAAATGACTACGATTGCATAAAAAAACATACTTTTAGTGTTTTTTTGAAGTTCACTAAAAAAGAGAATCAACATCGAGAAAATATTCACATTACAGTAAAAGATGGATATTCCAAATACAGTTATAAATAAAAATGGTGCTTTACACTCGGTATTGCGCATTAAGCAAGTGCATAGCAGAAAGAATTAACATCGCGACACCATCATAAAATCCTAAGCAAAAGATCATATTTTATTTTAAATTCTATGAAAATTTACAAAAAGAAAGGAATAAAATATACCTGAACGAAAAATACATAAAATATGTGAGTTTTAGCTGAGAAAGCAAATAATATTAAAGAAATAAAGATAGTTAATAAGTGTATAAAATAAAAAGAAAATAATGGCTATAAAAGCTGATGAGAATAAATATAACGGTTTTAGTAGAAAATTTTACATAAAATTTTTGCATTCAGGCAATTTGTATAGTATATTTATAATTATAACATGAAAAAGATTGTGTGTATATTTTTTGTTTCCAAGATTGCAAAAAATTGTCTACTATTTGCTCAATTATAAAATTAGAGGGTCTATCGGTAATTAAGACTGTTATATAAAAGAATTTGAATTTTGCATGAATATATCTACTATAAGTTACTTTAGTATTTTTCGAATGAAGATCGTAAATCAATAATTTGACATAAGAAAAAAATCCATCTAATTTCAAAGGAAAATGCTATAAATGATTTTGAATTTAGATCGGTTAACTGTATGAATAATCTCTACATATCGAAAAATAAAAAGTTGACGAAATACCTACAATAGGATGTGAAATTGCATAATCTATAATCGAAAAATCAACTAGGCGCTGTACAACGGGTACATAGGCTTATTAGCAAGCGCTACTAATCACGGCTATAAATAAGAAATACAGCATCAAACAGAGAAAGATATTATTGTCGTAAAGAAGTCTATTGATTCAATCGATCAATACAATTTAAAGGCGGTTTTCGCTGAACTTAATCTTCCAGAGTAGGTATACGGGTTTAGAGGTGTGATAACGACTGTATGGACCAATCTTTTAGGTATAAAAAAAGAAAGTTATAAGAACGAGAGCAGTGTAGGGGATATTGCAAGGTAAAATCCTTTTACCCCTTCATTTATTTTGTATAATGATCCGGATAGTAGTGTACTTAACATGAATTTCATTAGTAAATATACAATCAGATATATATCTTATATAAAATATTACTTCTCGTTTATGGATGATCATAACGTGTGACCAAAGACGCAGAAAATGTAAAATTATTATTGAAGAAACATTTAATTTCTGTAATTGCATAGAAATAGACATTAATAAATCGAAGTTTGCAACAAATGCTTTTTTTCTTGTGGTTAAAATGCGAATTTAATAGAAGATAAGAACACATGCAACACCTCGGGGTATTAGAGTATAGTAGATTAGAAATATAAGATGAAACGTATTCCAAAATTTATGATGAAATAAAATTAAGAAATGCGCTTTTGAAAAAAACAAGACTTCTGCAGCAAAAACCTTTTCAAATCCCATCATGAGCACGCATATTCACATATGAATTACTTATATGTGTTCTTGAATTTGAACCAAAAAACTTTGATAAAATAAATGATCGGGTAAGGAAATTTTTAGCATAATAAAATATTCATCTACAGCCAGCAAAATAATAAATCTGGCGTTTAAAGGAGAAGAAATTGGGAGAGAACTATCATATGTCCTAATTTTATCGGAGAAGATGTCTTTAAAGTAAAACAAGACGCTTAACACCAATAAAAGGATATCCCCAAGGAGTGCAGCTATATAAAAAATAGAAAAAGAGAATAAAACACATTTATAGATATTAAACTAAAAACAAATGACCATAATCCACTTTGATAATCTATTCATAGAATATATTGAGTTGAAGCACAATGAAAGTTTAACACGTAAAATCAAAGATAAACAACTTCATCAAAAATCTTTCAGTAAGTAGAACAATTAAATTATCAAAAAAGTATGATCTCTAAGGTGACTAAAAATTGTAAAAATTAATCAATAGAAGAAGTAAAATTATGTTTCATGCAGTATAGAAATATGTTATTTGGAGAAAAGTCATAATGTCAACACAGTGAAAAAGCAGACAAAACAGTCAACCACCCAGCAAGTTGATATAAAAAAATAGTTTGACTTATAAATATACAAAACAAAAGCTTATTATAAGATAAATACTCTGCATGCTCTCAAAAAGGTACAACTTTAAAAATTCAAATTAAATCAGAAAAAATTCGGTCCATGATATCATTGCAAACTTGCTAGCGTAAAACCAGTGGCTACATAAATAAAAACGGACTTAAAATTATGATTTTATCCAAAGCACCTTTTCGTGTACGACAAAAAGTAAAACTAAATAACATTAATATAAATTGGAATAACTAGTATTATGTATTTGAAGAATTAACTAAATATATATCTAAAAATATTATATATTAACAAATGAACTCTTCCTTATTTTTAAATTTATTACTCAAATACTTTCATGCGGCATAAGTTTTTTTGAAATGGTTACGAAATACCATAATTTGTATACCAAGGAGTTAGATCAGCCAAATATAGCGTAAGCATACGCAAAATCTTAGAATTCTGATGTTATCTTACACATATAAGTCTTGAGAGAAAAGGATTAATCGAAGAAGAATGTTAAGATGATGAGGTGATAAGAAGTACCAGCCAAATCTGCTGTATAAGTAATCTTAAAATCTGTTTGAACAACTATAAAAGCTATAACTCAAATTGATTATAGAAAATCATAATTGAGTTACGAAACAATAAATCGTAGCAGTAAACAAATAAAAAACTTTTTAACTAGCAAGCCGAATACTACGATTCATATTTTGTTATGCAAATATTTTTTGAATTTGCAAAAAACCTTTATCATTTAAACCATTTACCGAGCACCTTTAAAAGTTATGATTATAATACATGCTGTTGTGATAATTTAGCAAAAAGCTAGCTTATGATAATATTTTATTCATATAATTTTTATTATAGAGATGTTCTCATATTAAAAAGATACATAAAAAATATAAATTATTACAATTACTAATCTAGGGATAAAATCATTAAATAAATTGATTTCCCACGTGTAATTTAATAACGAATTACTTGAAATACTCTAAATATGCAATAAAAACCCCTTTCAAAAGTTATCTTTCAATAATAGATTTGCTATATTTAGAGTTAAGAGATAGATTTTAAAAAAAAACCATTATATTTTTGTTCTTTTACTTAGAAGAATGATAATTAAAAGTCAGAATATATAAGAAGATGTTATTTGTAACTATTTTCATCTTTATTATTTAAGAAACTTGTACTAAATCTTTTTTGAACATTATAGGTGAATATTGTCGAAATATAATGTTTTTTTAAATTCATTCCGTAATATCAACATAATTTTTATTCTATAATTTAACAAATCAGAGTTTTCCACAAAAAATATAGACATTACATAAATCTTTTGAGTCTAATTAATTGATAAGATTCTAAACTAAAAACATTTTATATACGATAATGAAGTTATGTTTCATGCTATAAATGATTTAATATCCAGAGACTAAAAATCTTCTCTTTTAGAATTATTTTTTTTATATTGCTTCACCGGCAATTTAAAAGTATATTTATACTTTTATAAAATCTCAATAGATATCTTGAAGACAGAAATGCAAAAAAAATCAATCAGGCCGTTTTAGACGTAGAATGAGTATTGTTTATGATAATTACATATTGGAATTAAATCATGATATAAATTCTAACTGTGGCTTTATTTCTGATATTAAGCTGATATCTTTACTTTCAAAATATCATGTGCCGAAAAAACTCTAGTGATGTATAAATAATATAATTTAACATAGCAAAAATAGAAAACAGCATGGCCTAGGCCTGTAATATTGTAGGTAACTACCTATAACCAAAAAAAGGTTTTCTATTAGGGTAAAATAACATCAATATCCCAAATTTAGACATGAATTGTTTTCCCTAAAACTCAAACAACAATAAACAACAAAATTTTACATCGGCTAGGATCCAATTTTTTATAATAGAAATGTACTAGTTATAGAAAAAATTAAAATTCATATAAACAAAAATCCGAAAATGTAATTAATAAATATAGTTTATATGCTACAGATTTGATACTGTACCTTAAAAAATTAGTACGATCGGTGGCAAATAAATACATAAATATAAAACAGGTTTATTATATTCAAGATTTATTTGTTTTATGGATGATTCAAAAGAAATGAAAAATATATGAATTTGTACTTTTAAATTTTTCTCGTATGCAATCTTTGCTGTGTATGATTATTTTATATATAGAAAGAAACAATAGGAGGCTTCCAATGCTTTAATTGAACTTATACACTTCTTTATATTTTCCTAAAAAAATGTGCAATTTCTTTATTGAAATTATAAGATATAAGATTTTCACTCAATATATTGCTTAAAAACATATCGGGTATTATTAGGTCAATATCAAGTACATACAGCCCTTTATATACAATTTAATAAGCGGCTTTTTTAACAGTGTTTAGAGAAAAAAATAAAATTTTGATATCATGTATACTGTCTAAAATCTTAATTTTGGGGCATAAATTTCAAGTTCGAAGCTAGATTTGTATATTTGCATTATAGACCTAAACCTTTAGGAATTTTATATTCTTAAAAAAATGATAATTCACGTTTTACTTCATAGAGAATGATAAGCTAGCATATGTGTTATATAAGGCTTTTGAAATGAAAGTATAGTTTATATTTTTTAAATAAACTAAGAAATATTTTTATAGTGGTATTCAATCATTTCGTGTTCCTTTATTGCGTTTTAAATATTTTATTTATCAATATCAGTTTTATACATTGATCACCCCCACTTTTAAATATATACATTAAGTTTTATATCATATGTGTTTGTTCCTCATATATTTAACCTTCAGTGCATTTTTAAATTTACCATTCTATCTATTCTTCATATCCAATAAGCATGTCTAAGCATTTGTACAAAATAATCTGATATATGCATTTTTTTATTTTTTTTGCCAAATTTTCCCAGAAAATTCGTTGCTTATAAATCCATCTATGATAATTTTAATTCAAAATGTTTCTTCTACTTTCAAAATAAATATTTGCCTAAATTTAAGAATAAATATTTTCAAAATACTTGAAACAGATTAAGTTTTGCTAACTAAATTGCATTTTATATAAAAAAAATACACAATAATTCATTTTAAAATTTTATAACTTCATTATTACAAAATCATGCATAGCTAAACATCAAAGAATTTATAATATTCAATCCTGTTAGTTTTTTGCTTTTATTTTTGATAAAAAAATATCGCGGGACTTCTATACAAATATAAAATGTATGCTACAAACATTTAAAGTTTACTAATTCAAAAGAAATAATATAATAATGTGGCTCCTATCATTTTTTATACCGATCGTTAAAAAACCATTATATTAAAACCTGAATAAAGCGTTGGGATCTTTATATGTCGATATTTTTCTATGAATATATCTATAAATAGATTTCAAAAATTGAAAATCAATATATGAAAATCTTAAAAATAAAAAAACACTACAATTCTTGAAAACATCACCTATTCTTGTATGTTTCTTATATTTATTTTTAAACTAGTGTAAATACAAACTTTTACAAAATTTGTATATAAAAATAGCTATAAATACTTTAAAAATGATATATCCCGTTGAAGGACCCAGTTTTGACGAAATCTGTTTCCCTCATTAAATTGCAAAATTCACCAGATTTTTTTATCTAGTGTATGTGGCCATATTAAAGAGTTATAGTAAGTCCTTTAGTCTTACTAATTACATTATAACCTGCAGTTCAATAATAAGATACAAAATGCTTTATGGGTAGTAATATCTTAAACATACACAATTCATGTGTTGCGATAGTTTGAATGATACTGAAGAGTGTGCTATAAGTTTTTTTATGATTTAAAATTTAGGAAGAAGGATATGACCGCAGAAATATCAGAATCATAATTAGAAGGAAAAACGAGAAAAGGGTCATAATATAGGCTGTCTGATCAATAAAAAGGCCGAAGAGTCTGGCGTTATAGATATAGTTAGAAATACGACGTAAAATAGATTTTTTTGGCCATATACGAATTATAGGAAGCAATATGCGCACCGGTTTGATGTTGCATGCATATATGTGAATATATTGCCTCAGTTAGATTAGGGTCTACAATGAAAAAGAAGAAAATATAATTTCTTCTAGTTTTTACGATATAATTATGAAATCAAAAACATTCAAAGGTATTATGTATGCGGTAAAATATTCAATATATAAGAAGTAACACCTAAAAATAGACAAATAAAGAATAAAATTAGAATATTATGGAATAAAATTATGATATTAAGCAATAAAATTTTGCAGTTAAGCAATCGAATATTGATATTAAGCAATAAAATAAGTTTATATTTCTTATTATATACGATGCATTTCAATTTTAAATGCATATATACATGAAAAGCAATATCTTTTGTGCTATTTATAGCGGCATCAACAAAATTTTAGATTGGTCTATAGAACATTTTTGACTGATTTTTATTGTTACTCGTCAAGTTTAAAACATCCCTAAAAATATTAGCTTCTCTAATGACTATACAGTTTAAGTGTTTATCTTGTAACTGTTGTTTTTGCGTATGATTCCGCTTCGTAGAGATTCCCAACATCTTAAGTAAAGACCTATAGTATTTTGTAACAAACACATCGCAAATATTGATTTATGGCGCTATTCGAGTTGTACATTTGTAAAAATATGGGTGTGATTTGCACTATATCTTATTTTCTTAGATTCATATTTTTAACATTACCTAGACTGAAAACGTTCGTTATTCTTCTTTATAGTAAAATAAACATGTTTTTATTGTTATAGTGCACAAAAACATAGAGTAAAAGATGCAAAAATATATTTTTATTCTTTAGTATCATATACATTTACCTCACAGGTTGGTTTTATACTACTTCTGTTACCAAATGTATTTTTTTCTTTGGCTCTAAAAGATGAATTTTATTTAAAAAATAATGTGTCTAGAAGTAATTTCTATATATTTATAAGTGTATGATCATAGAAAAGCCTTTTAATACATCTACTTGCTAAGAGGTCTACTGTTTAATCTGTATGGTAGAGTACTGGGATAATAACTTTTTTTCAAGAAACATTTGTTTATCCTGCATAAAGCGAATATTAGTTTCTTACTTTGGCTAATTATAGCATATCTAAACTATCTTGAATAACATGCCTTGTCAACTAGTAAGTTGTTCAAGATGCAGTTCTAAATTTTATTTTATATACATATTTATTTTATTCTATCATAATATTATATGTGATCATTTACAGTTCTTTGAATGTTAATGCGTTTTTTAACGTAAAAATCTTGTAAATTGCTGCTTTTTTAGTGATGTTCCTATATGTGGAAGTTTTCCAGTTAGTTAAATAAACATTTTATCTAAAAAAAATTTATAATTTCCATTACGTTTTCATATATGATTTAATATTATCATTCGTCGTTTGCTATGTTTTAAGCGTATGATATTCTCTCTAAAATCCCCAGTACGTCATCTATTTTTTCACAAGGTAATTTATTTATTGTTAAATCACACTTAATTACATTTCTTTAAATGTGTGGGGTGCTCAAAAAATATACTGAGTAATTTTAACCAATAGAGGTTATTTTGACCATATTCTATAATCTTGAAACAGTTTAATCACTATTTTTTTCGAATTTTCCATCTTTTATAGAATTATTGTATTTTATAAAATCGTGAAATATGAATTTCTATCGTTCACATCTAATATATTTGTAATTCACAGCTTCAACATCATTTTTTTCTAAATAAACTAATCCTTTCTAGCTTTATTACATTGTAGAAGTATACAATTTTTTATTATACATTTTATTAGTTTTTCATATTTTAGTCATAAAATTAAAAATATAAAAAAAAGAAAATGATCTGTTTTATAAGAATTTTTTTTTCGGATGACATATTTATACAAGCGAATTATGTAGATTATTTTCAATAATAGATCCCCACAACAAAAAAATATATGATATGCAGCAGAAAACCATTTATATACGTTTGTTATAAATTCTATAATTTTTATATTTACTAAAATTTTTCAATTAATATTATCACACTTATAAATATATATAACAACTCCAGACATTGGGCTTTTCCAATACCGAAAACATAAAAAAATTATATATTGAGTCATGCTATTATATATTATTATTTTTTCTTATCTTGTGCTACATAAAACCGCCTCAAAAACTTGCTAGTATTGATGCATAAGGCTACGAATTTATGCTATTTTGCTATATATCTGCCTTTTATCAAGATTTTATTTATACTGATTATTACCTGACTATGATTACACTTAAACATTTACTATTTAGAAGAACATACTGTTATAATGCAAAAACTGTCATTATAGATATATTTTCTGATTATGTATCTGTGATATTTTGATATGATATTTAGTAAAAGCATTAGTTATTTTTTTGAAAATTATAAGAACTCGTTGTAACCAGACTTTACAAAAAGACAAGTAGTAAATAATTTCTTCTAATAGATCTAGTGATTAAAAAAACTGAAAATTTATGATCCTATATATCTAATTTTGTATGCGTAAATTTTCTTTTTTTTCAACAACATGTTTTATAAATCCTAAAAATATTCCTAATCAGCTTTGATTTTAAATTGATCCAGTTTGTTTTTGACAATTAAACTGTCTTATATTTGATTGCGGAACTTGAGCTCATTTTAGAGATTCTTCAAGTTTCATTTCCTTTCTATTAATACATAAATATAGCTCTAATTATGGTCAATTTTTGTCTAATTAGATATTATGCTAACACAATTTTCGCCATTTTTTTTTAGATTTGAAGTCCTTGTTTCTAGTCATTATAAAGCGTTCTAAGTCTGTGTTTACTTCTTTAATTTGTGATTATTATTTTCTCTTACCATGTTACAATTTTTTTGAACGAATATTTAATCTTTGTGACTCCTCATGGATCCATTGGATGTCGCCTAAAATTTAAACAATTTACGTAGTATTTTTAGGTTATTTGGCAGTAGTACTTACCTGTATGGTATTATAAATATGATCCATAATTTACCTTATTTACTTTGTAAACATAGGATTTCCTCATTTTTTCATAGTCTTATTTATTCAGATAATAATTGCTTCGTATATTTTATAAAAAATTGACTTACATTGCAAAAAAAATTACATTATTACAAATAATTGTATCTTTTTTTATAATTCCTGCCTTCTAAAATCTCTTTTAAATTTTTTGGAAATAAAATATATATTAGGAATTTTACAACCATTTTTTTGCCAATATAATTACATTTGCTATATTTTTTAGTTTTTTTAAAACCAATGGTATTACAAAAATTTCATTTTTAAGACATCATCTTATAAAAACAAATTCGTGAAATACTCTTAAGGGTTTAACGAATGATTCATAACTTTCAGAATTAAAATTTTTTGAAGATGAAAATTTTTTCAGGATTGTTTACCAAATATGATTCGCTATACAATTGATATTTTTTCTATAGAGTTAAGATATTTTCTTTACATTTTTTTGTATTTATAGAATTAATGTCGATGTTTATACTAATATTTTCTGTTCTTTTTTGGGTTTTAATGTTATTATCTGTATATAATATTAAATTATAATTTTGACAAATAATTTATTTTCTTTTAATTTAACACAATTGAAAAAAAAAGTTTTCAATAGATTTTCCTATGTGATAAAAAGAAGATCTGTAACCCCAGATCGAAATTGAAGTGACAAGTATCGAAAATATTATCATAGTTTGCACATAAAATCGAAAAAGTATGATTTGATAGCATCTGAGCTGTTCATAATATAGAAGTGCAAAATAAAAATTTTCCTCTACGTTATAACTTGGGATAAATGTTGACATGATATTATAAAAGGCTCCAGAGGGAACTCGAAGTCGCGGACTAGATCTAGGAATATATACACTAAACAAAGGAGATAATACCTTGAAAATATATGCTTGATAAAATGGGGAAGTATTGAATAAGACTTGAAGTGGGGAAAAAAGGCGAAATTATGAATTATCTATGCACACAGGAAATTTGCCAAATCTATCCAGAAAAAAGATTCAAACTATTAACGATGTATAGATTCCGAAATAATTTATCTGATACGTATTTATGTCTAATATGATTGAATTAAGTATATTTTTATTACTGGGTTGATTTTAAAATAGTGAATTTAGATTTTCTCATCAAGCATGACGTGTTTGATTCTTTTTCTGCTCATAAATCTAAAACATTTGGTACATTCCCTTTTTTGCATCTTTTGTGATATCTCTCTTCTCTTCAAAACCTATTAGAATCACAGTTTTCCTTAAGCCTAGCGTTTTAATATATATAGCTAGATTTGGTTTGTAACTTGATTTTCTTTAGTAATATATAATTTATAGATTTTTTAATATACGCTTTAATTTAAAATTTAGGCATGTAATTTTTATTTGCGCATCGCATTCAATTTCGAATTATCCATATAAATAGATCGTTCATTTTTTCAAAAAATTTTGTTTTTCTATATGTTTTATGTTTAATAGTCTTAATATTTTCTTGATTCATATTAGCATTGATAAATTTGTCTATATAATTACGGAAAATATTTTTATAAAATAAAGTGTATTTTATGATACCATAAATTATCGATTTTCTTTACTTACAAGCTTCCTTTTTTTTAATATTGATTTTATGGTTCAAATTGATTTTTATAATCTAAATTTGCAAGATCCAATTGTTGTATTTACGTAAAAACCGTATATTTTATTAGCTTATTCGATACCCTCACTTTAATAATTTTTGTAAGTATGTAATTTTTATTTATGGGCTATATTTATAGTCGTAATTTTAGTTTTTGTTCTCAGGCACAGCTTGCTTGATACTCTGTACACACAGTGTATTTATACTTTCGGCTATCTTCTCCTCTTCACAGTCTTCTTCAATACCCCTCCTTCTTTCGAGACCTATTAATTCAAGGGTTTTTCGCAATCCCAATGTTTTGTAAGTATATTATAATTTATAATTAGTATCAAATTTACACTGTCAGTAATATAAGTAGATGAATAGAAACAAATACAATTTATATTATGACCATCATTGCTTCCTTTTTATTTACATTATTAATTAAATGTGTTGTGAAATTATTTATTAAGGGTTTATATGTCTTTTATTGCTTTAATTATCACCTTAGCATCGTACTTTCTTTTTTTATGCTAGTATGCCCTCTTCTAAGTACAACAAAATTCATTTATGCTATAGTTGGATACAAATTTATATTATGATTTTGCAGAGCTACAATATAAAGTAAAATATTAAATAAAGAAATAAGAGAAGTACGGCCGTTTCCGCATTAGAAATATAATACAAATATTTAATTTGACAGTTTACTATAAGTTTCATTTATATGAATAAAAAAATAAATTAAAAAGTAGTTTTAACCCATTAAAAAGATAATTTTTAAATTATATTTTTATGTACTAAAAACTTTAAGATTTATAATTATTCACGTAAATCGAGTTACAGCTACTGTATTTAAATTTTATATTTATATTGGTAAATTTTATTTTTTATATGCGCGTATTTATCGATTTTTGGTTGTAGAAGCTCTACAATCAGGTGTATATGCAAAACTTAAAATTTTATTTACTATAGGTATGTATACAGTTTATGCTGTAATAATTGCAATTTACGACATAAATATCTGTTTGGTAATTTAACGCTGCCTTTGTGTGTGTATAATTCAATTCTTAAATCTTATCATTTATTGATTCTGCATAGAATATTTACCCCATTCGAAATAGCTGTTTTCATAATTTTTATATTAAAAGGGCTAATGCAACCATAAAAACTATACTTTGTTACGAAAAATATTGGTTTCTTAAAAAAAAATATTTGAGAATTATAAAGATGTAAATTTTTAAAAACAGATTCAGAAACAACATTCAAGTCCAGCAAGTGTGTTTAACCTAGTGAAAACACATATTATCATACCACAGATCTCTATAAAAATAGTCGAATGCCAACTTGAAGCCTTGTATATAAATCATTTATTTTAGTGGGCTTACGTCTGATCCAGAACTGTTTTCAAAAATACTGGTATTTAATAACAAAAAGCTTTGTAAACCACCATGATATTTGCAACTTAAAAAAATGTGTCTCATATTAAGACCACACTATCAATTTTTTTGAAAAACACTGACGACAAATGAAGAAAAGATAGAAATTTATGGAAATAGAGACGAAGAGATTGAAGAAAACAATTTATAGCTTAAAAACAAAAATATTTACATATATGCAAAAATATTTTCTTAAAACAATAATTGCGTTAAGGCAAATATGAACTAAGAACGTCGAAGAACAAAATAATATCTTGTACTAAGCTTAAAAAATAAATTGTATAGCCGTTAAATTTGCGGTCCCTTTTTAAAACACGAGAAATTACCCCAAAGGAATTGTAGTAGAACAAAAATACCAGAAGCTGTGCAGAAGTCCTATGAAAATCCAAGAGCAAAGCCTGCAGTAAATATAAAAAACCACGTCTCTAAAGAGGAAAAAAAATATTATAAATTTAGAATTAATAATGAATGACTGCAAAGTACGTAGAATGAAGTACAAGTATGTATTAAGATTGAAAATTCCTATGAAAATTTATACGTTAAAATAATAAGTTTCTTGATAGTAAAGGTGATGTGCTTAAAATAATAAACCAAAATAACATTAATAAACGTATATTTCTTTAGAAAATAGAGCAATATGTCAAAAAAAAGAATTTACAAGAAAAATTCAATTTAAAGTCATCACCAAGGATTCTATTGATACTGCACAAGACGAACACAACCTATAATTAAAGCCGATAAAAAAATTAAAACTGAATTCATGGCTAAAATAATAGCGAAAGTCGCATAAATATGTAAACACAAGATTATTACCTACATAAAGTCTTAGAGAAAATTTTTTTTATATATTTATCAGAAACCGAATTCTATGATATGTTATGTTTTTACCAATCTGGAAGCTACATGATGCGACTATATTTATAATTATTTTTTATAAAAACGACATACCTGCACTTAACATGATACATGTACAGCAAAACGAAAGGCCATACAAATGTTTGTGATACGGAATGTTTTTAATTGGGAAGCACAACTTTTTACCAAAAAATAGTTGTTGATGAACAAAATTAAGACCTAAAACATGGATATAAAATATTTAAAAACAAATAACCTGTCAATTAGAATGATATTGTAAGTGAAAAGAATACATAATTATATTATCTGAAAATATACTTGGAATAGTCCAAAAGCACAAGATTCTAAGGAACAGGCCATGATAATTTTCTGTTAGCATCGAGAATTGTAATAATTGCACTTGAAATAGTTTGATTTTACAGGGCACTCTAGTAAATAAATTACAAATCTCTAGTTAGCAAATTTAAAAACTAAATATGCTGAGTGGGTGATTAAATGCATATCTGCACACAAATAATGGAAATACATCCCTAAGACTAAACACAAAGATATACAGGATAAAAAGACGAAAAGTAATAAGTAGGATATCTGTTTACCACATTTTATTGTTATTCTGCATATAAATCCAATATGTCGAATCTAAAACACAAAAAGTTCCAGCATTTGCCATCAAAGTATAACAATATGTTCATAACCATTAAGTTTTTTTTGTCAATGGGCTAAATTAAGGGTCTTAATTTTAGTTTTTGTTATCAGTCACAGCTTTTATGATTCTCTGTACGCACAGCGTATTTATACTTTCGGCTATCTTCTCCTCTTAAAAGCCTTCTTCAATACCCCACCTTCTTTTGAGACCCCTTCATTCAAGGGTTTTTTTAATCCCAAGGTTTAAATATATGCCTTAACCTGGTTCGTGACATCATAATCCTTCAGATACCTTCTATGATATCGTGTCATCACACCGTCCCATGTTATAACATATGGGATAATTTTTATCTTGCATTTGTATATAGATGATAGTTCAATGCTAGCAGGTCATGTTTTATCAATTTTTCGCCTATAACTATGTTTGTATCGTCAATACTTGTTACGTCAATTTCGATCAGAGAGATAAAATAATATTTTTTGTCATATTCAAAAATGTCAGGTCTGTCATTCGATAACTTGATGTCCGTTTTGCTCATGACCATTATTTTTTTATTATCGTTGAACTTGAGATCTTAGCGTAAGACGATCAAAGCTTACAATTTATAGCGGGAGAAGCCGCACGGCATTTTGATAATATAGGTGAAATAAATAAAGATGATCGACAACAACAAAATATATTGAAAGCACATAAAAAGCCCGCTTCAATAGGATAAAGACGGGAAGGAAATGCCTGCAATACTAGCGTACTATATAAAGAGAATGCAACTGTAAAATTGCAATAAAGTATGAAACAAAAACTTGAAAGGGTACAACATTTTTACAATCTTGAGCTTAGAGCCAAAGAAAACATTTGACTATATAAAAATAATGCAGTATTGCTGATGAAATATTTGTAAGATAACTAAAAAAAGATATATGATAATAAAAAATTAAATTATTATAAAAGAAGCCTATGAATTACGCACAAAAAAAAGCTAAAAACCATCATGTGTGATGTGTTTAGTCTAAAAAAGAATATTCTTAGAATTGGGTTTACCAAAAAAAGTTTAAATCATGTTCAAGACATTTCCGCTGCCATAAAATCAATTATAATAGGAAAGAAACATGTCGCATATAAAAACTGCCATTTTTAGAATGAAAGATCTTACTGCGATAAACTTAGATTGATCAATGACCATTCATAGGTTTTGAGCCCTTTTAAAATACATAAATAGCAAGTGCTGGCAAAAAAAAATTATTGTTTGAATAAAATCAAAAACACTTCGATGCTTACAAGAAAAAAACGCTGAATATTGTAGTTTCTTCATAGTGGATACATTAAGGAATCTCAATACCAGTAAAAGAAGCCAGAATCTGATTATTCAAGACGAGAACATTTTTTTTGCAGCGAGAAAATATTATGCGCTCAATGCAATGAATATTTAAAAACAGTCGATAAACTGCAAAAAATATAGAACAAGATTACATAAAGAGACACAATAACCAATAAGGCTCATAATTATCACACTAGAAAGAAATATTTTCTAAAAAAAAGGATATATTTACAGGCGCTCAGAGCAAGAAAAAATTAAGAGATACATGTTAAGATGAAGGCAGATACGAGAATAAAGACATAAATTGTATTTTCTAGGGCCATACCTGTAAAAAATCGTATAATACAAGAAAAAAATGTATCACTTTTATTGAAATATGCCTAATTAGTATAGATGATATAAAATATGTCTAAAATAGACAAAAAAAATTTGTAATATTAGTTTTAATATTACCTTTCATGTGTAAGACAAAGATTTTACATATATCATAATATTGAATAAAGCGTTACCACAATATCATAGAAGGTACCCGAAAGAGTCGATATCTCAAACAAAATCATGACATTCAGCAAAATATAGAAATCTTGAGCAAATATCTTATTTTACAGTCTTATAAAAAGAATAGATACCCTAGAAGATGTAATAGAAATAGATAAAACCCAGTGATTAATTATGATGTATGATAGGTAATCAATTCAATTTAACTAGAAGAAAATATTATAGAATTGAAAATCTTAAAAACAGCAAAAAATTAAAATGATTGATGCTTATCTATACCATATTTTTTTGCAATAAATTTTATTTCGTTGTCGATTTTTTATATATAATTAGAATTAAAAAAATACAAATTTTGATATCTCCTAAAGAATTTCATCTTGTTTTGCGCTATACTTGATTTCAGGCTGGCCATGCCGTAATTTTAAACAATCGTAAATTCAATCTATACCCCTAATTTTTTAACAAAAAATAAAATATAACAACACTCTACTGCAACATATAAATATAAAGCAATCATTATGCGATAAATCTTAATAATTCAATCTTTATTTCGGTATATGTGTATTTAATTTATATGTAGTAATAAATACATATTTCTTATTGCACCAGAATATAAAAATGAATCCATGAAAAATGGTATTAGACCAGATTTCTATAAAAGTCGATTTATAAGTATTTTATGGTGATTGATTAGCTTATGTTCTGAATAAACGCCCAAGATATTTTGAAATTTTAATGTAGACTTTTAGAAAGCCATATATTTTTGCATAAAAACCTATAGTACATATATGAATAATTAGAAAACGTGACATTTTTTAACATTAAAATTACACGGTTATATAAAATTACAAGTTTTGATATAATTATTGTGCGCCAGAATCATTACCTAATTAAAAACACATCTAAAATTTGTTTTGTTTTAATTGTGTGAAATAAAATTATTCATTAAAAAAAAAGATGTGTGGCATCATTCAAAAATTTAAACTTTCTTATTGCTGTCATTTTAATTAAATTTTTTTTATAATCCAAATTACAACAGGTTTTTACGAAAATATTGCACATGCCATCTAATCAATCCACTATCATATCAATACCATATTCTATTGATGCAACGTATTGTTTTACAAATAAATATAATTTAAAAGAATTGATAATTAATAGAATATAAGCGCATAATTTATTAATAAAAACATATATTTTCATATATTTCTGTAATATTTATAGATGTATACAGTTTAAATTGCTCTTTGTAGAATGTTATATATTTTAACAATAGTCCACGACAACCAAGATTCGTTATAAA